>NC_064872.1:17640907-17952248 GCF_943734695.1 Anopheles maculipalpis | reverse complement strand
AAAATACAGGTCCTCAAGAAGCGTAAATGTGCAATTGAGTCTGGAATTTGTCCAATATTAAATTTTCATCGAAGTCAATTTAATGTGCCAGAAGCACGGAACAGAACCTCACGGACAACGGTGTACTTCCTTCGGAAGGTATTCGTTGCACGCTCGACTTAGCATGTCAACGGCACGCACAAACACACCGAACCAACGATCGATTTATTGACTGCAACGGCACTTGAACCGTGACTTCAACCGAGACGTAAGTAATTGACTTTCAATCACATTTATGCAAGCCACGCGCCAGCGCAACCCCTTAAATGGATAGCGAAATATGATGAGCATGCACAACAGCAGATCCACTAGCACACGTGAAGGCTTTAATTTATTTAACCCAATCCTCTCCGGCGGTCTCCGGCGGGAAGATAACACGTTGCTTAGTCCATCATTGCTTCAGGTAGTTTTTGGGCAACCGCTATCTATGGACAGTTAGTATCAGCTGCCTGTTCGGTAGGGTGACATATTAAATAAGGTTAATTACCCGTATGAGCGACAGTCTGTTGACGTGTGTTGACCGGTGTCGTAGGCGAATCCTTTTGCCCAAAGTGCGAGCAATGACCCAAAGACTCACAGTCAAAATGGAGCCGGAACTTAGCACACGGTCATAAATGGGTGGGTGGTTCGGGTGGATTTGTGTGCTTTTTGATGGCTTTATCATTAGAGACAGGATCTTGACAGCTGTATCGCGATGATTAAGACGTCTTGGTGTGCAAAACGAGAGAGCGTAGATAACACGGTCAAACAGTCAGACAGTTAACTAATTTCCTGTAGCTTTTACGGATTATCCATTTCCGTGCCGGTCGGTAATTGATAGTATTTTGATTGTAAATTACTGGGTGACTTGTAGTAGTGAATTATTTTGCGAATCGACAACTTGAAATATATGATTGTCCGAATGTTCAAATTTGCGAAGCGAAGTAGAATTGAAGATTTCGATTATTTTGAGTGATTACTAATGCATATTTCAACTTTATTTCTTTATTTTTTTTGTAGATCTTTTGATATTTTATGTCGGAGTATGGTGCCCTTTCACGACTCGGAGAAGGAAATGTCTCCCAGCTAAGATGACAGGTGTAATTTACTTCTTTTCATTCGTTTCATATAAAAAAAGTCCCAATTTGATTTTGTTTTTGAGAATTTTGAGACAATAGTTTTTAATAAGAAATCATTGCATGATCGGTTTGATGATAATGCTGACAGCGGCGCCGATCCTTCAGACGGTAGGACAGGGTTTAAGTTCCATTCGAACCGTTCCCCAGTAATAAAGACAGCTAAGTGGTATCAAACAGGTGTCGTAAGCCATTCGATGACAGGCGTGACGTTGGAGGTTCGCTAAGCCAAGAATAAGAAGATCATTACAGATGAAACTTGTATAAGCATCAATAAATGGCTCTTTAGATTCTGAGTCATTTTTCAAGTCAAGGGCAGGTTTTTTACAAGGGTTGTGAAAACTTTTTGTGAGACATTTATTTAAAGCATTCATTACAAAGATAATTTTTTTCCGGCAAAACTAGTCCAAATTTACATAACTGTAGCTAACAAATAATCGAGTGTCGCAAGTCCAAAAATATGGGCAGAACAAATAAGAAATGGAATGAAACACCAAATCATCACGATTCATTGAAAAGCGAAAACACTTTAAATTTGAGCTGTTTTTACAATAAAAAAGGAAAATAAATTATTCATCGAACAATAGGTGACAGATAAACAATACACGAAAAATAAAGGAACATGACACAAAAATGGAAACAAAGCCCAAAGTTAGACAACACGAACAAGGACAGTTAAAATGATTTCAATTTAACTAACTCAAATATGCAATCGACTAACCCGTTTCATTGGCCAGCGAGAAAAGTGGCCAACTGCATCCTTTTATTTCGCGTTTATCACACGGTTGGAGGTGTGCGTGCAACAGGCTTAAATGCCATCACCGAGGTGGAACAGCAGCATAAATTATGCTCGTACGTTATTTATTTATAAATGCGTGAAACATCATCCGTTATCCGTCCCGTTTCCGGACCCTTCCGACTCAACCCTTGCTATCGTTTTCCCAAAAGGGAGGAAAAATTGTCATTTTGGTAGGCATCGTTCGATAAAACAGGATGAGGTTCTTTGCCTTTTTGCATACGGCATGTACCTTTGACAGTAAGCATGCGTTCGTTTGCGCTACAGTATAATGGCCGATAGTCAAGTGTTGTGGCTGTGTTTGTGTCTTTCGTGTGCGTGGGGAATATAGCGCGCGAGCAAAACGGCTCCAGAGATGGATGGTTTTCTGCTGATCTGCGAATAATCTCGTCCAGTTTTGCCCGTCCACTTCAGCACGGCTCGAGGGGAGATGCAAACGAGACACTCGGGAAGGCATAAACTGCACACTGTAACGCTTTTTGCGCCGGTTTCGCTAGTTATCTAACGTCGCCGGATAACTCGATATGGCACGGATTTTCTGCAAGTACGAACATTTCGAGACCCGTGGCCATTGGGCTGCTTTGCACTCTTTCCACTTTACAAGCTTTACCTTTGCGCCGCTTACATGGGGACCACTTGTAAATATGTGCGTGTATGTGTATGTTCATGTGCGTTTTTATGATTACTTTGCCTCTACTGGAAAGTGCCTGGCTGTGCATTTTCGCCGGTCGGAAACAGATCAGTGCGTTGAAAATCGATCGAACGATTCCGCTTTGACCGTTTGCTGCGGTGAGATAATGCACCACCGGTGATGCATGTGCGAAACGTTATGAGCATTTCCGACGCATTCCAGTGCAGCGAAGTGGAAAACGTTCCAATGACCGTGGCTGGTCATCATCATTACATGCACGCAAGAGCATTTATACGACTAGGCAGGAATTTTTTTTTAATTGTTCAACGTGCGCAAGTGAATAAAAACTGAAGTAAAAGGAAGGGGTTTTCTCAATTGTTACGTGAGTGCACACAAATAATTGCACTTTATTTTAATAACGCCGCTCGTTCAATTCATATTTTTGAAGCGTTTATTATAACAAATATTCTGGTTTTCTAATTTTACGCAATCGATAACATGGAAATTCCATAATTGCTCTCTTTTATAATTTATTTCCCATTTAATACTGCGAAGCGCCTATTGCACTGGCATACTAAAAAGTTTACCTAGAACGTGTATTTAGGTCATGATGGTTATCGCACCAATATCACAAAATAAATGCACAGTTGATTTATGTTAAAACACAGACACGAGTTTTAGTTTGCCCCACACTTAACAAAATTGCACTGCTTAAATAGGTATACCAACCATCCGACCGTAAGTGCAGTTGGCACACTTGTTGACTTTTGAACGCATTCATTCAAGGAAAATGGTGCTTGCTTTAGTGTGACGCGATCCGAACTGCATGAGTTTGCAATTTATGGCAATTCAATGGAACAGCACATGTGTGCACGTGTGCCTGTGTGTGCGTGCTCTTTGCACACCCGGTGCATTTAGCGCGAAACGATGCATTATCCTTCCGGTAGCGACAAATGTCACGGAATCCTTGACACGGAAGTTTCGTACACTAGACACCCGGAGCGTGCTGAGTGGAAGTGTGAACGCATTCATTTCCTAGCGATTATGGATGTTTAACAGCACACCATGGGAAGGTTTTTCTGGGGCAGAGTGCGGATTGTGCGGATGACTTTGCGAATTAGTTGTAGTATGCTCCACTGCTCGGGGAAAATGTTCCACGACCATTGTCAGGGAAGTTATTGCTACTGTTTCAAATCGAGCGAAAGGAGCAACCGTAGCTGTAATCTAACTTTAATTATCTTCGGCGAATGCTTGTGCGAGCTGCAAGTGAAAGGGATTAGAAGTACCGTAAGCATGAAGCATGAGAAATTGTATTAAATAGATTGCATTAGAGTGGTTGAGTTCGCCAAAAATGGTGAGGAAAATTTAATCTAGTTATAAAGAACACATCTTTTAGGAAGATTTTTGTTAACGTTCAAAGGCAACAATAAATTTAGTTAGGTTAAACCCACAGATTTTAGCAAAATTGAAACTAATTTACTTGAATGCGCTTTACGATGGAGACGCCTGGTAGTTTTCATCGATAGAAAAAAGAAACGCTTCAAATTCCTACGCACTAAACGCTCTGATTGTGGTAGTAATTAAAAACTCATACAAATGACAGAATGTGTCCACAAGCATTCGCCTCCAATATTGATAGCAAACGGAGCGTGACGTTAAATGAAGAGAGAAGACTCTCGACCCGGAACACACTGGTGGGTTGACGGTTCATGGACCAAACCCAATCTCACTCTCGTCGTGTCAATATCTTTGACTTTCGGCTTGTGGGTGATTTCAGATTTCACATTAAGGGGGCACAATTTTCGCCCAGACAACGCAAAGGTTGAATGATCGTTCGAGGTCATTCACGTTAAAGAGTTTCTGCTCGATTTGCTGTCACGGTTGGTGTGTTGCGGATAATCACGGCCAGTCTGTGGCTGTACCGATGGCTTTTTCGCCGGAATGTGTGTGACAGTTTCCAAAAAAGAGAAAGTGACAGCTATAAGGAAAAGAATGGAAAGAATACACAGATGGTAAAGATCCGCAAAGGACCGGATTCGATGGTGGTGATGCGGGATTTATTTTTTTAAAGTGAAAACTTTGAAAGTCTAATTGAATTACGGAAATTCTTGGATGCTGAAAGTGGAAAAGTTTTCCATCCCGGTTTGATTCTATTTCGTCCAAACGAACGTAGTATGTACGTCCATTGCGGTGTGGAAGAAATTAATCGACAAACAGTGGCCGGCTTTGGGGTGGTTAGTCTGAAAGGGTGCTTTCGAATAGTAAGAAAATCTTTGTATTAAAGGTTAATATCTTAATCAAGGTGTAGTTTTGGGTTTGCAGCGTTGCTTATAGCGTTGCTAGTCTTTACAAAAAAGGACTGGTTATAGAAACCAGTGCAAATCGTTTCCCCGTACACAGGAATGGTAATACGGACAACACTATCTCAAAGTAATCGATTTTTATTACGACTTGCACCTAAAAAATGTATGCGTTCTAGCTAAACGCTCATTAATCGTTTTAAGTGGCAGCCTGTAGTAAGAATAAAACTTTATACCTACAATTTAAATAGTACTTTTCAAATATTTCGTATAAAATGTGTAATAGTTCAGAATGATTGAGAGGTATTGCCATATTTCATGTCATGGCGAATCGTAACCCGTATAAAACTATAAGTATTTAACTATTAATTCCTCTTGAACACTAAAACTCACTCATCCAAGCAAATTTCTCAGAAGTAAAAACCTTTCTGATTTGCAATTTCATCACGAGAAGTATTTTCTCTACATTTTTTCTACATCTCCAACCTGTAGCATCAATCTTAACAGGAAGGTGAAGTGTGTTTTCGTCTCAGCTCTTCGACAGAAGCAAGAAAAGAAAACCCACTCATAGCACTTCGCAACACTTCGACAGTAAAATTGCTACTGCCGTCGACATTGTCTCACTTTGTCCTGTTTACACATGATTCCGTTTGCTTCGAGAGAGGCACAGCAACACCTTCTTGAATGAATGGCCTCTTCAAAAGACGCTCCTATCCGTTCGCAGAGTAATCGCTTGAAAAAGGCTCGCCACAACAGAAGCAAAACGACTATGCCGAGATTCTCCGGAGCTCGGACAAGCGTGCCGGCCCGGCCCAGGTAGGTAGGTGCCGGGGTTTGCTCCGATGATAAGTGAATTGTTTCGCTTAATTGATTGTAATTTGCTCTAGCAGACGTACAGTCGTTCCACTCGAGTGGGAGTGCGGATAGTGCACTCGAGAGCAGTGTTTTACTTGAGCGCTAAAGAGTGGGCAAAAAGTGTGCTCGGCAAAGCAGGACATTAAACGGTGCGCTGACACAGTCTCAACAAGAACCAGCAAACATGTTTATTAACGAGGCTAAACGGAACTAACTAAACATCGTCTTTCCCTTCCCAGCCACGGGAGCTTAAGGCCCAACACACCCTGTTATCCAGAAGGGTAAGGAAAACAGCTGTCAAACTAATTCCGTGCATGAAATAATGCATGCGCGCTGCTGCAGATGCAGTTTCGTTTTTGTCGTCCTGCCAACCGGGGCGCCACGCGGGGACGACTCGAGCACATGAGCAATGGCACTTCAACAGCACACGCCGTCGAAGTTTAGCTTTCGGAGGCAATCCCGATCCGGTGCTGCATTTTGCACATGTGCGACAGACAGACGGAGAGGCCTCGTTGCGGTGCAATAACGACGATAACAAAGTTTCTCGTTATTTATAAGCATTTTATTAAACGCCAGCCCGTGGTGAGCTCGGGGACCGTTTATGAGAAAGTCCAACCAGCTCAGTGGCACGTTTCTCAGGGACCGAAGCGGTTGAGAATAGCAAGCCAATGAAGGAGGGATGGAGCATAAATTGCACCATCAGCACATGAGAACACCGACGCAACGTTTCAACCGGCAAGAAAACGCTTCCATGGGAAAACGGTGGAAGAAAGTTTATGGGAAGCAAGATTTTGCTGCAACGAAATGTAATCATCAACCAGAGAAGCTTAAGCTGAGCAATGGGGATCGATCGCAGATGACAGTTTTGTACTGCCATCCCTTTCGGAACGATTCGATGCGTTACATTTATTTGAAGACAGTTAAACAAATTGCAAATGCGTTCAAAATGGATTTCGATCATCGTGTGTGTTTCTATGCATTACGGAGAAATCTGTTAACTTATTACTTTTTCCAGGCAAGCTGGAAAGTACGGCACGATGTTTTACTCATGGTGGTGCTAGTGGAAGTAATGCTACGGTAATATGAGTTTTTAACGCACGCATCGTTATTTCTTTTATCAGAAAAATAAACCTTTCTCTGCAACTCAGAATATACAATATATGTAATAGGAATAGTTTAATTGATCTTTTTGACGAGTATAATAATGAATGATTATTACCTAACAAACTCCAAATAACACAAAAAACACTCAGAATAACAAATTAACAATCGTTACGATGTCAATATCTTTCGATCGTTACGATCAGAACTAGAACTCACCGAAATTTGTAATATTCATTGACATTTACCCTTGGTGTTTTGCAAATTCCATACCTTAAGGCGTAATGGGGTGTATTTTTATCCTTTGCGGCCATTTACGGACAACGGACTGGATGGGATTTGAGCTCCAGTTCGGCCATTGTCGCCTCTACCGCAGGGTACTTTTAATCAATTTAATTGCCTTTTCTTTTAATTCTCTAAAATGTATTGATATAAGAAACGGATATGGACAGCTGCAAATGCCGGATATATCTCTGTCCGTCAGCTGTACAGCTTGTTCCGATGTTCTTGATTGTACTTTACCCTTACCAAGGGAAATAACTATGAGGGTTCTTGAGTTAATGCCTAAGAGCCCAAAGAGCCCCAAGAGTGAACATTGATACTCGTACACCGGTCAAGATTATTGCCATGAAGTGTTTCGGTCGAAAAACATGAAATGTACGTACTGGTTGATAGAATAAAATATATAATACGCTCCCGCTTACTATCTGACCCAAAGTGTCTATCATAAATACTTGAATTCATCGAACCCATCAGCCATAGCTTCAGTAACATCAGAACACAGGTATATAATTTTCAAACATTCCTAGCACTCTAAACCATACTGCTGGACACACAGCTTCGTTACATTCCTACGAGAATATCGTCGCAGTAGTAAACCTCCTCGTTTCCAGTGCAATGAAAACGACAAGTTTTGTTGTCCACCGAATTTACAATTTAATTGCGTGTACACTCCCGAAGGATTCGTTGTGTGAGCGATAAAAAGAAACACACCCTTACAAAAATTGCTCGTACGTATCATGACGGTGAGAAAGCGAAACACACGCATACAAACAGTAATGGTACTTACCGGCGGGAACAGCTGCAGCAGGCCGAGAATGAATATTGCCATTGCCATTGAGGTTGCGGAGCAGAATTGCATTTTTAAAAAGGTCACACAACACCGCCGCTGATACAGGATCGGCAGCATGATGGCGAAGGCAATGCACGACTGCAGGAAGCAACATCCGCAGCTGATCACTACCAGTATTGGCCGGGTAGTTGTCTTCGGTATCGTCGGCTAGGGAAAGAGAGCGTGCAGAAGAACAAAAAGAAATGAATGCAAAATGGAAAAGAGTTGCCATTGAAAGTGGGAGGGAAGGTTCGGCTTGAAGGATGGAGGTTTGCAGGAAATGAGTTCTGTTGCGAGCGGAGCGAGTGCGTCCGGCACGAGCATAACGATCGAACAGTCGCTGGTAAAAGTTTTCCAGGAAAATCCTCTTTTTTCATACAGTGTTTGTTTAGAATTTCGTTCCATATTCACAGACACTTCATTGGGTGTGTGTGTTGTGTGGTCCCACAGCGGGGAGTATGGCGAAATTACATCGGTTATTTTTTGTGGCTGCTGGTGAATGTAATGTTTCACGTATCTCGTTTGAAAGCAATTCCTGGAAGTTTTAAAACAGCCTCACACCTCGTTAAATGGGTTGAAGAAGGTTTAAAAAAAAGTTACTATTTGGCAGTTCATGAAGAGAGAACGTTGTGGTATTTCGAAGGATACAAGGATGGGTCAGGAATGTTGTTCTAGCGCGAACAATGTGCTTGATAATTCAACTGTGTGGTTTAAATTATGTGTTTAAAAATTTACATTATTTGGAAGATAGTGATAAGGAAAAGTTTAAAGAGCTCAAAGGAAAAAGATTATAGGTGTAGAACGATTGTTATTAAGAGATCAAAATAGTCTAGTATAATTATTCCTCTGAATTCAACATGTGATAATGAGGCTCTAAAATATTTTTTTGTTAGATTAAGTAATACAGCTCGTTGCCGTATTCTTGAGCTGGTTTTGAACTAATTTCTCAAGCCATTTCCACCTTGTATTTGTATGGCTTATCCTTTATTAAATCTTCTGACCAATCTTCAATCCTTTAAAGCATTAGCTAATAAAATATTTCATGGAGGAAAGGGAATGTCATCAATTAATTTTGATGTGCACAAGCATCATAGAAATGATGCTTCCCCGATAACCGGTTTAACATGCCTTTACCTCGCTCTCAAACTAAACCGAATTATCCATTAAATTGGTTCAGTAAGAGGGAGAAAGAGATAGTAATTTGGAAGCAATTAAAAATTCACTAAACGTTCCAGTGGTGCAGCACTCGCAGCTGCTCTACCTTGTCCCTTCCTCCTTGACTTCGGTCGTTGGATCAGGTTTATTGGCGCTTGATTGAGTGTTATTAATTTCGTACACCGGTCCGATGATGATGCCGCATCATGACGAAGGCGAAAATGTCGACACACATACACCATGCTTGCCGAACAGAAGAAGGACGTTTCGTAGAAGGGGATAATTTGTATCGAACTTATAAACGCTATCGCATGTCTGTTGTATGCTGGTGTTGAGATAAAAGAAAATGAAGCGAAAAGGGTTGAAATATTTATAAGAGGTTTAAGGTCTAACAGGTAGAAAGGAATTCCTTCCGGAGAAACTTTTTCAGTGATTAATAGGGAATTCATTAAGCTCATGGCTGGTAATTTGAAAGCATACTGCTGCTGCTGCTGCTGCTGCTTGTAATGAGTATTGAGTGAGCGAGTTGAAAAAGGGAAGCCCTTCACAACAATATCCCGGAAGTCGCTTAGCGGAAGGTAATTAAGATCAATCGAAGCAATTTCTTACGGGCGGGCGTAGAACATGTTGTCGCAGTCAGCGATAATAATAACAGCGACACAAACACAAGTTTACCCACCAGGGGAACGATCTGTAAGATTGTTTATGCAACGATCGCACTTTTGATTCAAACTTTTCTGCCTTCCCGAATGGTCGGTTCTCCCGGGTGCCTTTTTGTGCCATTTTTCCCTTCCCGTAACGGGGCAGCCATTTAAAGTTATCGATATTTTGTTTGTCGCATCCCTGGTGCCGGACAGAATAGAAACGCTGGCCGGCATCCGCAAACCATAACCTTATCATTTTATTTCACGTAAAAACTAACATAAAAATGGAAATAAACACCAATTCTGTTTGCCGGCACGGACTGTGACGATTGTTACTGTGTACCGTCGGTCCGTGTGGCACCATCGCCAGGATGGATGGAATGAATTGGATTAGATTTGGCAGATTGGGATTGGGAACAGGATGGCGGTGGGAGCAAAACAGAGACGGTAAGACGTTAAAAATCACCCCAGCACACCAGTTGTGCAAATCTGCAACTTTCAATAAGAAACCAGTCGTATCGAAAATTTTATAGCTCGCCACATAAATTCCTCAAGCCCCCTTGAGCTTGAATGAGTTTGCTACGAGTAACGGCGGAGGGAAAGGGCACGCTGGCAGCCGGAAGCGTGCGTCAAGGATGCTGCCAATCGTAAAAAGGAATTTGTTGAACGAAAAAGGAAAGAGGCAATAGAAAGAAAGAGCGAAAGGACAAATAAAAAAAAAAAACTTCCAGCAAATCCGGTCATATTCTCCATCGGTTGCTATCGACAAGTGTCGCTGTGTGACGTTTGGCTGCTGTGTGTAGTTGCTGCCCACTAAAGGGGCGGGGAGAAACCGTGCGGTAAGAGAGGAGCCGGGGGAGAACATTAAAAACTTTGTAACATCGTCGCCGACGTGACGTGATGGAGCTGTGACAAAGAACGGGACCGCTGTGGTGAATATGCGCCAATCCGAAACTAATGCCACTCTCGATGTGGCTTGTGTCGTAGGTTGGTGGTGTGGTACGTGGGAAAGCTTGGATGGCAATGGCCATTCAACAAACCCCTGGAATGGTTATTGTGGTTGGTGGCGGTTGGCGGAAACTGCGGACGATGGATTGGTAGAATAAATTTATGATTTTAAATGTTGCCAAGCATGGTCTGATCCATGCTGGGGCGACTGGGGGTAAAAATCGTTTCTTGCTTAAGAATCTTATTTTGGCGTCAGAAAACAGAAACAGAACAGAAAAAAGGCATATTGTTTTATTTAAAAAAACTGATATGTAGCAGCGCTTTGGCTTAATGTATCATCATACCATAAAAAGAAAGGGGTGTGTTCCCACCAAACAGTGATGTTGGATTGGCAAAAAGGAGCGTTTTTGCCAGCAGAATCATCATCGTTTCAGTGTTTTATGTTGATGGTCATCAACGACGTGGTTGCTTCCGTTGGTACCCCTTCTTCGTGATGCGTCTTCACGTGGGTCTTTTTTTTTCGAACACTTCCTCGACTATTACCGCAAAACATGCGCGGAACACGCACGTTAATAATTTATGATAATTGCCCTACCGTGTGGGTTGTTGCGGCATTTCCATACACAGGTTCTTGCTGGGTACGGATCATTCTAGTGCCACCAGTATCGGACGGTAGATGAGCATGCATGCCGAATAGCTCGAAATAAGATTTGCATTTCTTATCAATGCAAAAGACCGTCTAGCGAAGCGGCTGGAATTTCCTTTTGAAACTTTTGGAAATAAATTTCTGTACAGCAAGGGTGTCAAACATGGGTGAATGGGTTTGCTGAATAATTAACAAAAGGAGCAGCTGGAAATTTAAGAAGGAAAACTGTTTCTGTACTGTATGATACATATTGCATACTTTTTCGTTAATTTTGTTCATGTATGCAGTCCGCAAAACAATGGTATCGATAAGTGAGGTTTGAAGATTGAAAGCTTTGCTAACATAGCTTCGTTACTAAGTTGGTTAGTTAGATAGTAATTAGTAATGCTAGAAGTATTACATAAAAGCACAAATGACAGCCCAGTGGTAGGGTGACAACGGCGCCGGTCTTCACTCGGCAGAACCGGAGTTCAAATTCCGTCCGGATCATTCCCTCGTAGTGAACAATGAATTTCCAGCTATGTGGTTTCAGCAAGTCTTTAAAATGGTCGGCGTAAAACAACACCTCTTTTAAAGCTCTACCTTTTTAAACTGTTCTACTCACTTGAACATTAATTGTAGAGATAGACATTTGAATTCGTTTAGCATAGCCTGATTGGCTACCCTAGCCCTGAGCTGTGCGTACACAGTTCGGTACACATTTATCTTAGCATCTTGCTGTATGTTGCAACGAAATTAATTTCACCTGCCTTATCTTATGTAAATAGGACCTGGCTGTATAATCGTAACATAACGCAAGTGCAGTAAGGTATTTTGCAAGCAATTTGAATGTACAAATGTATTCACGAGCCTTTTCAATCTTACAAAAACTCTGCCCCCGCATCCAAACAACGTTGCGTAAATGTATAATAGAAAATGATGATTTATTTATATCCTCTCCCGCTTGTTTACTCTCCCTGCAGCTCACATAGCCACTCATGTGTAGGGTTTTCGTGCGTGCGGGAATAAATAGAGTGACAACAGATAGCAGCGTGAAGCACCGAGATACGATCCAATGCCTTCGTGTTTCACGTAATCCTCTCCATAGCGTATGGTTTGGCGAAAAGGAAACAGGCACAATTTGTGACACAAACACCGCCAAGTTATGGTCCACCGGCTCAGACATCTAACCAACCGAACCACTAAGGAAGGGAAACAGTTGCGACACGCATTGCGCTAGAACAGATGCAGGATAGCATATTTTGTCTAGCATAATCAACTTGCTACCATTTGAATCTATTTTCCATTTTCCGACGTAAATCTCTCCACACCAGAAGGCAACACCGAACGCCTACCGTCCGTGGCATTTGGAACTGGAAGCTTTTCGTGAAGAACCTTAACTCATCACCCAATGGAACGAAACGAAGTGAGTTGAATAAACATCTTGCTAAATGAGAGAGAGAGAGAGAAAGAGAGTGAGAGGGAACGAGGAAAAAAAACATACAGATATCACATTGGACCATCACGGGCAACCGGATGAGAGGGAGCCTTCATGCTAGAGATCTATTCCGCCGAAAGCTCGTAAGGCTGAAGGCATCGTTTTCAATTTTTATCTCCAAACCAAGAAGAAACTTTCACCCATTGTATCCTTATAACGTCGAGTTTTCCTACATCCGGAATGGCGCGAGATGGTGGTAGAAAAGCCATTTGGAGGTTTTGAATGGATTCCGACCAGCTTTCCGGGTGGGTGGTGGCACTTCGACGCTTCCTGGCGTTGTGGAAGCAAATTGTGCCCGGAATGTATTCTAATGGTGCCTTAAGTATCATTAAACTGAATCAAATGAAAATTTATTGTTTTCCAGCGTAGTAATTCCGCTTACACATTGCTTTGCTCTGGCATGTCAGTGGTGTAGAATTGTCAAATTATTTCCGGCAGGAAAAGCGGTTCCTTTTTTGGAGACATTCAGAGGGGATTAGGAATCATGGAAGGGAATCATGTGTGAGGTTGAAGAAAAGCTTAGTGATAGAAGAATAGTTCTAGATTGTAGATGTTGTGTACATTTCAACTGTAGACTTTAGCAATGTGGCATTGTTTTTAGTCCTGAAAGGTTCTTAATTTAGAGAAACAGATTCCTGTGTACGTTGCTCTTAAAATATTGCATACATTTTGGCGTAAAACGCTCTAGACGTCAAACACTAAATTTAATCCTAAAACAGCGTAAAATTCATCGAAATATGAACAACATTTAAGTCTCACAACAACTAGATTGCCATTTGAAGCACACTTATTATTCGGCTGCTAAAATGCTCAAGCGAGCATTTTCCTTTACATAGAAATTGGGAGAGCGTCTTGAATGATTTACTATGTGATCCAAATATATTTCCTTCATCTAGACCGCAAACGTACGAATGCAATTTCGTATATGTGGCACATGAGTGTCCTTCAAGACGGTCAGACCAAATTCCCTTATGCACCATTATCTATTTCACGAAATCACCACCACCGACCACTTCAACGCACTTGACATGAACGAATTACGAGCGTACTCGCATACCCTATTGTTCGATGTTTGTATGCTTTTTGTATAATATAGGAAAGAAAAAAACAAGAAATAAAAAAAAAACGTTCCAATGGTCAATAACCTCGCTTGCAAGGATTCGTTTTGTCCCCCCCCCCCCCCATCCCACCATTTCAGATTGTTAGCTCAGCATAACTCATTGACCTTTGTGTTCGACACGAGCGAAAGGAATGATGGGAAAGGGTTTAAGATATGGCAGGGAAGTGTGTTTTGCTTGGGAAATGGAAATACTCACGTTGTAGTTCTTCTTTGCCAGCAGTACCACGAACGTGCCAGACAATGGGCAGATGCAGCGGGTAATATTTTCTAGCAGATTCTCGGTGATGCATAGATCCGTACGCCACGTCGGTTCGAACGTCGCCTTTGAGTCGTAGCTGCGAAAGGGAGGGCGAAGTAGGCAAAACATTAATGGTGGCATGTCTGTCTATGCGGACAATGCGAACTAAAACGATTCCTCTTCTCTCTGTACAAGCGTACACAAATCTAGTGAACTCTTCGTCGTCGTCGTCGTCGTCATTGAATCGTTAATCATCTAAATTGATTGTGTAGTATCGGTGATGCTGAAGTTCTTGTTGTATGCGTACACATTGCTCAAGTCCACTAAATAGCACAGCAATGAGATTTTATGAAAGCTCCCAATGAAACAGGTTTTAGGCGATCGAGCGATTCTGCGGAGTGTGCTTTCGAGACGTAATTGCGAAAGGGGGAATAAGTTGGAAAATGTACTTCGATTGCTTTTGTGATTGCTGTTCTTGCGCCCGAGACAAATCCTCCACCCTACGCTGGGTGGGGCTTATGATGCATTCAAGTAAATGAGGAGCTTTCATCAATGGAATTATTTCATAACGAAATTTTAATCGTCAAACGAACACTCCTGACGTTGTCGAGAGCGAAAACACGGGAGCGATTATTATTGTTGGCTATTTCTGTACAGGCAAGAGCAACTGATTAGTGAAGGTGTAAAATTCGAGGAATTCGATTCTGTTCATGTAAAATCGTTGGTGGAATTAGAATTCGCAGTAATGAATTATGCAACGTGGATTTAAATACAACGAACTCGTAGGATATGCACGAACGACAGCAAATTATGCAATACCAGCGCTTTACGGAAAGTGACTCATTAATGGTATTACAACGTCAGACAGCAAACTGATAAGCGTCTTCTTTTTAAAGCCGTTTTTTATTTGATTGAATGTGTAGGCATTTTGTGAAACGTGCTTGAAAATTGTGAAAGCAAAAGCTCAGTCGCGTGATTGTGCTGTTGAGCAATATTATGAACGCGTATTTTTGGATATAATTTAGGTATTGCTTTTTTTGGCAAGATTTTCCCACTTCTGACAGCTTTCAGTCAGGTTTCACGAAAACAAACAGCTTACTACGGTTAAAAGCATGTCTGACCCTGGAAGAGTTCGAATGAACGCACCGTCTACCCACGCTGCACAAAACCGTCCTATTTGGAGGCAGACATACAATTTGTTCGTACGCCTTTTTCTTCAAGCCCTCTTAAAGCCGTAACGGTTACATTGTTTTGTTAGGAAAGGCAAACACCAACAGCTCCTTTCTTTTTTAATGTGTGTTGTTTTCCTACGTCAGCCTTCTTTTTCCGAAAGCCCAACATATTGAAAGCAGCCTGATTTGGCTTCATTTTCCCAGCGATACCTGTCAAAGCAGATTGCTGGTTTGTGGTTTTGTTGGTTATTTTTTACATTAGGTTCGAAAAGAATAATAAGTGAAACGTTTCATATTGGCTTTGTTGATCATAAATCACGTACGAAGATTAAGAAAATGGCTAACAAGCAAATCGTTGATAAAAGCAGTACACCATATTGCTCTTCTCGCAGGGACAGCAACCTATTTTTGGTATTTTACCTTTATGAAAACTGTTACTGCTAGATTCAAGCCATGTAGTACGTTCAAATTTTCATCGAGAAAACGAACACACGGAATGAATTCTGCAGCTTTGACAGTCCTTTAGTAAGTGTTGATAAAAATAAGAAACTTTGAGCAATCATTCCACATCCATTCATGTACATTTAATTTTCAATTTAAAGCATTTCATTCGTTCGTTGCACTTTTCGTTAAGTTATGGTATTTGAATGGTTCGAAGGAGACCTGGACCAGGCCGGTTTACCATCGTCATCGTCGTTATATTCTCCGGTCAGAGGTCAGAGGTATTGACACTTACCCACACAGCGGTATCCATTCGGTGGTGGGTGAATTTTCATGCTGAAAAACGATTTCCACGTGGGCAGCCTCGAGCGGCACGTGCAACGGTTGGTTAGCCTCGCTCCCAGTGCGGTTCGCGTAGTACAGCCAGCTCGAGATGATTTTCGACGCCGGAATGTAGTCGATATCGGTACCGAAGCTGTCGCGCATAAAAATGGTACCGAAATGATGTAAAAATTTGGTGGTTAGTATGAAAATTTATTTTTAAAACTTTTTTGGCTGTATTTGTGTGCATGTAACAATAACGGGTCGGCTCACATAGGCACAGGACGTGCGTCAGTATCGTCATGGATTCGTACCGGAAGGCGAAAAGCAAAGGATATTGGCTAGGAAACGAATGCGAGCCCACGTCGATACGACGGCTGGTTATGACGATGTCCAGCTGTGAGTTTGATGCGTTTATCAGCTTATCGTCTGAAGCTCAGCGTGACGTCTTCCGTAAGTGAGAGGATGCTAGGTTTTTTTTCGATATACTTTGACGTTCTTAGCAAGCCTTCGAGCTTGTTAATATTATAGAATTCAACTAAGTTGGTTAAAACTGAAGTTGTGGTTCCGAACCAAAGTATTTCCAATTTCAACTAAAACGATTGGCCTTATACAAGTATTTTTGGTTATCTTATTCAAGTATCGATTGGTGGTTAAGTATTTTTGTGGGTAAAAATCGTATTATTGGAAAACCTTCTTTGATTTTGAACAAGTCGCAAACATAATACAATCAGCGAACTCTTACTTTTAAGAAAATAATGTATCAAAAAAAATTTTAATAGTTTTACATTCCATGCAGATGACAACATCGATACCCCTACTATACAAACAGTGATTGGCAACATAAAACTCCATGTCCCAAACCCTATCGAACGTCGCGTATGATCGTTTCAATTATGCAAACAGCACCGGTTTTTTCATGCTCTCTGCTTTGTAACGTACCTGTTTTTGGCAAAATAGAAACGGGGCAGAAAGCTGGTAAGATTTTTGTACGATATCACCGTCACCAGCACGGTCCCGTTGGCCACGATGTCCTGCAGTGAAGCGGAACGGTCCATTTCCATGTACAGCTGGTCGGAGTAGAGTTGATCGCTGCATAGAAAGCAGGGCACCAGATAGAAGGAGAGCAACAAAAAAAATCAAATAGTACAATCCGTTTCTTGTAGCGGAAGTAAATCGTGGGTCAATCGGCAACAAATCACAATGGAAACAGTTGGATGTGGATGGAGAATTTTATTTAAATTTTAAATCAAAAGTTGGGTTTTGTTTCTGGGAATAGAAAGCCTGCACCAGGTTAGACATGGTAGGTAATCAGAATTTAGTGTCCAGCATTGCCAGTATCGGATTCTCAATTATTTCGATCGTATAAAAGTGACAAAATAAAATGTCTGAAACGTTATTAAAAAGTGTCGGAAAAAACACAACTCTATCACTATTTTTAACGTCACACCATTGAACTAAATGTGCGCCAAGCGCTTTGCAAATATTATTGCTAAACGATACCTTAAACATCCAATGCCAAAACTGCTACCAAATGTTTTGTAACCCAATAAAAAAGTCAACAAACTGTAGGATAGCAAACATTTAGGCGCCAAAAAATCTAGACAATTCTTCTAAATGGAAGCAATTCGGTGGAACTAATACAATCAGCTTAACTTTGCGTTCTTCATATCTGATGGCCATTTCAAATATATTTTCACGATAGAAAGAATAATCCCTTTCGCCACGAAAACTTTCAATGATGTTTGCCATTCAGTGTTAAAGCGATAAATGTTGTAAAATTTAATGTTAAAAACTTCTCAACTTTGCATATGGAGGGAATGTTAACGCATATGATGCATAGCCTTAAGCTGTTCACAAAACGTTTCCGATCAAAACCTACCCGTAAATTTGCAGATTGAACGGTAGGCCCTTGACCGTTTCCGTGTACAGATAGAATGAGTTCAGCTGATGGGTGGCCGTGGTTGATGCGGCATGTTTAACCCCTGCACCGGCAGCCGGTCCAAGGGCCGAGGAGGATGAGGACGAGATCGGGGCAGCCATCGTAGTTTCGTGATTGAGAGCGGCTGCCCGCACCAGGTCCTGTAGTTGCTTGATTTGCTGAAACAATAATAGAACGTAAACGAGGAAGAGAGAGAGAGAGGAGAGAGAGGCGTTTAGGAAAATTAGGAAAATTTTCCAATTGACTCCAATTGTGTGCCAATTGGCGCATACCGGGACAGTGATTCGTACCGCCACGAACCGTTGCGCTAGAAAAGGTGGAGAAAGTGATTTCCTTTCACCGATCGCCAATCATAAGCCACACTTCTGCATCCGAACGAACCAGGGTAAAGAATTGGAAAATTCTGCTCCAGCGCAATGATTTGCAGTGCGCGTAGAAACATGCTCGGTTCGATACATTTCCATGACTGATGTTATGGCTACGGTTCGATGAGTTTTCCAGCCGAAGCCAACGAACCGTTCTGGCTCCATCAGCCAGACGAATGGATCGGAGCTTTGGCGCGCCCGGGAGAGTGAAAACGGGAACAGGATAATCTATTCAAGAGATTGAGCTGCTCGTATCGATCTTTTCCAAAGCCGTGAGTTGCGGGAAATTAATTCAATCGATTGTCATTGGTGGTCGGGCAGTACGAATCACATCGTTCATTAAAAAGAGGCTGTAAATCCTGTACATTACACATTCATAGAAGAGGAGTCGAAGCTTCTCTTAGAGTCTACCAACCTGTTGGCTGTTGAGTGACGCTTTGTTTTGCATAACGACGTCGACGATGCGTAAAATGATGTCCGAAGCGATTTCCTGCTCGTGACGCGTTCCGGTCGCTTCGATGTAGCTAAATACCTGTATGAAAAGATAAACGGAATGCAAGCATTTATTACACATTTCCCTATCAGATGTGGCGGATGTAGAGCGGAGCCGGGTTTATCATTAAAATGTATAGGGACGTCCTGAGCGAGCGTCTATGTCTGTATTGCTGTAAGCTAGATGAGGAAGTAGGATGAACCGGGTTGTTAAATGTTTGTCATTACTTCAATTAACCACTCGTGTTTTCCTGATTAATGGTTCACCTCGTGAAGGCGGAACGGTAAATTGATAATTAAATAGATTTACTGCTTCGTTATTATTTTCCATTTCACATCCGTTTGCATAAATGCGATGAAGTATTTGTGGCTTTTTCATGACGAGTAATAAAAGAAGGTAAGTACATTGGCGAAACAGTAAATAATCGCGAATCAAAAAGTAATGTAGTAAACTGAAACAAAGAAAAACTAAAAAGAAGCTTCGTTAAGCGCTCCGGAACGGCACGGAAGTAGAATGTACAGGAATCTACAATCTTCCGAAACTAAAGTTTACCGCTTGACCGTCCATTTTTCCTCCACCGGTTGGCTAAAGTTTCCCATCCCGCTCGGCGCAGTGCAATTAAATTTTCCTATAAATTATTCACTCACCATAAAACTTATGAATATTTAAACCGCGTTTGTAGCGCTTTCTGCTGTGCTGCTGTGAGCAGTTTCGCTTTTATGTTAAAGCAAAACCAAACACACACACACACAAACAGAACCGGTGAGTGCTGCTTCTTCCGGTTTAAGCGATTTGGTTCGGTTGGTGATGGTGAAAGAAGTGTGCCGGCGTTGCAATTCGGTTACAAAATTTAGCTAGCTTGGGACGAAAGTCCCCAAAGGGAGTATTTTTTGTTTTGTTTTACATCTGCGCGCCCCTGTTTTGCTCATTTCAATTCAACCGTGTGTACAAACATCCACTCCGGGGAGCTGGAGGGTTTGTTCAACCGACAATGACCGTGGCCGCACCGTTGGCCAGACCAGTGGGATAGGCAATGGAAATGCGAAACAAATGAAAAGCCAGCTGACCCTGTGCCCCTTCTGTGGGTGGGTTGGGTTTGGCGGGGGAGCTTTCCTTTTCAAGTTGTTTCATGCAGGCTAGCAGAAACGAAAAAAGAATGAAATGATTGCGAATAATCGTACTCCTTGCCTTTGGCTGCGAGCAACAGTTTGCTGGAATAGATTTTTAGGTGGATTAGGTACACAACCACAACCACCGTCAACTCATCTCCAGCTGTGCAGTGGTGGAGAATTTTGGTTAAAGTTAAATAAATTAAAGTAATAAGCTAGCTGAAGCACAAAGAAGATATCGCTCATATCGTACTAATCCCAGCCTGGTGAAGCACCACACCTGCTTGACCTACGCAGAAGTTCGCATGCGTTGTAACAGCTAGCTATTTGTGTTGTTACTGTACAGTAATTCTTGTAACACACGTGCACACAGAATAAAAATAGTAAAAAAAGACAACTAAACCACACAGAACCGTTGTTGTCTTCTAAGGATTAGAGCAGTTTTTTGTGCACAACTGCAGGCATTTTAACGGCACAATGAAAAAGGGTGACCTGACAAGCAAGTGATGAATGGTTAGTTTTAGTTTCATTTGAATGCCGTTTTTGTGTGTTTGTGTTGTGGCGAGCTTGAGTGCCCTTTCCATGCCGGTGTCTTAAGCAATGCTAGATAGTTCTGTCGGCCGTCGTTTAGGGGTATTTATTTGTGGGAGTCTCTTAAAATAAGAATAACAAAGAAAAAATTTACTTCCATTCCAGGGTAGCACTTCCCCGGGCACTTACCTCTTGCAGCAGTCCTAACAATACGCCACCCTCGCCCGGCAGAAAGGTGGCTGCGTGGGTTGTAGCAAATTTCAAACACGACTGCAGCACGTTAGACCCGTTAGTTTTCTGATAGCCGTACGTAAGCCCTCGGAACTGCGAACGGGCCGGTGAGTGTTGGATGTAGATTGGTATACATTTATTTTTTGTGTGAAGTTATTTTACCGCACAACCAGAAGGTTCACGTATCCATTTGTCCCGAGAATGATCAACCGTGGCAGCAGGGCAATGCAAATAGAGAAAAAAAGAATACAGCAGAGCACATAGTTTAGTACACTTTCTACATAAAAAAATATAGAATACGAAAAATAGAGCCGATGGAAACCGTAGTTACTCTTACACACGTGTATATGGGAGTATAAAATAGTGAAAGCCTATCGGGCGAGTGAATCGCGCATATTTAAAAGTATTCGTGTTGTAAGGTTGATTTCTACACGGTTCAGTAACATTCCGGCATTCCCGCGAACCCGGCAACCATAAACCTTTCTACGCTATTTTCTAGGGTTAGAACTTTTTTGTTCCACTGTCCGTCAACCACAGAACCGTTCGGGATTTTTGTGGCAGGCGTTTTCTATGGTTGAAAGCTACCCAGTTTCTATGCGTGTACAATGTATCGTACGAGGTACATAAGTTATAATAAAAAATGCTTTTTTTCTGAGTGGAAAAAAAGCATACGTTATACAAGAGAAAAATCTAAGGTCAGTATAAAACCATTTTGAGGTATCGATTCGTGATTGTGAAGTTTTTTTTTTGAAAATTGTAAGCAATTTGTTTTTCACTTTTACTGCATATTTCTATTCATATTTCTAGTTGTAATCAATATTCTTCTCTGCGTACATAAACACATTTTCGATTGAAGCCAACCGATCGAATTGTGTCAGAAAGAGCACCAAACATTCACATTTGAAGGTAGGATTGTGCTGATAATACAATGACTGACAGGTAATTAGCGTGGTATTAGTAGTTGGGGACTATTAGTAGTGCTTCGGGGAAATGTCATTGTGCAAAAGATAACTAACGAGATAGCATGTCGGTGCATTTAGAGCTGATGCAATGCTTTTGTCGTTTTGCGGAGGCTCGATTATTGTGAAACAGCGGACATAACATTGTGGTTTAGGTCATGTTTCATTGCGTGATAACGCGTATGATGCATGTAGTGTGATAATGATGGAAAATAAAGAATTTAAACGATGACTACCATAGCGAGCACAACACATGTCACTGTGATCTATCAACAACCGTTGTGATCACTCGTAGTGATTAAATATTTTTATCTATTAAAAGGTACCGTGTAAGTAAGTAGCGGTTAAATGTTCACAAAATAAAATTAAGCTAGCCAGTTAAGTAAAGCAAACATTAGTAAACACTCTGTAGGGATAAAGAAAAGATGCAGTACAATCGCTTCAACAGAGATACCTAACGATAGCAACAATAAACTGTCTCAAAAACGGTTCTCATCTCATCTCATTCCAAGGATCCACGATGCAGGATCTCATAAAATACAACACTTCAAGCTTATTTGTTTGCTTGCGTAAGCTAAACTTTAATGCCGACCCATGAGGGTTGAGCATCATATGCTTTTCTCCCATGTGACTGCTATACACAGCACATAACACTCATCTGACTTTATCTCCCAAGCGCTATCGCTACACAATCACACGGTGTTGCAAAACCACAGCCGTTTTTTTGTTCTTCCGTCGTAGTCTGATTTTCTGACTCCGTTTTGCACAACTCTTTCCTGTCTCCTCACCAAAATGCCCAAGACACAGACGACCGTTTGCTAGACGATGTCTCCAATTTCGCTTATCCCTTTTGACGGGATGGTCGATGAATGTTTTGTGAGTAAATTTTCTGTTCTTGATCCGCTCTTGTTTTTTTTTTTTGTTGGCTATGCCCTTTGCCGTCTTCAAATGAAGCCGCCGGAGTGATGATCGGAATCGGTAGCGGTCGATTTGTTTCTTTGCGAAAATATGATAATGACATTGGTTCGCTCTTTTTGGGGCTTTTTTTTTAGAAGACAGGTCAAAAAGGGGATGTTTGGGTAGGTTTTTTTTTGCTTCCATTTTTTTTTGCTGGGATGTAATGCGGTGCGTTTTGTAGGATGAAATTTGGAAACGATGACACAGCAATTGGAAATTTGTATCGGTTTACGGGTGCGAAAGGAGAGCGAAATGATATTCTGATGTGCTTGCCAGAGTGAAGATTAACTTGTTCTGTCGGTTAAGAATGTGTCTTCGTGAATGTTTAAAATGTGGAATGCTTTTCGTCGTCGGTTTTTTCTGTGTGAAAATAACGATATTGGTTTCTTGGTTGAGAATGATTTGACGGGAAAAGCATAAAAGAAGAACTTTTGTTTCTTTGCATGATTGCTTTGGTGGGAATTTTTCTAACTATCAAAAGGAATATCGTTCAAACTCGGCAAAAAATTGACTTAGATAAAATAATCAAATGACTAGACATCAATAAACCTTGTGAAAATAAAAACACTATGTCCTACCACTGACCCAAAATTAATCCTACTACTTACCTCATTGTCTATCTCGATCACCTCTTCCGGCACGCAGTCGGAAAAGTCCGGCACCAACCATTCCGGACGTCCAAAGTCCCGCTGCTCACAGATTCGACTCGCTAACCCGGTCCCCCGCTTGGGACAATCGGCCAACACAGCCGGCCCACTAGCACTGGCAGGCCAACTCACACCGAAATCATCATTCTGTGGACAGAGAGTAACCGTGCCCGGTTCCACCACCGTCACGTGTACGCTGCGTGATACGGGTGCCACCGAATTGGACACGATACAGGTAAAGACGACCGATTTCTGAACGCAAGAAGCACGAAACATTATTGAACAAGTTTAACCTCAGACGAGGAGGTTCTCGCTACTACTTACCTGTAGGTTGTTCACCTTAAGGATACTTCCGTCCGGATAGAGATCCTCCCAGAGTTCACCGTGCGGGTCGGATTGAAATAATGCTCCGTTTTTCGTCCAGCTGTAACCGAGCGTACCGAACCGTCGGTCGATATCCTGGGACAGGCAACGGATCAACAGCGAATCACCGCGGAAGAGTGTCACGCTCGGTGGATCAACGCGCAGTTGCGGTACCTCCAGGATTTGTACCTTCGTCGAACGGCACTGCTGGATACCCATGTCGGAAACCTGCCACCGATCACACAGCACCCGATGATGATGATGGTGCCGATAGGATCCGTTGGGCGTGATTGAAAGGAAAATTCGCCAAAGAGAAAAACACAAGACATGGAAAAACGATTGCGGTTAGTACGGGGGGTGTTTGTGTGTGTAGAAGAAAGGCTAATGAATACGAAACGAGAACGTGAGGAAGGAATCGATTTCCTGCTCCTACAGACACACGCAAAAATACCTCACAGTTGTTTTGCTTGTTAGGGGGAAAAAAGCATCAGATCCCAAGAATACACAGTTTGGATTTTCATTTGTTTTTGTAGCATTTTGTTTCACCGTAAACTAGCTTTGTTCTTTATGCCGATCCGAACAAGACGGCAACCGGAGCGATAGGGATCATTAGAGTCTAACTCGGGGCCAACTTCAAGTGAACCACCAAAAACCAATGTATGTGCTCTAGCTCGTTTATGGAAGGGAATGTATTTTTGGTTCGGTTTCAATATCCGCCGGAAACGATCCCGTCAACGAGCTTGTCAAGAGATAGGAAATAAATGTGCATTTAATGGTCGCTTTGTTTAGTTTTCCCGTGCGCTTCTCGTCGAGGACGTGTCGATTTTGTGTGGTGAAGCGAGCTTTTGTTTTGCTTAGTTTTTCGGCTAGCACAAAGTTCATTTATTCTGGGACAATGATTTATCTTTTCGATAACGGTTTTGCCGAAAGGTCGTCCAGAAATAGTATGCGAAATATCGGAGTGCTCTTAACAGAGCAGATGGAATAGAGTGTGTGATGGTGCCGATAATTGATGTGTGCATTTGAATAATTGTTTAAATATGTAAATACTCATCATGTATGAATGATAAATTAATGCATGTATTTGAACTCAACATTTTGTTGATGGGCAATTTTTAGCCAGAACGTGCTGGTATGACCGCAAACGTTTGTTGTCTTGGGAGTACAAGTAAAATCAATCCAAATAGGACAGTAAGCTAAGGCATTGCCAAGGGTTAAATTGTAAAAGTAGAGCAAGTAACAGAAGAATGATGGCAAAATGGTAATGGTCCAGATGGGGTTTGCTGCTGGTTCCTGCGTGAAAGTAATCAGCATCGTTACCAAACTGCATCATTTGGTCTTCATTTCTTAGAAGGAATGGCGTCTTTCAGGTACCTCGTAATTGAAGGGAACGCGACTAACAACTAAATTCGTCGGTTCAAGAACCCTTCTTTAACAAGTAACGTCGGTATCGAATAGGTCTCTTAATCCAAACCTTATCTACCAAGAGATGTCATATTTTATGGAGTCTTTTCTTTTAAACCTTGTCTGCGAACAGAACACAAAGACAAGGTCTTTTTTACTCAGAGTCTGGTCACATAAAGGATAGCCAAAAAATTCCCGTGTTGTATTAGGGGCCTTGATATCCTCGCCTTGTCTTGAAGGGATTCTAATTGTAATTCTTACAGTTAATCTAATTCTTACAGGCTTTGCCGAGTTTGGATCCGTCACAGACAACCAGAAAGTCCGTGTAGGCCATTGTCAATTTGGTGGATTGAAGGATTGGTTGGAGTAAAACTATGAGAACCTACTAGCTGATAGTAATGCTGATTTTGTAATATACACGAACAATTACACATCCATTTCTTTTGACAAAGAAGTTAATCAACTGTGTACGCGACAAAAAGTATTTCAATTTGCATTACGCAAATTAAACTTTTAGCTCAATATGAACTTTAATGCAATGGAAACTACGCACATGAAGCTTAAAGCCCAAAGAAGATTTACAAATAATTAATTCGTTTGGAATGCTCTGTCCCCTTTTCGAGTGCTCCAAATTGTACTACTCCTCTTAACATCAACGGCACATTCAATTGCATCGGGGCATCTTGAAGTTAAGTGATGATGCAGATGAATGCAATGCAATGAAACATAAGCACCGAGGCAACCGAGTGCCGAACAGGGTATAACTTCCCACGAGAGATGCAATCTTCAAAGAACCGAAACTTCTTCCAACCCTTGAAGGGTTTTATAAGATTGCTTTAGCTGTTTTTTGTCTTTCCACTTCAGTAAGAAGCACACCCCGAGCCCAAGAACAAACCATGCTGCAATCTCAATCTCAACGATGCTTTGAACTGTGGAAAAGGCACCGTAAAGAAGTCATGAGATGCTGCGTCCCGGTTAGCAAAATCGGGGAAAGCTTCGGGTTGAGCTGCGAGCGAGAGAGTTGTACACTTTTCGGTTGCGAATGCGGCAAATGCAACTGCGCCTCCGGCGTAGTGCTCGTTCGTTGGGCCAGTAGTGAAGCGAGGGTGAGATTGTTGAATTAAATTAAGTGGAATTGATTCCGTGCACTGGTAAATTGTGTGTAATTTATTACCACGCTGCGCTTTTTTGCTTGTGCTGCGCTGTGTGTTTTCACTACCAACCGGATCCTGGCACCGGTTGGCCATTTCTTAATTCGGAACGGGCGTAGATAAAACTACAATGTTCCAAGCGATGTGTGCGATGAAAGATACGGGTACCTAAGCGGTCCGAAGTGAGGAAAGGCGATAAAAGCACACATGAGCTGGTGTTTCTTTCTTTCTCTTTCGCTCTCGCTTTCCAACTCTCGGTCAATAGGTGTGTGCAGTTGAACTGGATTCTAGTGAGGCGGAACTGGAACAAGCAAACATGTGAAATGGAATTGATTTCCGGTTAATAGAATCGGACCGTGATTTGACGTTGGCTCGATTACAATGTAGGTTGATTTTATACGTAAAACTGATTCAATGTTGTTGTGTGCTTATCGCCGCTATGCATTTGCGCAGCGTGGTTTGTGGTCGTTATTTATTTAATTATTATTGAGTATGGCGGCACGTCGCCGTATTGTCATTTGTGTCCATTATTGTGATTATAACATAATTGTTTAAAAAGCTCATGTCCTGTTTACTTACAGATTTAATGAAAAACAGTTTTTTCATTATTTAAAAAAATGGATGATACACAACATCTGGGAGTGACGATCGCTGACCACAAAAATCAAATAACTGTCCATTTAAAATATTACTTGCATAGTTTCAGGCGTTCAATTCAATGCACATGGTAGAAGCGAAGCTTTGGTTCAAAGTCTGCTCTGCTTTGTTTTGCATAATTAGTTTAAAATAAAGCGACAATGTAATATTAATTACATCCCACTAGATACCGTTACGCATTACAAGCGTAACATTGCATTAGTCCTTTTGGTGCGAGTTTTAAAATCATCAGAGAAGCTCGACAAAAGCTTTTGCTATGGCACAATGACTTCTAAAAGGAAGAAACATAATCTCTTCGAAATGGGATTTCTTCACTCCCTCGTCATGACTGCCAAGCACAGTCACATATACACACACACACACACACACACACACACACCAAAACGCACAGACCAATTTGCATAAAAATGTAATTAAGAACAAAACTGAACAAGAAGCTCAGCACGAAGAAAGATTGCATCTTGCTAGAAGCGGATCAAATAAAAGCTTTTTGCTTTCGCTTGGTGCCGGCTGGACGTTCTGGGGCAGCATCGGATGGCTGCTTCTCCGACGGTTGGCTGGCTAAAAAAGGTTCTTCTGATGAAGAAAATTTCCTTAGCGAAACGTATCCCTTTCAGAACCATTTCATTTCAACCATCGTACTTTGTGTCTATCTATGGTCAAGATTGTGATAATGTTTTCAACTTCAAATACATTCCTCAACGCTGTAGCTTTCCGGTACAATGAGAAAAATGTTGTACCCCGAATATTATTCCCTAACACGAATCGAATCATTAATGATTGTTAAGTGTGTTTTGACCTACTCCTGGGGACGTCGTAAATTGCATGAAGTTCGCTCCATTCCTCGGTTCGGTCATATTCTACGGAATGGCTATCCGTAGTTTGCGTCACACGCGCAACGTTCGCGGTGACCTTGTGTGGCGGATACACATTTAAGACAAGAAACAGTTTGCACCGACAGACAGACGTGAACTCGACAAAAGTAACACGAAAGCGCGAGATGTTCTAATTTTTAATTATTACAAGCTGCATAATTAAAGCACACCAGTGCTTGGCCTCCCACCGATACAGCTGTCCGTTTGCTGGCAAGTGAGTTAACCGTACTGTCAGGAGTGGGTTTTGACAGCTGGCTGTAAATTTGCGTGCTTTTCTTCTTTCCTGCAATGAAGCGAATGGTCCCCGGAAAGCCGAGAAGACGAGCTCATCAAGCTTTCCGACCGGGAATAGAGACAGCTATCTATCCGCCCGCGGAATGGAATCCGCACGAAGAAGTCATTCGCACAAAAGTGAAACTATTTTACGCAATCTTTGCTCATTATTCGCACTTCATTTTCTTCGCCCACGGTGTGTCTTAACGGTTGCGTCGTCTTTCGCAGCTCTTTTGTCTTTTAGAGGGAGATTAGTCGTTAGTCTCGGCTGTGCCGGATGTGCCCGGTCGGTACGGATTCGTACGCCGGCAAAGGAAAGCACCGGGCAAGAATGTGGCACTGTTCGCTAAGAAGGTGAGTAAGCATTAGCGGAAAGAGCGGTTGGCATTGGTAAAATTACAGTCGCGAAAAAGCCCGGCCATCAGAAATAAGATCTAGCAGTAACTATGGGCGCTATTGTTCGGTTAGTTTTGCAAGCGAAGAACGAAAAAAAAAAAACAACACGCCTTTCAACCACTAAGAGACAAAGCAGTACGGTCGGGATGTTGCAAAAGCCCACATTTTTTCGATTTAAATTGTAAATTTCACCGCACTGTGGCAAATGAAAATGAATATTATGAAACGGCGAAAAAGTTGTGGCACGTGCCACTAGCCGCATCCGCTTACAGCCAAGAAAGCTGGCAAGAACGGAAAATGTCACCTCGAAAAAAGGATCTTGCTCCCGCCAGACGAAGAAATGGAAAGAGAAAATAATGAAATCTTCCATCCGCTCCGGTGTGGTGTTTGTTCCGGCGAAGTGTTGTAATGCTGACATTTTGCGCTCAACAAAAGCAAACGGCCATTTTTGGAACCTGTCAACGAGAAAGGCTTTTGTTTCCGCTGGTTTGTGTGCACGTGGAGATGTGCTTTTTATTTTGCTTTAATTTTGTTACCATTCAAATATTCTTCCTGTTGGGTAAAGATTATAATTTAAAGGTGGCACTAATTATTCGCCCATCTGCACTGCATCTGAAGCGTACCGGTGTGGATGGGCTGGGACTAATTTGCAGGCGCAGCATTTGCAAAGAAAAGTTTTTCGAAAGAAATTTCATTCTTTGAGGCAGGTTTTTTTTTCTTAGAGGACTGTTTTTAAGGGCTTCCTTTCAAAGGTGAACTTTGAATTGTAAAATGCATAACCTTTGCTGGGTGTCATATGTACGCTTCGTGGAATTAATTTAGACGCAAAGCATGATTTCGTAGGAATCTGGAAAGAATTTTACGACAAAATAGAAGCAGTATCGTTCGTTTCATATGTGCTCTTGATAATTGTCTAGACATGATAGTAGAGAATTTTTAATTATCTTCAAAGTTCTATGAAAGAATGAAGATGAAAAATAACCTAACCAAACAATTTAGAAAAGCTTATTAACTGTGTTCTTTCCCAGGAACTTTAAAATATGTAAATTAATGTCTTCTTCGAAATTTCGTGAACCGGTTCGTGTTTCGTCTCTCAGAATACATTCGAAATCGTTACAAAACTAGTTGATCTCGCCAGGTTTCATGAACAAAACTCAGGGATGTTTGAAAATTCCTGAATAAATGCAAATGAACCACTTGAAGACAGGCTTAGGTTGTTAGATTAGGATAAGAATCTCAATTTAACGTACAGCTTTAAAAAAGATTTGCACCGCACTTCTAAGATTGTTTCGATTGGGCCGAATCATATCAACTGGATTGTTGTACAATGCCGAGCCTAATGGAACTACACGTTTTTTTGTTTAACACGTTAGCAACAGCTGACGTGTTAAACAAAAGAAAAAAAGTAAATAAAAATAAATATTGCATACTTTCAGGTTAAATTATTCCTGAAACTCAAACAGAGAATTTTACAGATTGGTTCTTGGCAATTAACAGGTTTGCTGATAAGTCCTCGGTCTAACAAAGAAAAACACATTTTTTTGTCAAAATTCGTTTTTATTGTTCAACATAGTTCCCTTCAAGAGCGATACAACGATTATAACGACCTTCCAATTTGTTGATACCATTTTGGTAGCACTCCTTCGGTTTTGCCTCAAAATAGGCCTCAGTTTCGGCGACCACCTCTTCATTGCAGCCAAATTTTTTCCCTGCGAGCATCCTTTTGAGGTCTGAGAACAAGAAAAAGTCGCTGGGGGCCAGTTCTGGAGAATACGGTGGGTGGGGAAGCAATTCGAAGCCCAATTCATGAATTTTTGCCATCGTTCTCAATGACTTGTGGCACGGTGCGTTGTCTTGGTCGAACAACACTTTTTTCTTCTTCGTTCTTTTTTCGTTCGTCAAGCAACCAAAAGTTGCTTGACAAAAGACGCTCTGTCTCACAAACTAATTGACATACAGACGTCAAATTTTGACACGAAATATTTGAAGGTTGGTGCTATATAAAAATAATATGCATTTAATACTAGCGGCGCATTCTATGTGTCAGATCGGGGACTTATCAGCCAACCTGTTATGTGAATGGCCTCAATAATGTGACTTTTTGAGGTTCTAAACAACAGTTGTGTTGAATTAATGCTTAGAGAACATGGTAAAAGACTCGAGCTCCGTCCCTCCTTCCCTCCTTCCGTCTCCCTATACTATTATCTCCAAACAACAAATCACGAAACACAACACGTGCTGTTTTTCCAATAAAAATTATAATTTAATTGACGTATACAGAAGTGTCGTTAGTAATAATAATCGAGGCATTTAAACATTTGTCAATCATAAGAATCAATTAAAAATTCTGAAACGACAAGCACACCCCTTATTACATTCATTATCACTTGTGTTAAGCTTTTTAACTTCCAAAATGTAACCATGATTGCAAACAACATGCTTTAATTCCACACTAACGTCTTCACATTGCATGAATGAATCTACAGTCCATGTGTGAGAATAAAAACCCTTCTACTTATCATCTTCAATCTGAAACCGTACAAGAAAGGTTCCATCCAATCAAATCCTAATCCAATTGAGACCACCACGTCTGCAGAGCATTTTGTCTCGTAAGTCTTTTCCGTTTTCCTCGAAAAACTGTCTTTATCCCTCTTCGACAAACTAACCCCATTTTTCTTGAGAACTTAGTGAGATTTGGAGAACTTTTTTGTGTTTTGTTGTACGTTTTTGTTACGAAATGTTATGGTTTGATTCCCATCCTCTCATGTTTCGACGATTTGCGCTTCATTACAGCTTATGTTCCTACCTGGCAGGTGTAAATGCCCTCGTCAAGACGATTTGCCCGGTTGATGCCGAGCAAGGCGGTGTAGTGATCCTTGGAGTCCAGCGGCAGCAGTCGGGTCCACATGTTCCTGCATTAATAATGACGTTCCAAAGCGCCCGAAAGCAGTCCAGTGTCCGAGCGTGCCGTGCATTGTGGATGAGCAAGTGAAAGGAAGATAGAGCGAAAGAAATTTGTTAGATCGTGTGGCACAAAACGTCGTGGATGGTTTAGGGCAGTGCGGTAGTTTGGTTGTTGTGCGTTCCGAAGAAATAACATCATCTGTTGAAAATCCCCCAGCCGCCGGTCCGAGTGGGTGACAGATACCGGGTATGTTGTCCCTTTACCGCTGAGGGTTACGGCTGGCTGACATGTTTAACATATCAAAGGTTTTGGGCTTTCATCCGTCCAGTGGTGGTGTCTTTCTCGGGAGCTAATCCTAAAGTTTCAACCACATCAGACCGTCATCGTGAGGTTACCACCCAGCCCCGTACAATCTCAGCAAGTACACGGACCGAAAGCAAGAGCAACGGCTCTCAATGCTGCTTGACGTGAATCTCTTCTTTTCCGGGACGCGAACATCCTGTCGTCCTTTCAGGCTTGGGGTTCTTTTTTCTTGGGCGAGTTTTTGAGCTAATTTCGGTCGGCCTTTCTTCGGGCAGTCCGGTTTCCGCGAGATGATGGATGAGACTCAAATAGCCAAAAGGAACTAAGCGTTCGGTAGGTCTGGTAGAAAGAAGAAGCCCCGTCTCTACTCTCACCGCACCGCACGGATGACTATGTGCTTGAGGCGAGCGATTTACCTTGTTGCTTTGGTCACGTTCACGAAGTAGCCGTTCTTGTACCACCGGAAGGACATCGTTGATGAGCCCTGCGCCACACAGGACAGTATAAACTCGGTGTTCTCTCGGATCGGTCCCTTTTGATTGATGACCACCGACTGTGTGGGATGCGGAAGAGCGTAGGATGAAATGAGAGTAAAGAGAAGGAGAGTAGAGCAAGCTATAAGTGGCAAGAACGATACCTCTGAATAGAGGACGGAGCTGTGCTTGAGTTGCCGGATGATTTAGGCACCGGAAGTGAGAAAGAGTGTACAATTTTCCAAGACACAAGACAGCGTTTGTTAATGGTTTGACGATGAGAGGCTACAATTTTTGACCGAAAGACACAAATTGGTATACATTGCCCGGCGTGCCGGTTTAGCTTGCTGACACTTGCGCCAAGTGGGTCAAAAATGGTGGTTCAAATCTGTGCATAAATTGACGTAAACTGAGGCTGGCAAAAATTGGATGTTTAGGATGGAAGGATGGAAGCCATCGTTATCGATTTTCCGTTGGGAAATGGATGAAAGGTAAATAAATTAGACACCAACATCAATCTTTGCATTATGTTAATGTTGAGGGTTAATGTCATAAAGCCTATTTGCATTTAAAACATACCAATGAACGAGCGATCTATTCTAGTGAAGTGATAAACATTGAAGAATGTTTAAATATGGGATAAAATAAAACAATAAAGCCCCAGAGGACCAACCATAAGGGCGTAATAATCATATTGATTCATATCACGAGGCAAATAAATAATTGACGGAAGCAGAAAATGAATAACTTATTGGTTTTGATCCAAAACGCCCGAGCCAGTAAATTCTCCTGACATTTTTAGCTGGTGTTAGTAAAACAAAACCTAGTCTAGTAGGTTTATTATAGATATCTAAATTATTTTTTTTATTTTTATCTGTTTTAATTTTCTGATCTCTGATCTCTCTTCAATAGTCGAATAGATATCTAAATTAAAAGCAAATCGTTTCATGAACTTTTTACAACGTTTTTTCGGCAACGTAATCAATGCCAACTTATAACGTGATATGTGGTTCGCTGATCTAAACAACTAACTAAATCTCAAACTAGTTTAAACGCTTGTCCAACTCAACGGTTAATATCTACTGCTGCTCGAATCGCAGTTGTTTCGAGGAAGGACTTCTTGTGGAAGTATATCTGCTTCTTCAATGATGTACTCGCGAAACGTTGGAGAGTGAAGCAGTTGCGTTCCATATAAGGACTAAGTAGAAATTGAACCAATGCACCTTCTCGGAACATGCACTTACAAAACTGGCTCTGCACTTTAACGTTAGGTCTTGTTCTACTGGTCAAAAAAAAAAAAAAAGAAAACCGTGCAAAAGTGCAGTATAAGCGTCGCTCCAGAGCTCGCTTCCTAAGGGACCATAAAAATAAATGCCAGAACGTCCAACAGCGAAAGCGTCGAGAGGTTCGAGTGTTTCAGTGAACGAGAAATGTAACTTACCTGCAGCATTAAACCGACATCCTGACGAAAGGAAAGCTTCGTCCCCGGTACCAGACTCACATTCCCGATTCGGCCTCGTTCCGTCATCTTTTCCATCGCTTCCCGTACCCGGCTGGAGTCGATTTTGGGACCGAAAAATTGAAACATTACCTCACCACCACCAACGGCAGCAGTGGTGCCAGTCTTGGTACTCGTCGCTCCACCGCTGGTTCCGGCAGGGATCGAGTTTGTCCTGTGAATGAAGAAATTGGGACGGTGAATAAACTGAACAGAAAAGATTCCGCGAGAAGAGCCGACCAGTAACGGTATGGGATGGTGTTTTTATAAATTGCGAAACGAAAGCATCCGCAATGAAAACATCCCCAGTTTTAAGGCACACATACACACGGACGCCCAGCTGATTGGACCTTGTCATTCCCGGGTTGATGTTGGACAGGTACCGAGGGCATGCAACATAATTAGGTACAGCATATTATAAACATTGAGAAAAAAGCTGTGACGATGTGTATCGCCATCGTTTATGCGCGCGGGTCAAGAGGATCAAACGAATCTGGAATGTGATGACTTCTTTTGGGACGTACCAACGAAACAACGAGGTAGGGGGTTCGAATGCCGATGAGATTAGCAAACGGTTGCTTCCCGTCGTGCCTCACTCGGGAAAGGTATGGTAGGCGAATCTAAGGACCGCTGGTTGGGATTTTGGTTACGTAGGTAATTATCGTTGGATTGAAGTAATTAAGCAAGGTGTTTTTGGAGCATTGCCAGACGGCTATTAAAGACATTCGTGGGGATTTCGTTGGGCAAAGCCAAATTTAAAATGGTGATGGAAAATAAAATTGTTTTTTTTTTTTATTTCCTAGGTACGGGTGGTGTGTGTGTGAAAGGTAGCAATAAAAATAATACCACTCTACTCACTTCGTAGTGAATACTTCCAGGTCATTGATTTTGGATAGATTGAAATTCCTCAAAAAGCGATTGATCTGCAATGAAAAACATGAAATAAAATGGTTTATTATTAGAAAAAGCATTATTATTGCAAAGGACAAATGTAATAAAGTGGTAATGATCTTTAAGAGCGTGCGAAGAGACAAATGGATATAAATTAGGTCACGTTGATGGGCGTTAAAACGTGATTAATAAAATCGAATTAATCTCATTCAATCGAAGGAAAGCTCAAATGGCATTCCAGAATTAATGAAAATTTATTTAGAAAGATTTGGCACACAATATTTCATGTTTTTTTCATACCTCCTTTGATTTGTGGATCGATATTAACATTTTGTTTTAGGCTACGAAGTGTCCGAGTACTCATAAAGGATGTCGTCACACACAACTTTAGCAAGCTAGTTCAACTTTACATGGTTATAAACCTGAATCTGCATCATAAAATCACAATTCTGAGCAGATTACAATTACGTGTATCGTGTAACAGTGATCTGCTACACGGGGCATAGATGAAATAGCATTATTTGGTGATAAAATTCACTGGAGTAAAAGTGAAGGTGTAAAACACCGTTAAAGCAGCTGCTTCTTACTTTGAAAGATGTGTTCCTGAGGGAATAAACAGGATACGAGATCTGCCGTTGGTGAACCATTCAGAGGAAGAACGATAGATTCTGGAATTCTCTCGCAAGTTCCGCTGTAACGTTATAAATCAGGACTGGTTTTTACCGGGTAAAGGTGGATTATTGGGTCGAACAAGTTGCATATTTTCTGAGTAAACCAGACTAACTTTTTAAGTGTGGCCTTGGTTTTGGCCTTGTTTGTGTTTTTAAGACCTCCTTCCATCTCGATTGCTTATGCCAAGTATTTGAAGATACCAAGTTGAGGTTTGAAAAGCAATCGAAGTATAATAACAAATTTGAGCGCTGACATAGAATCGATTGGAAGGGCAGCGTCGGTCTCACACGGCCTGACCGGGGCTCACATCCCATCCGGACCTTTCGCCTGTAATGAGGACTGACAACCCAACTGTGTGGTAACAGTAAGTCTAATAAGAAATTATGTAGCCGAAATGACCTATTAGGCCATTAAACCAAGAAGAAGAAGAAGAAAGAAATGGAAAGTTCGAAAAAGATAGAATTTGTTGGGTTATGTTTTAGCACAGGTTTACACTGTCTGGAGTGAATTTTTCCAAAGCGAGAGCTTCTTGCAGGCCTGTTTATTTTATTTTTGTCACGTTCGCGCAATAAATCGTAGTTCAATTTTTCGGTATTTGCAAATAATCTTGTGTGTATAAACAAGAATTCCACAAAACCGTTGTTTGATTAATGATTCTGTTTGTTCTCGTGAATTAAAATAATGGAATGCAGTCAATATACAAAAATTCATCTACTTGAAAATTTCCAAACATTTTTTTTCCATTGGAATAATATACTGTTGGTTTTCTTGCAGCAAAACTATTTAACATTAAAGTTATTAAATGGTATTAAATGGGTGGTTTCTTAAATCCAACAAACGAATAAAACTTAGGAAAACAAAAGCAATGAATAAATAAATTTAAATTATGAAAATATTATTATGTTTCTCGTGGTAAACATGACAAAAATTTTATTTTTCCATTGCATCCTTTCCAAAGAAAGCCCACGTTACATCTTGAGTGTCATGTTTTATTTTCGTTCCGAAAGATATCGATACGATTATAATAACTTAGCTGACATTCTACAATATAAACAAATAAATAACAAGACGATAAAACAATAATTTTGTTCTTTTCACTAAAACATGAAATCAGAAGTCTTTCACTCACACACTCGACGTCTCTTTTAACGGAAAACGCACAGTCACGCATACTCCGACCACACCGCACGCAGTTTAATGTTGCTGATTTTAAACATTGTCGACGCGCGTTTTGTTCCCATGCTGATGGTGGTTAGCACGCTACAATATGCCACTGTTTCGAAATGGCAGCACCGCCGTGTTTTGAAACAAGTCACAACACTTCCTCTACATCCACTTCCATCTGCCCTACGGGGCGTTTGCGGGAATTCAAGGCGGGCAGAGCACAGGTTATGACCGAAACAGCCGATCAAGCGGGCTCACCCATACCCTTCGAGAAGCGGATCTCTTTCATGTGTGCGAACGAGCGTTCGTTTTGGGGGAGAATACGGGCTTGCTTTTGACGTGATCTAGAAAATTAATTAGCATATTCGTTTAATTATCAAATGCAAAAAGCCAGCATCAGCCCGGGCACCGACATTCCCGTGCCGGTGTACGTACGTTCAACCTGGCTCTGACTTCACGCGTTCCACCTCCAGTGTCAAGCTGCCAGGTCAGATTTTGTGTTTTCTTTGTCCCTTTTTTTCCTGTGCCACAAACTGGCCCGGCGCCGTACTAAACGAAGCGATGGAAGCAGGAAGAGTGAAATCACTCAGCCCAACAGCTCCACGGGATGTCTGAAATGGTTTCGGGGCCGGCCCGTCAGGTGGTTGTTCTCATTAAGTGGAAATCAAGCCGCCACGGTCGGTGTGCCGTTCGTGGCCGTTGCTGGCTGGCTGTTTTCACACGACAAATACTTCAATTAGCGGTTGTGGTTCGCAACAAACAAGCAAACCATCTCACACTCTTCGCGGAAGCGAAGGTTTTGATGTACCGATGCTTGCCGGTAGCGAAAGCGTGGTGAATGTCGTTTAACCTGTTTTTCTCGAACAACCCACAAGCAAAAATAGCAACAAAAAATCCTTTTTATAAGAGCGAAAAATCCATTGCTCCTACAGCCTGCGGACCAACGTACGAAAATTTCGCGGAAAATCAAAAAGGTAAACAATGTGCAAGTGCATCAAGCGTTCTTTCGACGGTTCCAGTAGGTGCCAGTACCGTGGAAAACCATTTACTGTTGTTGTACGCTTGTACCTCATCATTAAGCTTTATTTCAGTGAAAAGGACTGGGCGTCTCCTTTCTGGAGGTACGATTTTCAACAAGCATGCACCTCACTGAATTGCTACCGCAGCGGACAGCAATCGACCCAAGGAAAGTGTGGGCTCAGAGCGCATTTCGGAGGATTCTTTTGAGGTTGTGTTGGGGGATCGTTAGGTTTAAATGCGTTTACCGTTTAGAGTTAGGCGCTGGTGTGATGAAAGGTGCTGTAATGCTTTCTATTGAAAGGACTTTTCATAGTTGCAGGGTGTCTAGACGGTATCACTTTTGACGCGAGTTAATTTCTTCTCATGATACTTTTTAAGTTTTCTTACGTGAATCAATTATTCGTTCCTTTTGATGTAAAATTTGCTGACTATGATATTTAGGAATAAGTGGACTTATGTCATTATAACACTTTTTTTTATGAAGAATCGCGTGAGCGATTTAAAAGATTGAATTCTGAAACACTTTTAAACGTTTTGACCCATTCTTGTTTCATTTTGAACTTTTATTTTAAAATTAATTCAGCCCTAAATTATGTGATTTTTAAAGCATTATTGCCTTATTTTTTAATTAAAATAATTTATTTAGAACAACTTACAAATAAGTTAACAAAAAAAAGTGAGATGTAGTATATAGCGACGACATGTTTAAGGACATTTTGATCAATCGCAGCATTGTTGTTTCCGACAAATTGGATGACGTAGTTTGCAAACAAACGTGAGTTGGGAGTTCTCCTACTTTAGCTAATGTGACTTAAGGTAAGGTAAGAGTAGGGAAGGGAAGTTGAGGTTGTGTGTTTGGGGCGATGGCTTCCATAGCCTGCATCGGTAGGCTGTAAGCATTAGACACCCTAGAGCACAGGGCAAACTTGTGCTCCAGAGTCTCTATCTGGGAGGCAGAATGAACAGGCTGAAGGAGCCCGACTCATCCTGTCGAGCAGCAGTCCGTGTGGTACCTTGTGCACCAGCAGATACAGCATCGAGCGTTGATCTGATGAAGAAAGTTTGTACCTGGTGATGTTTTCCATCACTAACGCGTAGAAGGAGACTTCATAGCCACTTTGGAGTCTGGAAGTCAGTCAACCATCATTTGCTGCGATCTTTTGGTAGAGATAGAAGGTGCTGGATGGTGTGCAAGCTAAGCTGCTGGATTGCTGTTCGATGGCACGGATACGTTGTGGCAATGGAGCCTATATTCGGAGGATGCCCAACACAAGCCATGTGCTGAGCCCCGATGTTGAGGCATCCCTGCTCAGCAACGTACCGATTCACCAATGTGGGGGAATGTGGAGATTGAGGCCGCCTCGACTGCGTGGAAGGGCCAATTGGGTCAATGAGATTCGAATACCCAGAAAGAGATCCGTCCCATAGGTAAGAAAGGTCTCCCGTATATTGTTAGTGAACAATATGCCAAGAAGGCGCAATCTTTCTACTTCTCGCAGCCACGGAACATGCTTCGGAGTGGTTGTTGATGTAATGTGTCCTATGTCTAGTGCCGTTGTTTTTTCCACGTTCAGCTTCGCCTCTGTCGTTCTGCCAAACGCTTCTATCGTTGCTATCACCTTCTCCAGTTTGAGATGGGAGTTTGTTACCACCAAGATATTGACAGCAACTAATAAATAATTTTTATTTACATGAAGCAGCGCGAAAGATTTACCTAAACTGAAAGTATTTTTTCACCGTCATTTTAAAATGTGCTTTTATTCCTTTGCAATGTTCTGACCTTCGGATGAACAAATGATGATGAGAGGTAAATAATTCATTTTAAATGTAGTACAGTCTTAAATACTCAACAGCCCCTTGATCGGATTGTCAGCTGAAAGGTTTTGATGTTTAACTTTCTTTATAATCAAATCAAACTACTTTAGACATACCCACACATAAGCATACACACACACACACACACACACACACGCGCGTAAATATTGCACTTCAAATCATACAATCCTCTTTCGAAGTCCTTTTTTAATGCTTTCATCCGATCATTCTCGGGACGTGTGTCCGTGCACCTGTCCCAGGCTTAAGTGAAGTTCCTAGTTTGAAGAATCATCATTCTAGTGATACCAGAACAAGGATTCTTTACGGACGTTCATGTTTGTTTTGGTGTTTGCAATCCTTCTGGGTAGTGCGGGAGAGATATCCCACCGACCGAGCCTATGTGTAAACATGTGTTGCTTATATTGTGTCCCAGCGGGATATTTGGTGCTCGTAGCAAGATAGACGATTATTTCGTATGGCATAAAAATCTGTTCTCTTTCAATGTTGATTCGGTGACAACTTGTTGTGTTTTTCCTGCTTTATCTTGTTATCGGGCGGTTTTCAATCGTAGCGACCGTAGCAGCTTTTGCAACAGATTACGGTCAACAGGAGGTTGAAGAAGAAGAGAGGAAAAAAGGTAGCATCTAGTGCATTCTTCACTTTTCACATACAAACTATAATTACCTCCAGCGCCCCACTGACGTTGGTTGGGTAGCTCGTCAGATTAATTAGCCGGACGATGTTTTGTGACCGGAAAGCGCAAAACTTTCGAGTCCGCAACGAATAGCTAGTCCAGTTGTGAGTTCCGTAGCGTGACAAGTGAACTTCTGCTGGAGGAGGGTTTTGAGGTTTACGATAAAAAAAAGAAAACCGTAAAGGATCGGCAACTACTCCAGTAGAACAGGAAACCTCGTCTTCAATCTTTACGGTGGTTAATCGCTTCCAAAGCATCCTGAGGTAGTAAAATAGCAACATTTCGGCGTGATCAAAGGTTCGCGAGAACCCGTCATCCCATCATCGCAACGTAGCGTATTACGTTTTCCTAACCGAAAAAGCTCAGAATCGGATGACGGTTGAAAGGAAAGTTTTTGGAGATTTTTCTCGTACCTTTGAAAGCGCGCTTGCTGGTGAAATAACTTTATCGTTTTCCGTTGTGCCTGTACAGAGTGCCACAAAGAGTGAACTGTTGGCGTTGGGCGTGATTGGGAACGGAACTGGAAGACGAGCAAGATGTGATGAAAAACATCACACCATACCTACCCCTTAAGCTCCCCGGTTCGGGGAACATTAACCGCTGTTCTCGCGCTTGTTCCCGCCACCGATCTCGACGCCAACTTTTCCGACAAAGTTTTCCGTCTTAGTACGCAATTTGCGTAAGCGCGCAACACTTTCCTGCGCCATTTATTTGCATGACGATTGCACACGAGTTGCTTTCACGAGAATGGAGTGGATTTGTGGGTGTTCGTGCGTGTGTGTGTGAAAAACTGTCAAAAATTAATTGTTTGCTTTGATGTTTTTTCCGTGGGAAAGATAATTTAATTGTTACCCTGTTTTAAGGCCGAACCCGTGTAGAAATTGTGCCACTGGGTACAGCCAAAGTGTACAAGCTCAATAACTTTTAACATCTCAAGGAAACATGTAGGTGGAAAATGTGGAAATGTTTTGAACGTGTTTAGTGTTGGTTGGACCCATACAAACACGCGCTTTTAGGAAAAAGTTTTTCAACAAAATTTGTTTTTCTTTACTGCTCACTCTTTTGTGTTTGGTGTGCTAAATCTACAGCAAGTGAAACTCGAATGAAGTTCTGTTGCGAAAATTGAGCTGTAATTGCGTGAACACTCGTTGCTTTTAAAAACAACTCCAGCTGAAAGCAACACACCGTGAAGTTACCATTGTGCCGGAGAAGAATATCTGCACCCGTGTGCCGTGTGCTGTGAACAGTGAATGCATGCGTTGATGCAGGAAGTAAGCGGATTAAACTCATAACCCCACAGCAAGAAGCACGCTCCGGACGGATCTGTGCGAAACCGTTCCCGAACCTTTTTTCCCCGGGGGCTAAGGTTTTTGCATACGGTCTAAACGATGCCTGGAGTGGTATTTCTTGTTTGTGTTCCGACGGCAAATTATGAAAGGACGTTAATTAACGGTAAGAACGCTAGCCCATTGCACATTCGTCTTATGCTTATGCTTTTGCCCCCGTAGCTTAAGAATAGATTCAGGGTTCAGGTGACCCACCAGACCAAACACACACACACTGGTTCTTCGGGACCGTTGGGTGAGGGTTTGCCTGTTTTTCTTTGTCGTCGTTAAATATGTACTCAGCGAAAATGAATGGCAACCTTCGCACAAGGGCTGCGGGATTGTGGAACACTTAGCGCAGAGGGAAGGGAAAAGGTTGGCGAACAATCTAACAAACATCTTCATTAACGGGATCAAAGCGTTGGATGGAGACTTCAACGTTTATTAGATACGAGGGTTTTGTGTATGCAAAAGTATCCCCTGTTTCGTATATGGACAACAAATGGTGGTATAAGTATTCGTTAATAATTTATATTCTTGTTGTTGAAATATGAAATGAAAGATTGCGAATCATCTGTTTAATTTTGCTAAAATTATGTTTTACCTTTTATGGATTGTCATTGGAAAACTGTTCTGGATCCTTAAGATTTCTTGAGAAAACTTCTAACTTTTCTTTCTGTTGAAGTGTTTAACAGTTCAGGATAATTTTCATATGCAAATTTTCAAAACCTTAATCATTATTAGGATTTGTAACTAAATTACTAAATATTGTTTGATGTATGGTATGATGTAATGTTGTCAGCTTCTAGACATGGAATTGTTATTTTCTTCTTCTGCTAGGTAATGTGAGCTATCTAAATGATTACTTGCCATATTAATAGCGCTTAGATGATAGGAATAAAGAAAGTCGTTGGATATATACATAGTAATTTAACACGTTGTAGGCAACAAAGAACAAATAAAAGGGCCTCCAGAAAGTGGTAGAGATGACAGCGGTGCTGATCTTTAACAGGCAGGGGTAAGAATACCATCCAGAGCGTTCCCCTGCTGTGAGGAATGACTATCACACAACGTAGTATAAATAAGTTCCGTAAACCAATAGATAGCAGGCATAACATTTGTAGCGTAGAGATACCCAGCCACAAATAGTAATAGTATGTGTATCAGAATCGCGCTGGTTCAACGACACGATTACAAATAACGCACAATATCCCCCATGATCCTGCCTCACATCCCAAGATTGTAGCTCGAATCGGATAAATCTTAGAAATTCTTGCGTGATTTTCTTCTGGATAATTTGTTGGTTACTTTCATGCAGATGACAGCATGTTGGCAGCGAATCTAAATATGTTTTTTTTTTTTTAAGTCGGTGCTGACTTTTGACTCAAAAAACACGGTACACGAAGATCACAGCGTGGCTGATCCAGAGGTCAAGTTGTTTATGGCCTTTTAATTTTAAATTTTAATATTGTAAAGCACCAAAACACCAATTAAAGTCATTAAATTGACTTGAGAATGATAGAGTAAGATTTTTATCAACAGCAATCTTCCTATTTCCAGTGTAAATCTAGGCATAGTGGCAATATTTCCAAAGTGCTGTTTACCGGCTACCGTCTCTTTGAGGAATAGCTACATGAAAGTTTGGTTTAAAAACAGTAGCTAACATTGTATGGAAGAATGCCGAAACATTGAACCCAACTCTTATCAGGAATGTTTTAGTCATTTTGTTAAAAACTGTTTCTGAAAATAGCTTTTTGGGAGATTTTAGGTTTAACAACGTAACGAACTAAATGATCCAAGTTATTCCTTATCGACTAAATTCAAAAAAAGTTCCTATCGACACCGAAATGATCCAGAGCATGAAAGCTTGTGTGCTATGCTCAACAGAATCCACCCTGCTGTGCCTACTGGCAGTTTTTGAATGCATCGTTTCGTTCGTAAATGAAAAGAATGATTGCAGTCAAATATTTCAAAGAACCGGCACCAAAAACCTACGATTCTTTGAATGCCGAGTGATTACTTCCTGATGGTGAGCTTCCGGGCAGGCATGCCCTGAAAGCAGGCAAATGAACTTGCTTCTTACTTTATTTAGAGGGGGGTCAAAATCACCCAAAACTGCATCTGCTAGATGGACGAACACAATGGTAGACTACACCTTGTGCAAAGGAATGAATTCAGCAGGAATCTATCGAGGTAGAATGTTGACTGCGAGAATAAAGGCAACGCTAACCTCCATGCATCTGTGGCTGGAAGCTTGATTGTGTTTGGCTTTGGCCGTTTGGTAGTGCGGAAAAATAAAATTCCTTTCCGTCGTCGATCGGCGATGCAGCTGTCCCGGAACAGCAGAACCGGACCGGGAACTCTGTAGGTAAATATCTTTCACTTGCGCCTTTATCATTTCGTTCCTTTACGTTGTTATTTCGCGGTACAAGAACTAGGTTCTGTCTTTTCGGTGCGGGTGTAGTTTTTCTTTATTTGGAAAAATAAATCGGAAAAGCGGGAAGTTTTTTGTTGCATTTACTATCGGTGCCTTTTTTCGATTATTCGATTCGGTGGTGCTCTTCATTTGATGCGAAAAGTCTTTTCGTTTGCCAAAAGGGGAAGAAAATAAATATGACGGGAGCGCGAACGTGAGATGAAAAATAGAGTAAAAAAACACGCACAGAAATAGAAATCATCTAGCAACTATTACATCCGTCGCAAGGTAAGGAAATACGAACCGCGCTGAAAGGAAAAGCGCCATCAGGGTGCACTTCGTGCTTCATAAAGCGGAAACATTCAGCACTGCCGAGGGCACTGGGTTGGGTAAATATTTGCAGATGAGTTTTGCTCCACTTTTGCACCGTCTTTGAATGGTAGCGGATTGGAGCGGGCGAAAACAAATCGTCCATCGCTCCAGGCGGTACCGACTCACTTCGACTTGGGGCCCCGCATGGACAACGGTTGGCAGTGAACCGACTCTACGTTGTGTGCAGCGAAGGACGAAATGATATTGTTAATGGATGCACCTACTAGAAATGGGGAATTGATAGCGAATGCAGTTTGATTCTGTTGCAGTGGTGGAGCTTTCGTGTGCAATCGTAGGGAGGGATAGAAATTTCGAAATAAAATTCAGCCTCAAAACTGCACAAGGAAAGTACAGGTAGTTAGGGTGCATCAGATACCGGAAAAAATGTTACAACTGTTGATTGCGTCTTGTGCTTGTTGTTATTTAGTGAAGGTGTTTTTAACACGATTTTTTTGTATCGTTTTAAGTACACGTTCTGGTTTATCAGCAACAGTTAAGCAGCTTTACTTTCAAACGAGTAGATGCTTCTTTAATGCGTCGTTAAGCGGTCCTACGTTAAATATTCTATTTTATTCAATTGATATGCTTTGCTTTGCGTTTTTAAATGTATAATGCTAGCCAAGGTACCAGTAAATTAGTGTCAAAGATTAAATGCATCGTTTCAACATTTTTGTCCCCTCTTGATAGGAATAAATTATGCCCCAAATAATGAACAGCTGCCACCACCAGTACCGTCCCATCAGCCGGCACGTAATCTTAATATAAATCTCCCGGAAAACGTGCCCCACGGTCCGAGAGGGCAGCGCACAAATGCCAACCCCGTAGACAATGCAGTCGGAAATGCAGTCCTTCGGCTTGAGGTTGAGCTGCGTGACAAACACGCAGCACAGGGCCGTCGTACGGCAAACAAAGCGAAACCACCTAAACCACCGTACGGTGCGGCGAACGCGATAAAAGGACCACCGAACGATGGTGGATCAGCACCGTTGGAAAAGGTAAGCGCTCAAGCAAAACCCGAACCTCTCGCAAAAACAAACACAACCCGTTTATCAAGCTGCTGTTAGCGTGTGACGGTGGGCAACCAGGCGTCGACCGCATCGTTGAGGATTTTCCGTGAAAAACTGCACACACACACACACAGCTGCCACTCGGCGTCCTTCATTAACGGTTCTGGAACGGTGAACTTGCGCGTGGACACACGGATGGACGATATAAATCTTTGCAGCTTCCCTGGATGGTTCTCGGCCGGTCGGTCGATGTTTTCGTAGGTGACAAAGTTCGGCTGTTATGTTGGGATTTGCACGGGTTTGGTTATTTTGGGTATTTGGGTATTTTATATGTTTGAGGTACATCCGAAAAGGGGAAATTCCAAATGAAAATATTTTCAGCACAAGAAGTAAAACATTGCCATATAAAATAAACAAAATCTTAAAAGGCTTCTTATCTTCGCTCGTTAGGTGCTGGACGAGCTGCTTAAGAAGCTAGATGTCGAACGCGTTATATGGCACCCGGACAAGGATGGCCAGTACTATCAGGTGGTTTTTCCCTTGGCAGCTGGTGATCCTTGTGAAACTACTCTCCACTGCCTAACGGAGCTAGGAATCGGTGTGAAGTACAACTCCAGCGTAAGGTAAATTATACAAAAAAGGTGCTAGTTGACTAGCTCGATCGTATCTGTCAGATGATGCGCCTGCAGTTATGCAATGCATAGTTGTGGGAAAGCTTTGTACTTTTTTTAAAACCAGTTTTGCATTTTAAGGACCGATTTGGTTATCTAAATTCTAGTTAAAAACCCTCGTTGTGTACCAAAAAATATTGTTCAACAGAAAAAGAAGAAATGTATCAAAAATTTCAAAACTTTATCTTTAATTCTTTTTTTCTTTCAGCGTTCTTCCATGCAGCGTCAGCTACGACGGCTGCAATGATACCAGCAACGAAGATGAATACGGGTAAGCTTTTCCCGTTTCTGACCTGCACCACCGCTTCTTTTATCATAATTTTTCCATCCTTTCCGTACGCAACCAACGTCCGACCCACAATGTCTCTCGTTTTGGAAACTATCCAGTCGCTGACTATTATTTAAATGAAGAGTAGCGACTTGTCCAAGGAAAAAAGTTGTCCTCTGTACGCTCTTTTGCTCTTATGCTGTTTGCCTTCTCTTTTTAGAAGTTCTTCAACGCTAGCGACTGGTTTGATGCTACTGAAAAAGCTTTGTTTCGTCGGAAGCGACTAGCATTTTTTTTTCTGTTCCTTATGTCCCATTTTTACATGTGCTGCCACTTAGTTCTTTTCTTCGCCCTTTTGTCTTTGTTTGATAGTGTTCTTCCATTCCACAGCTCTCGGCACAGTTATTGTCGATGTGCATTTGCATAATTTGATTAGATTCACGTACGCTGTACGCAGTGCAACATTGCAATGTGCATGCAGGAAGTAACAAGATCAGCATTGAAAAGTGTAATGAAAAAAATAAAAAAAGAAACAAGAGCTGCGTCGCGTTGAATTCAATATTCTTGCCTTACATCTGCTTCAAGTTGTGGATAAAAGAACCGAACCTTGAAGGGATATCCATCGAACGGGTATAGGGCGTATTTTGTTCGGGGGGATTTGAGTTTCCCCATATATACACCCACCTTGGGTGAATATTAATTCCCTTATTTATTCGCATGAGGAGAAACCTTTTTCCTGCTCGTCAGTTAATCCTTGGAGATGTATAGTAACGGGGATCACAGCGCGCTAGTTGACTTTTAATTAAACCTTCCCTTGCCAGCTTTCGAACGCATTTTGACGTTGTCCTCCCCCAAGGACCGTATAAGGATTAAACGCTCAGTCATCGGGCGATAATTAAATGTCCTTTAAGTTAGCAAGTGATTCTGTAGCGGAAGTCCGATGAACGACAGTTAGATGACGCTTAATTAAACGTTCAAACATGTGTATGTACGTGCGCGTGTGTATGTGTGCTTGTTCTTTTTTTCTCTCTCTCTCCTTTTCTCTCTTCTTTAAACAGGGATGAGTGTGAGGAAAATTCCAAATGGAACAACTTCGTCGACTCGATCCGCTCGAAGCTCACCGTGAAGCAGGTGGTTGATGGAGTGCGAGCCGGCGGTTCACTATCGTTCGACTACTTGCTGCTCATCGTCACGGCAGAGTAAGTACTGTCGGTGCATAACGCCAAAGCACCACACCACAATCACCTTCCGGATGGTGAACCAGCCAAATGGTTTCCGTCACAAAGCGCTTGGCTGTTCGCTCTCGAACACTTACGCTCGTATGGAGCATCTTTTTAGCATATTTGATTCTTTTTTTTTTTTTTTTGGCTTTCTTTCGCTCTCGTTCACTTCGCGGTGCAGCTCACTAGCCGCCCTAGGACTGGTGGAAAATAATGCACCAAACATTGTGGCCGCGATGCTGGTTTCCCCACTGATGGGTCCGGTAATGTCGATTACCTTCGGAACGATCATAGCCGACCGCGAGCTGGTGGTAAGTGGAGTGCTGGTTTTTTTAAACATTTTCTCTTTGCTTTCCGAAAGTCAAAGGATCATACTGCTTTTTGCGTCCTAGTCGTGTGCATGTTTCTGGAGGAAAATATTCTATTTTAAAGAATTTTGTAGCATACACGAATTTGCTTTCAGTATGTGATGATGGAACTATGAGAAACTATGTTTCACCGTCGCTGACCTGAAGGTAAATATGGGTTCAAACATTTTTTGCTTAGTGTACCGATGTGAAAAACAAGATTATTATATGGATTTTCGGTGAAACAATCGTTTTTGTTCATACCAAAAACTTATTCGTTGGTGTGGGATTTTTGTTAGTTCAAAATAGAAACTATGATCATCCTAGTACGGTTTACCAAACTGGGTGAAACATAGTTCTAGTAGCAAAACAAAGGTGCAAAACATCAACTAGAAAAGTTCCGAAAAAAGTCCAATAAATTTTTCCTTTGATTAGCACTTTGCATACTCATTTCCAAACCATCCTCAAAATGAAAAAAAAAAAGGCAAGATAACTTCCTCATAGCAAAACCAACGATGAAAAGCTCGCCATTCTCCATCACCCCACTCAAGCAAACTCGCGATACATGAAGTCCGGGTGAAAGTTCACATTCATAAAGCCGACTGTTTGATACGGACCAAAAAAAAAAAAAAAAGCAGCATACAGACACACAACTTGCCTTGCAATAAAATCACACCGGGCGCAAAGCAAGAGCGTACACCCAGCTGTGTAGTGAACACAAAAAAAAAACAAAAAATTCTGCGGTTCTCAGGTGTGCTCAGTCGATGAAAATTTAAATTAAAACATTTTCATTCAACTTAACGGCGGTGGTGAATGACGGGGGATAGGGGGTGGTTTGAAGATGGATTTGGACAGGCTGGATGAAAAGCTTCTACCCCATACCGGTCACCGCAAGTTAAAAGCAAAACGGCAGAAAGGGAGTAGTTTAAAAATTAATTGCCTCGCGTTCGAGAGTGTGAAAGTGGCTGTCGGTTTGGATGGTGCGAGCTATATTTTGCACACATTTGAGCAAAATGCTGCAGTAATTTCTTTCGGAAAAGGATGTGAACTCTGTGTAAAGCGTGCTGCAGGGGAAAATGGTGAGGATGAAAAACGAGGGCTCTTCTTGGCGAAGTCATTAGAAACGATTTCATTGCAAAGTCATTAAATTATTGTGTGATTGGTTTATGAGTGTTTCTGGAAGTAATGGTTTCGAATGCAATTCAAAGCATCTTAAGTTGAATAATTTTGGCTTTTGTGTTGTTACGTTTTAGCTCGCTGTTGATTTTTTTCTTAATACTAAGGAAATTACAGCAATACGGCTACTATTTTTTAGACATTTTCCCATATATTTATGATCTTCTCCTGCAATTTTTAGGCAAATTTCAATATTAGTTTTAGTTTCTTCAACTGATTTTTGATTTCGTTTTGGTATACTAGAACATAGAGAGAATTTCTCGTATAAAAGTGAATTGTGAATTTCTAGTGTTTATGAGCACTCTGAAGAACTATGTTAAGCAGTAAATAGAACTTGGGTAAGCGTATAAATTAATCGGGGTGTACAAAAAATTAATTTTCTCATAGCTTTTCTAAAGATGCATGGCATAACACATTAAATTTAACCTGCAATTTGGGCTCGATTTTTTACCGATTCCGGTTGTTTACTGCTTCGAACTAATTGTCTCAAAATTTGTTTTCTATGATTTTACCGTGCTCCTCTGAAGACGACGATCTATCCTTTACTGATTTAAATCACGTTAAAAATATTGTTAAAAATACATATTCATATTTGTTTGCTTCTTTATGCAAAAACTGTTTCCTGGTCAGGACGTATTGGGTCGTGCAGATCCTTCAAAGGGGCAACACGAACATCATGGGCCCCGAGTACGATTTCTTTTCATGCAGCAACTCCTGAGAATCTCCCAATATGGGGCCCCTTACATGAGGCAGTTGTCGTGGCCGTCTATGTATTCCGCCCACCGTTAGATCCGCTATTTAGAGGCCAGTAGCTAATAAGAAAAGAATGGTATTAAATCTTATTTGGGATTTTCCACCATGCGCAGGAAAGACTATTCAGCAACGAATAGGTACAGCAAGTGAAGGATTGTCAGAAATTAGAGTCTAATGCTTCTCGTTGTTTCATATACAGTTCATATCATAAGATAGACTTGTTGTTTTTTTTTTTTAACAGTGTCTACCGAACGTGTCCGTTCCCAGGAAGAAACTGTAATCAAGATGGAAGTAACTTCCAATGGCACTTCTAATGGAAAATAATTTCTAAAATTGGGAAAAGGTTGAAAATTGTTTATATCTATAGTAACATTTCAGAATTTCATGGACATTTTGTTTAATTTTTATTTCCAATTTCATTTTGTCGATAATCGGAGGCATAGTTTTCGGCGCCATCGTCTGACTGGTGGTCAAGTCTTAACATAACTTGCAAAAGAAGACTGTTCTACATACACCAGTCGTACATTCCGGAGTTTTATTGCATAAATTCACATTGCATAAATTATTGCAAAGCTTCACAAAAGACTTATCTCTAATAACTGTAACGTCATAACTATTGATTGAGAAAGTCTGCTGCTAGTCGTTCCTACTATACAATATGGTTTTTAAAACTGATAATTGAAATGCCAAGAATTTCGCATAGTTAAATTCTACACCTTTTAAAGTTTAAAGTTTTCATTCTTCAAATGAATGATCGCCTTTAAGCTGTTAACTTTAACATGATTCACTTTCACAGAATGATAATAAAAAAAAAATGCGCTAAAAAGAACTGCGTTAGGACCCAATTCAGCAAAAAATCAGTATAACGTTGGAAGTAAAGTATCAGCAAAAAGGCGAAACGAATCGTGTTGAGCGATGGTAAATTGAATGTCAAAAAAGCAAACAACACATTCATCACCCAGTCAGATCATGGGCGCGCATCCAGCTGTACGGGACGCTGTATGGTGATTAAACCGATGTGTATCTGCGTGTAGCTTTATCTGTCTCCACGCCATTCCAAGCGTTCCGTGCATTCGATTGGTACATTCTGGGCTGTACGAATTTTCAGTAAAATATTTACCCACCGTTCAAGCAGCCGAGCCACATTGCCCAATGCTAATTGATACCCGCAACGTCTACGCACCATTTCGCACCGAGATTTTAATATTATTTTATTTATTTATTTATAATTAATTACGACGGTCCAGTGCCGTATTGTTCACACCGCTTGTGTTGAAAAAAAAAAAACAATTATATTGATAAGGCATTTCCTCCTTATTCTTTTGCCTTATCCCGGGCATACTCGGTTGTGGGTGGTTGTGGTGATGATGATGATGATGATGATGATGACGATGATAATGATGATGATGATGATGATGATGATCTATTGGTGGATGTTGTGCGTTTTGATGGTCCAGGACTATTGTTGTGTCTATGTGATGATGGAGGTTCATTATATCCGAATTCCGGTGGTGTTGTGGCCGTTCTATTGTTGATCTTTACGATATGGTCTGGACTGTAACGAACAAATAGACATCGTTAAGACAGCACGAACATTTATTTGTCTGCGTACAGTGTTCTCCAGTGCACTCCAGCAATGACATTCCAAGCTCAACCTAGTCAACGTCCAATCAAAGGATGATCGACAAGCTCTATCCCGCAGCAGCGAAAGCGACTTCACTACTCCCGAGACTGAACCCGCCAAACACCCCGAACCCGACGCCAACGTTGTCAAACTCAATGTGCCAAAACTGGACTGGAGTGGAGAACACTGCACTTTGAACAACGCCTGCCTCCCTTTTACGGCAGTGTTGGAACCACTCTCGAGTGCTCTTGCCCAGTCATCGGATCACCCGTGGCACTACAAGAAATACACTTAAGACATAGACAACACAACATTTAACAAAAAAGGAATTGGGGAATACGAATAAGGATTGGAAGGATACTTGGGATGTGGAATCATAGGACAAGACCGTTGTCTCTGGCGAATCGGTAAATGATCCTCATGTAGGGGAGGTCACTGGTAGCCAACACTTCTCTAATTTCTGTACCCGGTCGTCTGCCGATATTCTCGACTGCGCTCAACAAGGAGGGTCTTGCGGTTTCAAATTCCACGCAGGACCACAGAAGGTGATCCACATCGTGGAATCCGTCACCGCAGCCACACACTTTTGTCTGAGCCAGAGTTATACGCTGTAGATGAGCATTCAACGCAAAATGATTCGACATCAGTCGAGACATCATTCGTATGAATGCCCGGTCTACAGAGAGCCCATCGAACCAAGGCCGCAGGGACACTTGCGGAGAGATCGAGAAAAGAAAACGCCCGAGTTCATCCGCCTCCCACATGCTCTGCCAGCGAGACAGGAAAAGTTGCTGTGGAAAACGAAGGAACTCCTGGGCCGAGATCGGTCGGTCGTAAAAAGCGCCTTATTGGACGCCTGTTTTGGCCAGTGAGTCAGCCTTCTCATTGCCGGGAATTCCACAATGAGAAGGGACCCAGATTAGCGAGATCCTATACGCCTTATCGAACATTGAGCCAAGCAGTTCAATGATTTTGATGGTGAGGAAATCCTGACTCTTAACAGCCTTCGGAGATCTCAGAGCTTCAATAGCACTAAGGCTATCAGTGAAGATGAAGTACTGGTCCGAAGGTCTCGCTGCTATCATCGATAGTGCGTAAAATATTGCGGCTAGCTCTGCGGTGTAGACACTACATGGCTGCCTCAATTTGAAAAGAGCTTCGGTGGACTCGCTAAAAACACCGAAGCCAGTGCCCTCCTCAGAGGATGATCCATCAGTGTAGTACTGGCTTTTTTGGTCTAAATGACCATACTTATCCATGAAAATACCCGGAACTACCCTCGGGCGAAGATCATTAGGTATGGTCTTAATTTCCTCGTGCAATGAGGAATCTGTTACTAAAATGGAACTGTAGTTCTCAGGAAGGGCAGCACGATTTAATGCCTGTGGAGCGCTAGGATGCACTTGTAGGGCAACAAAATCTTCGTAGATCTTGAGGATTTTGCTCTTAGAACCTGTCTCTAGAAGCGCTTCAAAATTTTCTATTATCAAGGGATTTGATACTGAACAACGGACTAGAAGGCGAAGCGACAGCATTTCAAAACGTAGTTTGAGCGGCATCACTCCGGTCATCACTTCTAGGGACATGTTGTGTGTAGATTTCATGCTCCCTAGTGCGAGTCTAAGACAGCGGTACTGTAGCCTTTCGAGCTTGAGTATCAACGTATTGGATGCCCAATGGAAGCATATGCTTCCATATTCCAATACGGATAGTACCGTTGTCTTATACAGTCTCAGGACGTCTGATGGATGTGCGCCCCACCAGAATCCTGTGACTGTCCTTAGAAAGTTGATTCTTTTACTGCATTTTTGCACCAGACGGGTGAAGTGAGTACTCCAGTTTAGCCTAGAATTGAACCATACACCAAGGTATCGAAAATTGTCGGTAATTGATATCTTTTCACCATACAGAAAGACATCAATTTTCGGGTCATATAGCCTTTTCTCCCTGTTTTTTCCCGTATCGCTAAAAGGAGAAAAGACTACCATCTCAGTTTTCGTTGCAGAGAACTTGATACCAAGGTTTTCAGACCACTCGGAAAGATTGTCCAGAGTGGTTTGTAAAGCCAGTTGTATTTCGTCGGCGTCTCTGCTTGCAACAGATATAACGCCGTCGTCTGCCAGTTGTCTAAGACTGCAGTTTGGCGCTAGACAAGAGTCTATCTCACTAACATAAAAGTTATACAATAGGGGGCTCAAGCAGGACCCTTGTGCTAGTCCATGGAAACTGGTCCGTTTTAACTGCACGTGACCATTGTTGAAGTTCATAACTTTTTCCGACAAAAGGTTGAATAACAAGTTATTCAACTTTGGTCCCAGGCCCGCATTTTCTAACTTTTGACTCAGTTTGTATGGAGAAACTGAGTCAAATGCCCCCTGTATGTCAAGGAAGATAGACCCCATGTTCTGCTTGCGTGCACGGGCAAGCTCTATTTCAGTCACCAAAAGCGCTAAACAGTCATTAGTACCTCTGGCTTTACGAAAACCAAACTGAGTACTTGAGAGAAGGTTGTTGGTTTCCAACCATTCTTCTAACCGTAAAAGAATCATCCTTTCAAGGAGTTTCCTCAGACACGAAAGTAATGATATCGGCCGATATGAATCGTGTCTTGATGGCGGTTTGCCAGGCTTCAAAATAGTGACAACTTTCACTTCCCTCCATTCTTGCGGGACGCTGTTGAACTCCAACATATCGTTGAAGATTCTTAACAGACGTTTCTTGCCCATGTCGGGAAGATTTTGCAGCAGTTTGCTGTTGATCTGATCCAGGCCTGGGGAAGAATTTTTGCTTGAAAGGAGAGCAAGCGATAGCTCAACCATAGTGAACGGTGAGTCCATGATAGGTTCACTGCCAGGCGCATTTTGATGAAAGTTCTGCGCAGGAACGAAATCAGGGCAAAGCTTGTGGGCAAATTCATTTAGCCACTCGCCAGAAAAGCTTTCGCTCTCGTTGATGTTGTTGCTGTTTCGCATCCTTCTAGCCATCCTCCAAAGCGAATTAAGTGATGCGGAAGGGTCTAGGTTATTGACGTATCTACGCCAATAGCCCTTTTTCTTCGCCTTCAACAGGTTTTTGCACGATCTCTCCAGTCCTTTATATTTTTCATATAAAGACCTTGAGCCCGTGTCCCGGAATGCTTTAAACGCCTCCCGCTTCTTATTAAAAGCCGCTTGGCAATCCTTGTCCCACCAAGGAGTGGGAGGTTTTTTGAATGTCCTTGCTTGGTGGGAGCGCCTTGTTTGGGCTTCAAGAGCGCACTTGTTTATAATTGAAACAAGTTTTTCGTACTCCTGAACTGGAGACAAATCTTCCAAGTCAAGAGAAAGCGAAGCGGCTACTAATTCACCGTATCTCGTCCAGTCGATGTTCCTCGTTAAGTCACATTTAACGGGGATTCCACCTACTGGACATCCTCCCTTGATGTAAGAAATTTCTATCGGCAAGTGATCACTGCCGATAGGGTCCTGGATCACCTTCCAACTAAAATCCAGGGCCATCGCTGATGGACATAGAGACAGGTCCAGTGCACTCGCCCTACTCTTAGGTGTCTGCATCCTAGTTGCCTCTCCTGAGTTGAGAATTGAAAACCCAAATCTGTCGCAGATGTCTCGGATAATAGGAGCGCGAATGTCATCCTTATCGCAGCCCCAGTCGACTCCATGAGAGTTAAAATCTCCCAGGATCAAAAGCGGTCCAGGCAAGACCACTGCTAAATTTCCAAGATCCTCTTTGAACTTTTCAATTTTTTCCTTTTCATTGCTGGCTATCGGGGGGATATAAATTGAGGTAATTGTCACGTGAAGATCGCCAAGTTTTGCCTTTACTGCGACAGTTTCGATAATTTCTTGCCTAGGGGAGATTTTAATATTATTTGCTTGCTTTTTCATTTCATGCCTTTCTTCGTACGCCGGATGCTCCCCAGAAGGTTGGCTTTACAGCGCTCGCCCTCGGTATGTTCATCTCGATACTGTTTGGATTCATTTTCGGGCTGATACTCGGCACCACCGAGATGCCGTGGGGATTCGGTGATTTCCCAACGGAGGAAATGAAGGGCCGGTAAGTGGAGTTGGTTTTTTCGTCTTTATGCTTCTGTGTATGTGTTTCTTGTTTTCCCCCATTTTCGTTTGCATCAACATATTCACAAACACGCATACTGGTACTTCAATTTATCGTGTCTCATTCGCCTCGTGGTAAGCGCGATGTAGTTGAGGTAGCGCTGATGATAATGAATTACAAATTCATCGCTACTAAAATACGTTATAAAACACTGGACCACAAGGCCTGGGGCAACAAAATAAAGTGGTGAGGAAACGAAAGTAATGAATGAAACCTCCAATTGGTTGTTGAATATTCGTAAAACAGCAAAAATCACAGAAATCATGCCATTCTTTCCTATCCGGTGGGTGTTTTCGAATGAATTAATTAAAGCAAAATATAGCGCGCCACACAGACACAACCATTGGAACGACTTGGCTCGGCATGAACCGGACGAAGGAGGCATTTGTTGTTTATTTTTTTCCCACTTTACCTCAATATTCGAACTCTGTAGCGAGGGCAGGTCTACCGGAAACCAAAACCCCACCGGAAATGAACTAGGGAATGGTGGAATTTCGTATGCGGTTGATACATTACGCCATACCTAAATGGTAATATCGGAACAACAGCACGGTTGTTGCCTGCCACGGTCATTCCCAGCCGCACACATAAACTCACAAAATGTGTTGATTTTTCGCTCCTCCAAAGTCCCACTTCACAGGTTTCCGTGTGGTTTAGATGGTGTTTCGGTTGGGAAAATGGAAAATAAATACACAGCACACCATATTCCACCGAAAAGTGGACGATTGATCATCAGCGGTACTTTGGTGGTGGGTTGTTGTGTGTAGTTTTCACTTTAAATGTAGCACTGAAATGTTACTTTATTTTTTGTGGCTTTGTTTTGGTTGTAGGTTGTAGTAATTGTTTAATGAATGGTGGTAACGAGGTAGGAAATTAAATTAGAAACATGCTTTGATTTCGGTTGGATTAAGTGGTTCACTTTTTTTGTAACATTTTTTATGTACAATTATGGTTCAATGATTAACAAATTGATTTTATCTGATTCAAAGGAATTGATTGCATTGCTTGTGGTTGGTGTTGATCATGTGGAGGAATCAAATTGAGCGTGTTTAGAACGATAAAATATATAATTTGTACTCTTTTTAACACATTGAAAATTAACTTGTTTGATATTTGATATTTATTGAATACATTGTTTACAGGGATAAGGATGAATTGGACATAATATTTACTCGACTTATATCGGAAGCTATAAATATCAGACGGTTATGCTCATATTTCAATCGAAAATCGAAAAAATTAGAAACAATCGATCAATCGAGTAAAAACCGTGCCAGCAATGAAAAGAAACCAGAAAACTCGCGCCAAAATCGCTCAAAAATCATGGTCAGGTTAAATGTTTTGTTCGATTATCGTATTCTGCTGACTTGGCACTTCTGGCTGTTCAACAAGCTTAAAAGATCGCTTCGAGGACACCGTTTTGAGACGATTGAACAAATCCAAGTCGCAGCAAGGAAGGAACTTAAAGTCATCTCTGGAAAATATTGTAGTAGCTGTTTCAAAGTTTGGGGAAATTCGTAGGCAGATGGAGATTGCATCAGGAGGCGAATACTTTGGAGGGGACGGAATGTCCCCTTCAAATTTGTCCCAATAAATAGAGTGAAATATGTCCTAAAACGTCCAGTTTGGTTTATATTAGATGGCTTGGCTTTAATTAAATGGCTAGGTAATTTTAAAATTTTAAATTTTAAAATTAAATGGCTTGGTAATTTGAATGTTTTGAACCCAATAAACAATTCTTAATATTTCAAAGTTGGTCTTACGACTGAGTGCTCGGTCTAATGCAGTTGCTGGGGAAATGAGTGGATTTTTAGGTTTGCATTTTGACAAGTAGCATTTTTCCATTTGTCGTTGGTTCAATGCTAAAAGATGCAGCTGCTGAGAAACATCATTAAACCAATCGCAAATAAAAAAATCAAAAGAATAATTGCCTACTTTCAGGCGTTTAGTTCTTCAAAATATAAGATTATCATTTTGGTTGAACTACAATCTTATTTTCACAGGAGTAAAGAAAAGTGTATTCTTTGTTAAATTTTTAAACTAAAATAAAAACATGAAATTTAACTGGTTATTCCTTACATTAATCTTCTCACCTAGTGGTAACGCACGCTCCCTGTGGATGGGCATACTCTGGGCACTAACATCCGGTAGCGGTGTAGCAGTGGCATTACTCCAGGGCTCGGCCGGACCATTGATAGGTGTTGCAATTTCCGCTTCGCTGCTACCACCGGTCGTGAACTGTGTAAGTATGGACACAATCAAACGAAGCCATTCTACTTTACCCTTTGTACAAAGCGCTTGCCCGAACCAGCGGAACGGAACACTAACCTCTACCGAAATAGTTCCCTCACGGTTGCATCACTTCCAACACGCAATAATGATGCTCCATTTCCGTTGCAAACATGTGTCGCGCCTTTCGCTCGTCCTTCCTATTCACACCCATTGCGAACCGATTACACGGTGTGTGCGCTGTCCAGGATCAAAAGCACCAAATCCTTCATTCCGCAAAGCCCGAAAAGTGCCGTGGGGCCCGTATGTGAACCGTTCCGAGAATGCATTGCCATGAACGAACGCCATGGAGCGGTTTGGCATTGCTGCGATATTGATAGAACGGTGTGCATTCAGCTTCTGCCGAATGAACGCATCCTGTCATTAGGGGTGATGAACAATACGGTACGGAGGTTCGTTAAAATGTTCTACCCTCAAGTGGTGCAATTGAATTGAGAACTTTTGCTGCGCTCGCGTGCAGCTGCACGCCGTAACCGGTTGGCGGTGGTTCGAAAGTCCTCGAGGTGTTAATAGATTCATTAGGGATTATGAGATTTGAGCACCGTCAGAAGCGCCCAGAGAATGTTGCTTTGAGGAAGGGCGCATTCAGGAGAAGCTTATTATCAATCCAATTGAGCGGGCACAACATAGATAGCGATTTTTGTGGGAAACATGATCTCTTTTCAAGGTGTGAAGTCAATATAGTTATTTATAGCACAATATAAACAGCACTTTGAGCCATTTGGTGACAATGTTTTTTAGTTGTTGAGGGCTCCAGGACGATAAAATCTTGAACAACGAAGCCTTTTCATTTAAAAGTACTAGTCTGATGAATGAAGCTTCTGAAATGCGAAGTCACACCATGAATTCGAAGCTTATTCACCGACGTTACTTTTTAGTCATTTCTAGGGAAGACACGGGTTAAGAGTTTACCAGTTATTGTACAGGCACCCAAGGTTTCTTTGCCGATTTTTAGCTTTCAATAATTATTCTGTTTATTGGCTTTTAAAAGGACTTTTAATAATGAATAATATATTTTCCAGAGTGCCATTAACACCATTATTAAATAACCAAACCCAGTCAATGTGTTGTATGCCTTAGGAATAGCAAAAGAAAAATCCTTACTTGCCAAATCGTCGTTTTAATTAGCAGCAAATACAGTCCATCTTCTAAGATTGAATTTGCAAATGTGAAGTCCAAGGACATTTGATTGCCTCCCTCGGGAGGCAATGTTTTTTGCGTAAAATGGTGACAATTGGCAACTTTTCCCCAAAGTGTTTCTCGTTTTTCTTCAGTTGGAAACATCGCTCGTAACTGCGGGAGGAAGTAAAACCGATCCAAACGACGGAAGCAATTATACAAAAATCATTACAATAAACGGACGTTGGAAAATATTACGATTCTTTAGCACACCATTACCGAGGCTCGGTTCCAACGGCATCCCTAGCCTCCGTGGGGTAAACTTTGCTAAATAACACTAGCCACTCAGAGATATGGGCTTAGCATGGTGAGAAGTGGTGGTGAAAAATCGTAATCGGCATTACACCGGCCCGAGAGACCTTCAAGGCCGAAAGGCAAGATAGTCCTCCACCAGACCAGCAGTTTGGTTTTATTTCCTCGTTTTAATAGCCGTTTCACGGGTATTTCTCTTTGCCGGCGCGGTTTCCGCTGATTGTTCTGCGCCAAAGTTTCTGCTGGATCGAATCCAACAACTTCCGGCAGATGAGCGTCATCTTTGTCGACAACCGTCACCATCACAAGCACCATCATCATCATCATCATCGCAATCATCACCTCCACTCTAGTGAGCGAGAATTTCTCTTCCAATCGGATTAGAATTCAAATTGTGTCTATTCGGTGGCTCTTTCTATCGTGAGATGTGTTGAAGATTGAAAATTTCTAACCAAACTCAAACGCAACATGGCCGGAAAGTAGTATACCCGGTTGCTGATAACATCCCACCCCTGTTTGACCAAAAGAGTTTAAAAGCCCAACAGCCTGAGTGATGCTCGAGTGCTAAGCCTCAGCTAGATGTATCGCGAGCGGATGTTTCTGCTACGAAATTGACAGGAAGCGCGTTTCATTCACCTTTCTTTTACGATACATTCCCCCGGAGTGCCCTTCAGAGGACCCATACAAATGCACACACAACAGCCACAACAGTGTGCTGGTAACATTAATTTTATGACCATAGTTTTGTATCTCTTGCTCTCTTGACTTATGCTACATCGCTATCGTCCATTCCCTGGGCGGATCGTAAAGTTTTATCGGCGTGTAAAGACCATCCTTTCGGTTGCGTGCAGATGAGTTCGGGTGCGTCGCGGCTGAAGAGTTGACAAGCGTGTGAAGGAAGCTTTTGGTTGAGGCGATTAGGAGGGCTAACGTTATCTGAAGAGTGACCCTTTTCGGAGATCCCGGGATGCAGCAAAACATTCATCCGTTCCTGTCAATATGTTCGTAGAGCATGTTTGAGCAGCTGAGCGCGGTGTGTTTGAAACATGTTTTGAACATTTGGAATGTTTTTCGCTAAGCCCCACGCATTTGTTTACGATGTGGTGCTGCTCATGTGAGGCGATATTAGTTTGGTGTATTGTTGATGTTGCAGGGTTTGAGTTGTTTATGACGAGAATATGCTGGTAGTTTTTACATATTTGTAGAAGGATAGCCTTCATGTCATAGTGCAGATGGTTGGTTAAAGTTGGCTAAGCAGTTGCTCAGCTAAACGGGTGTCATGTAAAGTGAAATTAACAATTGGCACGCTTTTGGCATACCTTTAGGCATCTTTTGAAGAAGTTTTTCGTTGTTCAGGATATAATTGAATCAGTGGTATAATGCAGTTGAAAAAGCATTTTTGCTATTCACGTTGTAAGAATTATAGAAATTTTTCATATTTTAGTTGATCTTGAATGACATGGTAAAGTGAAGAATTTAACCGTTTTTTTACAGGTTTTTAAGACTTAAATTAAGCTGGATATATCGCAAGTAGTTCTTGGGTAAATATAAAAATCAGAGACTTCCATTACAGTCATTGGAATAACAAATTAACATCAAAAGGTTGATTCTTTTCTATGCATCCGGATGTTGTTCAGCATTAATTAGATCCAATATTATCTTCTTTGTTATCGACTCAGTAACATTAATGCGAAAAAAAACATCATCCCTCCATCATTCCATCCTTTCACAGGGTCTGTTCTGGGCACTGGCCTGTATTTGGTTGATTTACAAGGAGGAAGATATCAAGATGCCCCACCTGAAGGGTGAACCGTACAGCGGTAACTCTAGCTACGAATTCATCTACACCAATTACATCCCCACGGAGTTTCTAATTAACGGCATCGTTTCCGGTCTGCTGACGGTGATCAACGTTATTTGCATCTTCATTACCGCCATCATCGTGCTGAAGATTAAGGAGGTAGCCGCACCGTACACATCCAGTCCGGATTTGCGCCGGTAAGTAGAAGGAAGAAGCGGGAAACGACCACGTCTTTAAGTTTTCGTTTTCATTTTACCCTTCCTTCCGGAGGGTGTCATTGTCACGGTAGTGATCGTTGTGCCGTTGGGCATCGGATTATTTTTATGTTTGCAAGAGCGAAGCATCCCTTGTTGGGTTGTGCTTTTTTTTATCCGTTTTTTACTTTTTAGCTCAAAGATGAGAGAATTTTATCATTTTCATTAGCTGCAACGATATTTACAGGTTATGCGCGATTTGACACTTTGTGAGTGATTTTTGCGGAAGGGGTTTTTCTTTACAATGTTTTATTCATTGCTTTTGCTGCTTGTATGAGTTTTTTCAATGTTCTTGTAAATTTGTTATTCAAAAAAAAAATCGTTGTTTTTCAACTTTTTCAATCCAAAACAATTTCTATTTTCATTGTTTCTGAAAACTTGCTGTTTCAACAACAATGCCTGGCTGATTTTTAATTAGTTAGCGCCTGCATGTAGGCTATAAAATTTAATTCAAAGCAAATATTAATATTTAAAGGCAACGGTTCAGAAATAAAAAAGATGAAATTTTTAATAAATTTGAAAAAAAGTCCGGTTGCTGAACTCATGAAAAAATTAGACAATTTATACCTTATTTTTTCAACTGTTTGCTACATAAAAAATGAAGAGGGTGAGAAAAGTTGTGTGTCGAAAAATTTTCGAACTTGCACCGATATACTTGTAACAAAAGAGTAAAAAAAAAAATCAAATCGAACTAAAAGCATCCCGTCTGGTATGCTGGAAAGTGCACAGCAGGTGCATTTATCCGCATAGTCCATTGTTAAATGGCATAGAACAAGGTGTTGTGTGTTACGTGAGATAGTTAGACTGGCGCGTGTGGCTTGCATAGTTGCAGCAACAGCAGAAAAAAGCGACTCACATAAAAGCACACTAACACTTTCGCACAATCAACCAAACGATACGAGATGAAAAACTAATGGGTGTAAAATAATTGGCTCACCCAGCGATGTGCCATCGGCGGCTATAGTCATTTAGCGCACGTTGTTCAATACTCCCAGAGAATGGAACATTTCAACGTGCCGCTACCAGCCCAGAATGCGCTTACAGTGAAAATGGGCTAGATATTTTTGTGTTGATTGTTTTTTTTTCGGCTGTCGCTCTGTTTAGTCGTTTCTATCGTTTATGTTGTACAATCATTGCTTTCTATAGAAAATTGAATATTCCAAAATTAACCGTACCGTAGGGATTCGCTTCCCATTTCGCCTCGAGTTGGAACAAGCTCTGGCTGTTTTATTTGCTTTCATTCGTTTCTAAATGGTGATTCAGTTTGATAGTTTTGTGAAATGTTTCAAATAGCTTTTACTCGGAAGCCACTTTCTATAGCGTTGCTAGAAATGGGCAGAAATAAAAAAAGGATTACAGCATTGTAACAAACTTCCAACCAGTCATCATCAACATTGCACTAACGAATGCTACGAGCGGCAGAGCTTGTGTATGGTAATAAAAAGCTTGTTATGGACAACCAAACCCTACCCGTGATCCAATCGTTCCATACAACACAACAGAAAAACTAATTTTCGTTTGTTTTCACAACGATAATCGCTTGTAATACTTTTACAGCACAAAAAAAGAAACAAAACTTGTGACACGCCTCAAACTCAGGAACGGGTTTGCTATGGGCTCAGAAGGGCTGGTGGATGACGGTGGTAGAATCAACACACAGAGAACAACTTTTTGTCTTTCGATGAAAAGCGTTTGTTGTTGTAGAATTGTGCTTTTTTTTGTGGGTTGAAATTTCATCCGCCGTGATCCCGAGAAATCACAACAGACCAGGCATTTATGAATGTGTTCATAATATCGTCCTTGTGTTTAAGGTTGCAGTACAGCGGCCACCGTTTAGTGGAAAGCGATGAAGTCAGAAAAGTCAACCGTCTGCTGTCTGTTGTTTTAAGCGCCATGTTTTGTGGTGAAACATTTGTGATGGAAATTAATGTACTTTTTTGTGTTTGTACTGTAACCTTCGCGAGGTGGGATAAAGTTAGCCTGGGGTTTACTAAAGCTGAAATTACAACTAGTCTGCACGTGTGAAACAAGCTGGTTTTACATCTGCTTGTGGTTTTTGCTAGTTTGATTTGTTTATGTAAAATAATGGAATTGTAAAAAAAAACTAAATATTTTATTACATTGTTAAAGTATTCAAAATTTGCTGGAATCTGTTTAAACTTCTTCTTTTTTTTTTAACGACCTCTAAGGTCACGTCGGCCATCGGATGGCTTACTAGACTTGCCGATACCACGTAGTTGGTTAGCCATTGAAGTTCCGGGCCGCCAGTATTATTAACATACTGATTATTGAAATAAGAAATTAAATGAGCTTTGTGTGTTGATTTTAAGGTACTAAATAAATGAAAACAGAATAGAAAAGAACTTTTTGAAAAAGGTTGCATACATACTAAGATATTTTTTATTCATAAAGTACAGCCAGGCTGTATTGCTACATACTATGAGTTAAAAAAATCAAGGCTCCTTTTGCTATCGAACAACACTAGCAAAACATGTCCTTATAGCTAAATTATTTATACGAATTAACTGCATGACATGTGAACCTTTAAAATAATTAAATCAGAATATTAACATAAGCTAGGAAACTTTATTAATTTATTTTAGTATGTCTGCCTTACGCCATGTTGTCTGAAGCTATAAAATTTTAAATTTCAAAGAAATATATGATAAAGAGCATATATTTATAACCTCGATAGTAGCTCAGTTACTTCATACCCTCTAACTGCGCATGGAACGAGAGTGAGGAGTGAATAATAATGTCTTGATTTTTAATAACTAAGATACACGAGAGTACTCAGGAATCAACAATGTAGCCACATAGCAAAGAGTCCTTCTAACGTGAAAAACGAACTCTAACACGTGCGTCAGATAAATAGAGTAAGTTGGCAGAGCATCAATTGCAAAATTTATCCAAAATAAGCTAAAGTATCGAACAGTCTGTCTTATTTGTAGTGATCGCACAAATGTTAACATCGTCAGCATTCATACACAAGCCAAAGAAGCTTCGCAAACGGTATTTCATGGTTAATTCGGTTCAATGCTGACAAGAAATCGGTTTCTGAAGTAACAGCTATCGCTTTCAGGCATTGGGATATCAACTGTACGACATTGGTCGAAACAGATTCGTTGGGCGTAACACCGTTTTAGCATGGACTAATATAATTCGAGCAATGGATATTGCTTCCTGTACCAAAAACGTTATGGTACGGTAATTAGATTTAATACATCTCAAGCCTGGCTGTCCATCAAGAAAACTTCCAGGCCGATGAAAGCGAGATAAAGAAAAAGAGAGAGAGAGAGGGAGAGAGAAAAAAAAGCTTCATCAGGCTAACCAGCAACAGAACTTCCTTATTGACAACATTGCCTCTATAACCTCTACTAAGGTTCTTTTCAATACAAATTTGCCTTAGTAGTGTCTTAGTTGGCGGATTTATATCGATTTTGTCAATAGGGTTAGTGCTTGGAAGGAGAATTTGAGCACTTTATTGGGACGATAGCTGGTATAGAGCCCGGAACTGGTGTACAGGTGGCATTGATTATTATCTTGGTTGTTCTGTACAGACTCATTTTTGGTAATGGTGTCGTAAGTTGACATGTTGAGTACTTCATCGGGTGTATGAAAACCTAAACTTTTTGGCAAAGAATTGAAAAACATCGAATCAATTTGAAGCTGTCTAGGTTTGTAGTGACATGACATAATGACAGAGTTTCTGCATTAAAGCAGCATTCATGAAACCGTGGTGGTGATGAACTCTATTTTGAAAATAATCGATTGTGTGGTCGTTTGCTAAACCTGGATTGCTATCTGGATTCAGAATCGTACAGACAATGTTGGCTACACAAACCACACGCCAAAGACAAATAAATTTGCCTTTAGCTGTGTGTGATACTTACAACTGCCAAGAGCTTCAGTGGTCACGTTTCCATGTGAGCTTATTTGCTAAAGCTTCATAAATAATCCCAAAATTACCCCTTAAACGCCCCGTCTATTATTCACCTGTCGTTCAGCACTTGTGGAAATTAAGTAGGATCTCTCAGAAATCGTTAGCTTCGCACAGGAGCTTCCAAAAGCAATGTGGGTGAAATGCCAAACAGTTGGAAATCGATGTGAGCTATCCAGAATCGTGCTTGAATAAGCTTGGAGACAAAAACGCCCAACCAGAAAAACAAGTCACAGAACGAAAATGAACAAGTGGGTTATTCCTCCTTTTTTCTCCTCATCATCCAACCTTTTCGATGTCGCTCGGGCATGGAAAATCTTTATAATCAACTAGATTAGAACTTATCGGGGCAGCTTAACCCGAGTACGAGCAAGGCAAGTTAAGATGGTAATGTTTGGTTTGTGTATTGCCTCCTCGCTGGAACCACCGTTCCACGAGTGGCTTACCGGAACGACAGTGAAAATGAGCAAACACCAGAGTGGGGTACGGTTTGACATGTTTATGGAACTCTTGGCCGTGGTAGTTGAACCAACGCAGGCTGAGACACGCTGTCCCACAGGATTAGATAGTAGGTCCACCGTTCGGAAGTTGGGTAATGGGCTCCAAATGAAACGATGCTCAAAATTAGACATGCTTTAGCGGGAAGCATGCAGGACAGCGGACAGGCTGACGTTCGCGTTGGTCCCCTTGAAGCTTACCATCTTGATGTCAGTAGGTCGTTACTTGCAGGGTTCACCTTTCTGTTGGCTTGTGTACCGCGCCGCATTGTTACAGCGCAAAGTTTTTCACTCGAAAGAAGGAGGGCCCTATTTTCACCACACGACTACACATCACTACACGAAAGCCATTCTGTTCGAGTATTCATTGTGTTGCTCGCACCACGGTTAACAACTTCTGCACACCGTATCCGGTACTGGGAAGGAAATTGGAAAAATCAACACCGCGGTTTCAGCTTCCGGAGGTCACAGAACCGTGCTTTTCGCTAAACTTTAATATTTATGATTGTTTTCCACCCTGTGCCCTCGCGTTATCCCAATAAGATGTAACACACTATGCACCCGGGGTGATGGTGGAGAACATATTTTTTGGTGAAGAAGTGCGTTTGAATAAATTTCGCCCAGTCGACTCGACTCCGAGACTGGCAAGAGTGAAGTAAAATTTTCAACTTCCTGTTCCGTCCAAACCACCCGTGTGCCCAGGAGAGCTTGGGTGCGTAAATTTACATAAATAAATGTCAATTGCGGGTGGTAGGCGGTTTCCGTGTGTCCACCTCTTTGCAACGACGAGAAAATGAAAGACGAAACAGCTTGCCGCTTATGTTGGGCCATCTGACGTTGATCTACAAAACAAGCTGAAGAATATGTTACTGTGGTGCAAGGGAAGAAACGTTGCTTGATCGTGGAAAATGTTCCGTAATTGGTATTTACGGTGGACGAAGCAGAAACTTACCATCGCTTAATGATTTAGGGCAAAAAATAATTACGGACGAGATGTCGAGTAAATATGAAGCCTGTCAAGCTGACGCTACTGTGATATACAATTTTTAATTAAACCGTTCGTTTGTCAGCAATTTACTGGGTGGCATATTTTTTCGACTCGTTCGCGAAAAGAGACTTCAATTTGCTAGAATGATAAGCAAACATAAATGTTACGTTATAAAGCAGTTTAACGGATACTTTTTTTCCGATCAAATGTTACTCGATCTTTAACCTTCATGCCTATCTCGTTAACGCGTTGTACATTGACGTGTGATCATTGGTTTTAATTACAGATTTTGGGAAACGGACATTCGCACGGCACGTACAGCGAACCGTACAACAATTCGTCGAAACCGTGGCGGCGAAGCGGACATTATGTCAACGTAAGTATATGACGCCATTTGGCAGGGCGCGATTCAAATTACCTTACTCACGAAATTGCACCAACCACGCTTCCCGGTAGTGAAAATGAAACGGCAATCCTTAACAATATTATTTCCAGCAAACTGTTGCCCACGAGCAGGCCATTTATACCGCAAAAATTCATCAAAAATCAAATAAGTTTTTCAACAATTTTCCGCTAAAAGCTGCTTATCAGTGTAAACTGTTTGAAAGTAGCGCGTTTACTCGCTCCAAATGGCGTCAAATGAAAAATCACTCGCAAAACACTCACCTCTTCACGATCAGTTTGATGAAAAGCCGGTTCCATTCCTTTCACCGCTTTGTGAACTGATTCTCTCTCCCCCATTCCCTCATACCCTCTCCACCTCCACCAACACAGACACCGAAGGAGTGAAAGCGTGCGCGGACAAGTGCTTGAAAAGCGATAAAAAAGTTACAACAGCGCCCGAGGAGTCATATTTGAAAAGTTAATAAATATTTGCAATTGCTTGCTACAATTTCTCGAGTGTTCACAGTTATCCCCGGTGTTTGCATGGGGCGTAGTGAAGGATGGGTTGGTGGTGGTGGAAAAACGGTTTCCGATAGCGCGGTTCATAAGCGGTGAAACAGTGGTCAATGCAGCTGTTACAGTCTTACACAGCGGTTCGATGATCGTGAGGGACGACAGAGCGTGGATCCGAGTACTTTCCCGTGGAAAGTTATTTGTCGGTTCGATTTTCACCGACAACTTCAACAACTGAATCGGTGAACATCGAGGACAAATATTTCTCCCGGGTGCAAAGGTTTTGCTGGGTCCCTTTTTCAATTTGATTTATTTCCTTTTTTTTTGTTGGTTCTTGTCTGTCGTCTTCAAACCAAACTCCCGTTAAATGTTCCGCTTTACTTCCTACTTTCGGCACAGTTACGCCGAGCTGGAAAATGACCCGAAGGCACGGAATCTGGAGAATGCACTCGAGCAGGCCCTGAAGGAAGCCGTCGACGATGACACCTATCGAAAGGTCAAGCGGATGAGCTATTCCAGCAATGCAGCCGGCGAGGTAAGTCCACTGTCACTGGCAGGTTTCCATTTTTGCGAGGACACGCTTCCCCGTTCCACTCGGCACTGATGGTGAGGTGAGAGTGAAATTAAGCTGCCAGCCTTGTCCCATTTCCCAATCGCTCGAGTGAATCAGGTGGCGATGGTTAGGGGATAAATTCCAAAGTTTTCATCCCTGCCCTGTACGAGAGCCTGATCAAGAAAAGAACAGTGAAGAATGTGTTGGGACCGTGACCTGCAACCGATACGGATCGAACAGTTCGGTGGCTTAGGTAAGCAGGGTATACGCTTGGACGTATTTTCCCGGGTGCTGCAGTAGAACGATTTATCGTTGTCCCGAACTGGAAAGGGATGACAGAGTTGGGTGATTCTTCGCTATGGCAGAAGAATAATGCTGGTGCGCGATGAACCCACTGGAAAGGGATCAGGTTTGCAGGGTATGACATATAGCGGTGAAGTATCGGTGATTAAAGAAAACGGTGTCCCAAACAGACGGTGTTGCAAAGTGTTTTGCAGATGTTTGTCCCGTAAAGCGATGGTCGAACAGGATTTTATCGCTTTTTAGTATGCATGTTGGAGAAACTTGAATTGGCTAAATTAATGTTCTTGAAACAGGAGGTGGATAGGTTCATAAGTATTTTATTCACAGCGAATTCTTATGAACAAAAGTGTCAATACAGAAGATGTCACCTTCACCTTCCCAACCTTCACCAGGACAATTTCATCTGCTCATTCAAAGCTCGCCTGCTGCTCAGTGCGTCTTAAATATGGGCAGCGATATTCGTTTTTAAAATGTCTTTATAAAATGCGACCGAATCATTTATTCAACTTATTATTTTAAAGTTATTTTATTAATAACATACGTTTGCATTAAAGACTTGACATTTTGACACAATAACTAAAATTAAGGGAATGATATAGAAGAGGAAAAACGAAGACAGAAACCAAGAATTGATGACGGAACGTCATAAATACAAATCTAGCGATGACGGAAGATTGGGATTAACACTGGTGGGTTTTAAGAGTTTTAAGATCTTATAAGCAACAGCGAAACGAATAAGAGGGATTTTTCGCATTGTGTAACATCGTAAGGATCGCAAGGACGCTATATACTAGCAACCGCCGTCAATCCACCAGGCTGGATGGTGGTCTTATCGCATATTTCAGCGGCATTACAGGGGTTCCGCATTGCTGTAGGGTGGACGGGATCTTTACCTTATTTGATGTTTTTCCTCTTTTTCTTGATTTGAGAAAATTTATCAAAGACTTGAAAAAGAATCAACCAATATTTTCTTTGAGCTTCAGTATTTAAAGCTTTTTTGATCATTTTTAGAACTGATAGAAAGAGAAAAACTCATGTGTAGGTTATGCTACAATCAAGCTGCATTTAGTATTGAGAAGCTCTTTTACATTTATATTTTATTTTGATTATATTATTACGGCTTACCTACGTATTGTCAAGCTCTACCAGATGCTCGGAAAGATGTTCATGGAAAAAAATTACTTGCACTGTCCGGATGAAAATTATTCCTTCATTGCCATGAAAAATAAAAGCTGTGCCAAACTTTGTGCTACATGATTCACAAGAAGTTATTTGAAGCAAGACTAACACTAAGTCATTTATGTAATTAATAGTTGAATATTTTGTTTGTTTATTTATTCTTATTTTTCGTCTGTCTTAAACTAATGTGAATTAATAACTATCGTTCAGGTCCATATACAGAAGAAACATTGAAAAGAATAAAACTTCACTAAAATTTTGTAATCAGTATGGATTTTTAAAAAATTATAATGCAATTGGATTTGAAATGCCTTGTGATTGTTAAAAAGAAATCGAATTTCTTAATCATACTGTTCAAGCTTGACACATTTTTTTTTTGATCCGGCACTCATACCACCCATACGGCAACAAGATACATCTGAAGTAGCGTGCAAAGTTAATAATGCATCTTCTCGTTCCACGTTTAGCAAGTGCACGTTTGACTGGAAGCGAGTAAATGAAAACATGCTACACATATCTCATACCTAAACAATGCCGCCTGCCGGAAGTGGAAAGGCAAATTCTATTATTCGGCAATCAAGTCAGTGCGCAGATCGCACCCGCATCGCACACCGAAAACAAACAATCTTCTACAGTACCCTACCGAAACGCTGCCAAAGGTGGTTCAGATTTGCTGTAGCACACTTCTAATGTTAAGCCCTCCCGGGAGGATGTAAAAGCAGAAAGAAAATGGTAAAACATGTTGCCCTCAAGCTTCACACTGGGCGCATAAAATGGTTGGCACTTGTTATGCAGATGTGCTGTGCTTATGGCTTGTGCAGTGCCGCTCAAAACCGGGATACCGATTGGTAGCCCGTACCAACCGGACCTACACAGCTGCGGTACAAATGATCGGCCATCAGACCACTCGTCGTTTGAGTCGTGTTGCCCCCCTGTTACGCCGCCGTATCCCGCACGTCCCGTGATTTATGTCCACACAAAAAAGGGCCGCGGAAAATTGCTCCAACAAAAGGTTGGCGGTTGGCGGTTCATGTTCAGCTTCGTTTGTCATTTTTCATGCTTTTCACTCTCAACTGATAAATGTTGATTTTGGCTTTTCCATCCTTTTGTTGCGTGGGGCGAACGCTCCCGTTATGTTTGTCCGTCGTGTTTGGTTTAGAAGCTCTATGCGTGTCTGTGTATGTGTGCATCAGCACATTGTTAGTTATGGGTGGTAGCATAAGTCACCGGGCACACGAAACGATACACATCCGAGCCGAACGTGCCGCAACACTGGACCCTCTGCTGCGGGAGCATTGCATGTTTGCAGATCTGCTTCTTCGGGTGAAGAAAACATCATCTCCGCTTTCGCATCTACTGGTGCCTGCCATTGAATTTTATTTTTATCTCGAGTGCATGGGAAAAAAACGGAAAATGAAAGCATTCGTGCTGCAAAAATTAAGATGGTACATATGTTGTGAGGAGGCGCGCGACTCGCGATGGATGCACGGAAGGCGGAGGCTACACAAAAGCTTATGCTGCTCGGTTTCGCCCAAGGATCTTTATCTTGGTTTGGGGTTGTTTTTTAGTTTTCGTTATAACGATAGAGATGTTGTGGCATGAAACATAAATAGAGTTACTGTGAGCAACACGAACCATGGACCCGCTGTTGCACCCAAGGAAAGGAATATTAAATTCTTTCGAAAAATATGCTGTCATATATACTAATGATATGTATCACTTTGCAATTTCTTTGCTCCAAATTATGTGTACAGAATGTGGAGGAAATATAGTTTATCCATCATTAAATTCGTTCAAAACAAGTCTTTCTGCTGAAACATAGCATCCTAATGTTTCGTGCAGTTGGAAGAAAATAAGGTTTTTGCATCTTTTTACCTCAAACAAGCCCAGTTAGTTTGCCTCGTTAGTGATATTACATCCACGCTGATGGCTCGTTGTGTTGTCTAGGTGGGCATTTGGGGTTTTTCCTCGTTTATAGCACAACAGAGCACACGGGATTCCGTCCTAGTTAACATTTCACATTTCTGCCAGTGGCTGTCAAGTCGTTATTATGTTTTCCCATTACTTGCCCGTCGAGTAGGATCTAAGAGTAAGCTCTTTTTCGGTGGGTTTAAGCTGCGTGTGTGTGTTGGTATGTTCCATGCATCCGTGTAGCTTGCTCGGGAATAATAATGAGGAAAATATTTTTTTTTCCTGGGTTCGTTTTCCCCGTTTTCCTCACTAGAAGATTTTCCAGTATGGGTCGACACCGCTCTGCAGGATAAAATGGCGCCAAGCATAATTTCTTTCTATGCGACAATCGCTAGTGGATTTTTTGTATTTTTATTTTAGCAGACATAACACTCGCCACGCGAAATTACTCACACGTAGCACAACAATGTGACAGTTTGGGAAGATTTTTTTAACTGCTAAATATTACTAACGCTTTACGCTAGGAAACAATATCTGACAGCTGCCACAGTTCATGTTGGGCGACGGAGGAAGAATAATTCACGCCGGGTGCTTGTCTCCGGGCACTGGTTGCGATGCGGATTGTCTCCTGATTCCTATCTTGGTTTTGATGTTTTCGGGAGGTATTTTGAGCCTTCGTATGGTGTTATGTTTCACTTTAGAAAAGTTTACAACTGACACTTGTTTTATTACAGCGGCGCTTTTACATCCTATCAATCTCACACCGTTCATAGGATTACTGTCAGCCATATATGGCGTCTTATGTGATATCCATTGCAGCAAAGAAAAGCTCTAAAATTAAAAGTAAAAATCAATTCAAAGTAAAAATGGAAGCAAAAAGGTTCTTTGTTTGAAGCAATATTTCGAAACACACGTTCTAGCTTAAGCTTAAACACCGCTGAACCGTGAGATGAATTTGAATGTTACACAATTCATTTCATCTGCAGATTCTCTTAAAAAGCTGCAACTTTTTTTATTCTTGTTGTTGCTCAAGTTTACGCTTTGTGCTGGCGCCAAAGCGCCAAACACACTCACGTGCATGACAATGTGACAGACGCAGATTTTGAGCCGCTCGCATCAGGTCCTATTTTCGTGCGAACACTACAAAAAATTGAATGCCAGAGAAGGCCACATTTTAAAATCCTTCCACTTACATGCTCCCGACGTTTGATGTGAACTGTAAACGATATTTGCTATCGTGAGCATCAACTGGAAGGCTACATAATGGTAAATGGCAGGCCCCGTTGTCTTTTGGTGGCCGAGCGCGACACGTTCGGTGGATGGATTCGTGTTTCCGTTGAAAACGCGAACGCGATATATGTGACAAGATGGGAGCATGAATTTGAAAAGTTGGACAGTTGTACAGGCTCACGTGTGTGCAGGACGGAAGCATCGAGGCACGCACGTACTCCGTGGGATGGTGACGAATGATGCATTTTAATATGGCACCTTGGAGCCGTGGCTGCTACGCACGTCAGGTTTGTTTGAGGTACTCGTTTACACAGTCACGTGCCGCCATAGCGTACGTTTTTGCACGTGCTATTCGAAAAGTGATAATTTGTTAGACAATCCTATTGTTGGTATCCTTTTGATTCATTTGAAAGGAAAATAGAAATCAGTTTATAGAGATATGTTTGAAGGTAGTTTGTTGCTCGGTAATTGATTAAGTTCAGCATTGAACTCCTGGAGGCATATTCAACATCGAAAGTGACAATTATTACTAAAAAATATATCTTCTTTTCACCTTCATCGAATTAGCTTGAACGTAGGTAGCTGATTTGCTTATCAATGCAATGCTTTTAATTAAAAAATGAATTTAAAACCCTTTTTTTTCAATCCCTTAATTGATCGGATTGTGAATGAAGATCAAGCTGCATTTTAAAGGCGTGAGGCCGCATTTAGAAAACATTCTCTTTTCAACATTTTTCCTCTGCAGCTCCAATCATGTCCGTTTTAGTACGAGAGTATCAGTTACGAGGAGATTATGTTTACACTTAACTGAGTTCCCTTTCCTCAAACCCTAACTGTAGGTCAAATTTTCAGGATCCCTCCTTCGAACGCATCCATCACAGTCTAATGTTGTATGATGATGGCAATATGGTAACGCTTCGTTGAGCAGCTGCCATGTCCAACCTCGCGCGCTTTATGAACAGGGATAATTAAGCCGAGTTTGAGTGAAAATTTAATTAGCATTCAATCCAGCGGCGTACACCCGCTACCTTCCATCGATCCACAAATTTGCCCTCTTTCTTTGAATGTGCATAATAAAATGGCAAAATGGCGATGATGTTTATGAGCGGCCCACAATACAAACACCACCACACCGAGCGAGAGAACTAGTGTAGAAAATTTGTTATCGAAACGCTTTTTGTTTGTAGCATTCGGCCTATCATTAAACCAGCACCAGGTGTGTGGGTGTGTGTGCTTTGTTGATTAGAGGCCCCGAAACTCCGCTGTAGCTTGTTTTCGGGTGCAAGTGATACGCTATTCGTGTATGAATAGGAATTAATTGCAGTCGGTCATCAGTGACCACCAGCTTCGATTTTCGCCACTACCCCAACGGCATCAGACAGGCGATGTTTTTGATGATGCGTAATTCTAACCTCGTCACCTCATCAATAATAATATGGAGCACGATTCCAACACGAACGCTGGTAACTGGATAGCAATTGAAAACAAACGGCGGGTGGTGTCTTAAACAGAAACTCACATCACTAATGAAATATTGCAATTGACCCGCTGGCATGAAACTTTCAACACCCAAACTACCGCACAAATCCGGTTGTATTTTTTTTCGAATTTCAAATTCAACAAACGTTGTTAAATTATGCCAATGAGCTAAGTGGAGATTGTGCGTAGGCTTTTTCGAAGAAAAAAAAAAGTGCGTCCCAGAACACTAATTGCAAATATTATTTCCAGATTGCCGAGCGCCTGTTCGGGTACGGTGGTTCCGCTTCCGGTACGCAAGCAGTGTCTAACAATGGGGGCCAAATTGGAAATCCCATGGCAACCAGTTCGAGCACGAAGACGACGGCCGATTTGAAACTGTTGGAGAAACTCGTTACCTCACTGCTGGAAACGCACAACAGTTCCGCCACCGATGGCCGTACCGAAGGACTTCACCGGTCCGGATCCGTACTTGGGCGCTTCCGTCCGATGTCACGCTCGTTCCGCTCGACAAGCTCGCTGCGAAGACGCAACGAAGGTTCGGTCGGTGCTTCCGGCGGTACGGGTGGTGGTGGAGGACCGGGTGGCGGTGCACCCGGCGGAGAGGGAACGATGCCAACTATTCAGGAATCTGGCACCGACCGAAACAGTGGAAGCCGAGGAAGACGCAATTCCTGGAACGATCGGGCCGGTGGGAATGTGCGGCGGGTGCTAAACTCTATCGCTAACGCGCCGCACCGGTTCAGCCAGTCGTTGAGTGGCGGTGGACCACTTCAGGACAACGACGAGGAGCGCAGTAATTTGACGCAGAACATTCTTTGACGGGGTCGTGACAAAGTTAATAAGGATAATGGGAGATCATCACGGAAAACTCACGGGCTGCTCGCAAAGGGATCCTTTCCGGAAAAAAGCCTATCAGACTTAGCTTGACAGATTGTAGCGTAACGTGCACTGGGACAGGGGAGTTTATAAATTGAGACAAACTTCGCCACCTTAATATGTTGTAGCATGAGCAGGTAGTAGAACATGTTATTTCTCAACAATTTTCAACTTCTTCTTAACATTTAAACGTAAATAAAAATAATCCAATGTATAGCGTATCCTTCAGAGGATTGCAATTAAAACTATCACACCTCACATTTGTTCTCCTTGCAAAGGTACAACGCTTCTGAAAGGCTGTATTACTTTAGCACGCATAGAAACTGTGTATTCATAGATACTTCTACCCTCCACGAAAGGGAGCGTATGGATAAATTATAAAAGACCACGTTTGGAATGGTTGTTCATTTTAATGAGATCGTCATAACCATTGGTAATGCAGCGAGCGCCAGAGCTACCATCCGAAGCGCCTAAAGTTATGTAACCTACCTGCTTTTCCAGCACCGTTACTGTGTTTTCATTCAGCTGATGTTCACCGTTGTCGTTCAGCTCGAAGTGTGATGCGTTAGCTAACCGTACCGTCATCTCATATTTAGCTCTTCCCCGGCCTGTAAAGAATGCAGGAAAAGGATATCTATAATGTGTGTTTAAAGTTACGCTTCTACCATAGCTTAGAAATTATGGTGTAGCACAGTGTTGTTCTGCTTGTGTTGCTAATCATTGTGATACTAATGCAATCCCTGTTCCTACGTATTCTAAAAACTATAGTCTTGCAATTAAAACACAAAAAACTGTATCAGCTAAACGTGTTTTATCCGACCCTTTAATAAAAGCTTTGGTTTTTGCTAAAAGCTCCGTATATTATATAGAAAACGCACACCCAGCATGGATAGTTGCTTATCACTAGAGTTTATCCCATTCTAGCTATTTACTTCCCCTATTACTAAGAATAGTAAGATTAGTTTTTCATCCGTATCCCTTGGTATTTTGCATTCTCATTCTTGCCCTCATCAGTTGGCCGCCTCACTCTGCAGCCACCAGTAGCCAACCATTTTATGCCTTATCTAAGTTGTACTTTCATCAAAACCATAATCTTTTTCTATGGCAAATGAGAAAGAAGAAGTAGGAAGGAGGTAGGAAAGTGATGTAATTTTCCACCAGCTTTTTTCACCACCCCCCCCCCCCCCCCCTGGTTCCAGAAGGAACTATGACCGGAAAGCTATGGAGTTTGCTGACGATGGTTTTCTTCCATCCTTATCAGTGCGTCAGTCAGTGCGGTACCGAGCAAACCGCTACAGAAAACAGTCATAATGAAGTTTGGCAAACAGTGTCCCACACCCGGGACCGATTAGGCAGCTGATAATCGGCCTATTAAACTAATGCATAATTTACGCTTATGTCAACCGATCCCGGGGCCATACGATAATGAAGTGTTGCGGAAACGTATCAGATTTTTTTTTTTCGCACAAATCTAATCCATTGGCCTAACTAGCTTTTTCAACCATTCGCCTAACCGTTTCTCTGCATTTATTTATGCAAGCAGAAAGAGAAAGAGAGAAAGGGGGAGGAAGTGAAAAAAAAGGTTCGCAAAAAATAACCCCTGCTGAGTCATTCGGGAACAGAAAAACATACGAACTACTATAGTGATTGGTATGGCTTTTCATTTTGCTTATCAGTAAATTATTCATTGCTGCATGCTAAGGTTGGGAAAGTCAGAAAGCAAGTGTGATTCCGTGAGGATAGCAGCATAAAGCATCGGATACCATTAATCATGAAACTTTGTTTGCTTTTTTGGGGTGGAAAACCAGTTGAAGCTAAAGGAATCAGTCCGAACGAATCGTTCTGCGTGTCAACGATTATGCAAATGTTTGCCGTGGGTTTAATAAGGCGAAATTTATCAATGCTCACTGGTAGGCGTGTTATTAAATGGCACAAAATTTCACGTATTTTCAATCCACCAGGATTAAGTGCTGCTGTTGCTGTGTTTGGTGAAACAAAACAATAAAACGAAGAACATCACGTACCGCCCTGCTAACGAGATGCATATCTCAATCAGTTAAGTAATCTTCTCGAGCTTTTTTGACCGGAAGTTTTTGGAGTCTGTAAGCAAATAAGTAATCGCCTGTGAGTAGCACACTATCACATACACGTACACTTTATTTACCGAAAGAGTTGTGCATCTGGGTTTGTATGCGTGGCAGCTTAAATTGTTTACTCACTTTGCTTTTATGTAAATTGGAGTGCAGTTCCGTTTGCGACCAATTTGTATTGCATACATTCAGGGATGGGGCCAATTGACGAAACGTACCCAAACAAACACATGCCTTGAAGGTTCTGTTAAGTGAAGAGTATTAAAGTCAAGCTAATCGTACACTTGTCATTCGCATGCACACCGACCGTCCTGCTGATTTCCACCCCCACTTCGATGCAACGTGACATGTGCTTTCCCCTAAGTCATGAGAACTTTGCTTTACCGAGCGAAAGCTCTATTCTCCCGAGAAAAGAAAGAACAAACTTTCCAGTCACCTCATTCTGGTGAAAACAAAAACACATTACACGCAACTCTCGGCACAACACTTTCTGCGTCCCTTTCAGCTACAGAATTTGATCAGAAATTTACTACTTCCTCTTTTCCCATTTGGGAGGCAAAGCAGAGCAAGGGCAAGGTAGCTGCTTGTGCTGGAAGTAAAACATCTGAACTTTATCGCTTCCTGCAACCACACTCCCTGCTGTCGTGCTATGGGCGATGGGCCCACCTGTCACGTGCAGAAGAGAAGTTGGTTTGGTTCTTCGATGTTGCGAAAAAGTTGCATCACTGTTTCGAGGGCATAAAGAACAGAGAGGGAGAGGGAAAAGCTCAAGAGGATTCGATACTTACTTGAGGACGATATGCTCTGGTCACAGCGGCACACGTCGAGACTGTCACCGGGTGAAATACACTGGCGAAAGCAGTCGTCGCCTTCCTTGTCGAGATTGCATCCTATGGGAGAGAAAAGAAGAATACCCCGGGCCAAAGAAAGTTGGTCAAAATTTTATGCTTTGCAGTAAGTTTTGCTTTGCTGTGGGCAATGCTTGTATCGGGCGATTGTGGGTGTGGCGTGTGTCATATGACGGGGACGGGGAATAAGGAAGGAACGCCAAACACCAAAAGGTTGAATGATATGGAAAGAGAAATGCTAAAAATAGTGTCTGTCCGCACGGGAGACATAGTAAGTCCATGGACCATTAACTCGAGGACAGTTTCATGCAGACCGAGAACACACACGAGGTCGCTGGTCGGGTGAGGAATGTACGCTGTGAGACAGGATTCATGCAAGCGACGTAGAACTCTTCTTCCATCCCAGAACGGTATCACTCGGCGAAAGTCACCGGAACGGATTGAGTGTGAGTGAGATCACTTTCATTCCTTTGAACTTGAACAACTTCACTCGACACTTTAACTTTTGCCATGCCAGAACACTTGGACGGGAGGTAGTTTACATGGAAGCAAAATATACTCCCCGGGAAAGAAATCATACAAATTCCTAACGAAGCACACACCAGCAGCCACAGGGAGGTAGCTGCAGAGCTTGTACTGCTTGGCGGTGTGTGGTATCACAACAAAAATAGGGGTGATTTAGACGTTGACCCAAGGAGCACTAGCTCGGGTGACATCATCATTAGCTGTGAACAAAACGGTGTATTTACCAGGGCACTGAATATGGGACACGATCTGTTTCTTGCTTCACAAATACGTTTCGCCCCATCGCCTTGACGTGACGTGATGATCGAATGGTGGTGGTGGTGGTTTAATGATGACGACCACACCGTACCGCACACACAAAAATGGCCGTAATGTCGGTCGGTAGTTGCGGAATAAATCGCTTCAGGATTATTTTCCATTCCAGGCTCGGTCGTCTTTCTTTTGCGGAAGGACTTTTCGCAAAACAGTTCGGTCATAAAACCGGCACACATGGATTCTTTTACGCTGGACACGCACACACACACATGCACAGCCGATGGGTGTGTGCACGTAATGGTATTGTTATATTTTATGCTTATCATATCGAGCTCATCGCTACCTGCCCCAGCAACCCTGGGAATGCGCACCGAGGAAGGGGCCGAAGAAATTGTACTTTTGTGCCAAGAAGGTTTACGCCTCCGAGGAGCCCCAGGGGCTGGCAGCTAAAAGTGTTGTATGTTTTCTTCTTGGACGGCGCGGCGTCCAACAACGACCGATTCCACTCAATCAGCTTCATCCCTCCCGGGGTGCTGGTCATTTACGCTCGGTTGTTTGCCCGCTACCTGCTGCATAAAAAAGTGTTGCCCCGGATCTCCGCTATCGGATCGGGCATGGTTGTTCCGCACCGCTAGGCATAAATCATTGGTTGGTAAATATTTAACGAAGGCACCGAAAAGCGTGCGATCGCGCAGCAAGGAAATGGTTTTGTGCGGATGGTGCTTGGTGGGCAAAGAAAATAGCAATTTAAGCTTTCCGGGGTTGATGTTCTGTTGGTGCGGTCCGGGTGAGCAACTGATGTTTGGGGGTGTTTTTACTCTTCTTCATTTTTGGGACGCACATTTTTGAACAATGTTTTCCGGGTATTGAAAATATGGAAAAGGTAATGTAAATCTATGGTACAGTTGATATGAAGTTGATTGCTTTACTGCGTATTTTAATTGGATGACATATTTGGAATATATATGAGATGTGCTCAATGGGACACTTCATAAACGTGCTATCTTACGAGACATAGCATTGTTCATCTTTATTGGTTTTATTTGTAAGAAAAATCGAAAGTTTAAGCAAAGCGAAGATAGAACCATAAAAGAAAATACTCTTTGTGACACAGCCCTGACATTTTAAACATTAGCAGCTGAAAAGCCGCTAACTCTCCATACTATTTGACAGCCAGATATATCCAATGATAAAAGCATGCAGAAGCTCGGTGAATCGTTTATTTTGAATATTTGTAGCACATCTCAGGATAGCTTCACCCATATGTAATCGATAGTGTAGAAATGTAAGTATTTAAATAAATAAAATATATCTTTAAAAAACATTATATGACTTTGAAAGGCAGTTACGCAGCTTTTTGTAGCATTTAAAAAAATGTTTAGTTGAAGCGAACACTTCAAAAGTAATGAAAAGAGCATCAAATCGTACACAGTGGTGGACTATTAGACCAGAACATCTTTTTTGCACAAGTGTAAAGATTAATCTATTGGTTTTATACGCGGAATTAGCTTGCCAACGCGATAAAGTTTAGTGCCGCTTGACTAAATCTCGTTTTAGAGACTTGACGCCTGATCCTCTACAAACAAATACAAAAGCTATAGATCAATCAAATAACCAGAGAGATAATAAGGCAATATGCCAGTCCATTGAGATTCAGATTAGATTCGATGTGGCTGGGGTTCGTGATGTTCCTACTTCTATTTTCCTTGTGAGATGCTTTATCCGGCATTTGTCTGCACTCAATACTCTTCTAAGACATGGACTTGATGATATCTTCTCAGTCGCAATCGGGAGGGAAATGCTCTGAACGACGCCCCGTATGTGTGAAATGAAAATTGGGGAGCCGGTACAACGACGAGCGCTATGAGCAATACGGTGATCGTTCCATCCTACATCAAATTAGACTCGCCAGGCTCCGGTGAGCTTGTCATGTCATGAGAGAAGCACCGGACGAGCCAGGACATTCAAATGGGCATGGAATGCGTAGTAGGCCCAAATTTACAAGGATATGTCCGCCAGAACGGTCGGGAAGATGGTGAAATCTGTTTAGCTTTTAATCAATATTGACATGTTAAATTCATGTAACAACTGCTTTTGACACAACTTTGATTGAATTACAACAATTTTCGTGTTTCTTTATTGGCTACTCAAGAAGCTACCACGAACAAAACTTTCGTAATGGAAATTATGTTGTGGTTACTGATTATCACAATTCATTCTACCACAAACAATTGAGTGAAAAATTCCACAAGAAAAAAAATTACAACATGAAATAAAACCAAACCTGTTACAAACATCATTATTGTACAACCGAACAAGACCAACTGCTGTAGCGCCGAAGAAATATAAATTTTATCACCACTTGGCGTTGATTCCGTCCGAGGGAGCCAGCCTTACGTAGACCTTTCTCTCGTGCTCCACGAACTCATTCTGTTGTTGGTTTGCAGTGAAAGAAAAAGTTTTTCTCACCTAGCCACAATTATCCCAACCTCCAACCATCCCAGGCCAGCTGGCCGGTTTATCGGCCCACCGAATGGAAAGTATTGTCCAAAGTTGATTTACGACATAATTAATGTCGTTTTCACTTCCGACGCACACAAAGTTCCGCCATCGCTTTCCTGGGAAGGTTTATTTTTTTGACTCTTTGTCGGCCAAGTCGGTGTACTGAGTAAGGCGCAAAAGGTAGTTGAAATTTCTAAATCTAAAAAAAAGTGAAACCGAACCAAAGACTTCCAACACAAAACGCACCACCACCCCGCTACTACATTCAATATTTCGTTGGAATGAATTATTGACTTCCGATCGAGGGGGCTGGGTTCGGTGTGTGAAGCGCATTTGTCGCCAAATTTTTGCCCAATTCAAAATGTGTTGGCTTAAGTTTTGGTTTTTCCTTCATTTTGCGAGCGTGATTTAGCGGAAGAAAATCTTTCCGCTCTTACCGGGCCATGACAGCTGGGAATGAAGCAAGTCGAGCCAATTTCTTGTGGATTAAAATGGCATTCCGAGGACGTTTTCACCATTCCAGCTGAACAATGCAGCCGAGCCGTGGTTCGTTTTTGCGGACGGTTCTTCTTGGTCGGCATTTAATCCGGGCTAAACTTTCTCGCTCACTCTACCGTACGCCTCTTGCAAACATCACAGTGATGGGCTCAAGTCCTAGCTACGCGCGAGAGTGACAATATTAGTTCGTTCAGAATGCCGAGCGCGACGCCACCCTTGTGGTCGTAATAAATTATGAAACTTTCCCAAATAAAACAGCAATAAATCTTGTTAATTTGCTGATGAGGAAGTGCAAAGTAGATGCCTCCTACACGGACTCGTTTCTACTAGCGTAAACCCCCATCTTGCCAATCTGAGTGAACGAGTCGATACTATTTTTTTTTCACCATTGCTCTTTTAAGACGGTGCCCACAGGAATGGATGGAACGCCGGAAGTTAGACTCTTCTGCAAAAAAAAAAAACTGCCATTTTGGGAGCCTTGAAAATGAGGCCACACACACACACACACTTACATGAATATATCCTTATGCACGCACATAAGCATAAGGCGAGGTAATATAAAGATTTACTCAGAGAAAATGCTACGATTTGATAAAGCACTTTTGAGTAACTTCTGTCTGGGTGTATGTGTGCGACACATCCGCACACACCTTTTTCACGCGACAGATGGCAACATTGACATTCAGTGTTGTGAAAGGTTGGTGTAAAAAGGTGTTTCAACACTAGAGTTTATTGCGTTTGACGCGCCCCTCTTTTACCGGCTCCTTTTTCGGTTCTTCGGTAAACGCTCAGAAAAAAGCAAACAAATGATCTTGATGTGACTTGACGTGGTGTGGCTTAAGCAGTCGCAGCCTGTTGAGTTAAGCTTTTGAAAATCCAATTAAAATTTTATACCATTTGCAAACTCGGAACGGTGCGCTGCCGTGAAGGTTTCCACGAAAAGTAGTACAAAGATCAGCGCAGTAGAAAACGAAAGCTCCACCGGTAAAAGCCAAAAGGTGAAGCATGAAAAGGAAAGTTTGGAATAATGTGTTGAGATATGCGGTACTAAACCAGAGCACAGAGAGCAACTAGTAGCGATGACGGTGACGAATAGTTTGGCAGAAGAGTTTGAGGTGATTTTAATATAAGAAATTTTACCTTCATTGTGGTGTTCATAGTGTCTTAGTCACAAAACTGTATTTCTTCTTAATAGTGTTAATGCTTCCAGCGCATTGCAATGGATCATTTAATCACCACTCGAGCGAGGTAAAACAACGATTCGTCGTACGATCACGTTTGCAGCCAAAATATTACTGTGTCGAACATTGATATGGATCAGCTATGATTAAGTTATTTGAGCAACTGAAGTTGAATCCCGGCCTTTATGGTGTACCAACACTGACACTCTATCGCATATTTGAGCCTCCTACTGAAAATCCTTTAAAGTATCTTCTTCTTGGCTTAACGATATAGTTAGATAGTCAGACCTCACTACGGGGTGACGGTCTGGATGGGATTTGAACCCCGGTCCTGCCATTGGAAGAACGGCGCACCTGTCGCTTAAACCACCGGGCCGCCTTTAGCCTTTTGAGTATCTTGCTATCGAATACGGTTAAGAGACTTTTGGATAAAGTGCATGTTTTAACTCCAGATAGTTGCAGTTTTGGATGTCATCAAATCTGCGGGCACCAATCTATACATCACCCCTTGCATAAATCTGTGTTTCTTAGCAGATCTGCTGGTTATGCCACCATCGGTTTGCGACTCGTTTAATTCCAGTGGTTTCGCCTGCCGTTTAGTGCCACCTGCTTAATACTTGAGAAAACATCTGTTATCTAGAAGAGCCTTAAACCAATGAGCCATATCAGTCAATGCATGTCATCAGCCTGCTCCTGGTTCTAAATTGTCTTATAAAAGATGGTGACCCCCTTACCAGATATATAATGTTGGTCATTTGTTAGTGTTAAGTAAATTCGGCGGACCGCTAATGGCCCTCTCGAAGCTACAATACAACAAAATCATTTGATCGGGGTTGTCAATATGTGGCAGGGCTGGAAAACTTCATCAACATTCCAGATAAGTTCATTGCGTTGCATACTTTTACGATGGCTGAACTGCAATCGGCATGATCGAAATTCGATGAACAGATGGTTAGGAGTGTAGCTACGGCTCCGTCATCTTTTTCATGATTCAAAGCAAGCTGGTCAGTGGCTGATCTATCAGATTTACATAATCCGAGGTAATATAATATGGTTTCTTTCCCGTTGCACAACATGGACACATATATCAGAGCATTCACCTTCCGATGAACAATATTCGAAGGAAAAAGGGACATTGGGATGCGAATCACAGCCGTCCATTTGACTATTAATCAGGCAAATCATCTTTCCAACGGTAGACGCGTTATGTATAGAAGAGTCCATCATTAAACTGCAATAACTTTCCATAAAATTTGTTGAGCACATTGCATCCGGAGAACCTAATCGAGCTGATTTTTACGCAGGACGCAGTCACTCAAAGTTTATTGTTAGGGCTGCAAAAGAGATGCGAAAATGTGAAAATTTAGTTTAACAACAGTGCTGACTAAGGTTGCTGCCAAAGGATTTTCTGCGATAAACTTGCAATATCTTTCAAGAATGCTTCTAGGTTGTACGATGTAAAGGAGTTTTCTCGATAGTTTTATAAATGTACCTTCTTAAGTACCTTCCTATTAATGTACGGCCCACATGAAGGACTCTCTTGAAACGGGACAGCACAAAACCAATGCACAGCACGTGCATTTAAGCCCGGACGAAATAAGTAAACGTAGAGCAGGTCGCATACCGGAAATATGGTTTAAAGATGTCTAGTATACGATTTTATTTCAAAATTGATAGCACGCTAGACTAATGCGTAAAATTCTGCAACGAAAGCAATTACAACCGCTTGGGTACTTGGTAAAAATATTGATATTGATGCAGTTTCGATTTTTCCCAAAGCTCGCCAATTCCCTCCCTTGTGTATTGAAGTATGCCAATCGAGAACAGAACGATACGCTATGGTTACAAAACGTTGTTGAAAAATCGAACGCAGACCATAGCAAGGTTTATTGAAACTAGTTTCAATTATACGGTAGGTAATAAAAATAAAATTCTATTTCGAGGTTGAAACATTTCTAGTGCTACCGATGAACGACAAGAACCACACACTCGGGGTACAGGTAAATCACACAATTCACTAACCATCAGGACGAACATACTATTCCCGTCCATTCAGCGAACGCAAAAGTGCCACAATGTGAAGTGGTTGACGAGGTATGCTACCGGTATTTCTTTTTCACTTTTCTCTCGCCGTATTCCAATGCTTTTTGCATCGTGAATGTCACCATTGAGTGGCATAAATTTCGCCCACCCACCACGAAACGAAACTCGATTTCGATCGTCCCGGGCCACTTTTCAGAGCGCTGAAGAGGTGGAAAACTTTTTGCCGCTCTCTTCAGCTGAGCGTTTGCCATTCAAGCTTTTCGTCCAACGTACACGCAACATTTTCTACACAAGGAAAGATGCCATGCTTTATGGTGAAGAAGCGTTGGTTTTTAGTACGTTTTTTTTAGCTTTATTTGGTTCCAATAGTAAAGACGCCGCTACCTGAGACCAGCTGGTTCGAACGGATCCACAGAATGGTTTTTTATTTTCCTGTTTTTTACACTGCATCTTCAAAAAAGTTACCACCACCAACCTTACGTTGGTGAAAGTTGTCTGGAAGAGGGTACAGTCGTTGTGGAGCGGGGCGGAAAAAATTGGCTCTCCCCTAGCGAATCGAACCAAAAAGGCAATGGGACGATAGGGGCTGAAATATCTTGATCTCAAAGTACCTGCTATGCTACCGGAGAGGATATCACAAACTTAATAAAAATTATTGAATTTTATCTTAATAACTTTGGATGAAATTCATTTTTATGACTTTTATAAACGTTACTGGCAGGAAAAGGAAAAGTTTTGAGGGTCACGAAATGGACACAATGGGGAGGTAAATGTTGGACGGTTTCTGGTCGTTGGTTGGAAGCGCCAAACAAGGCAACCAGGTGCAAACAAAACTTATTCATCGTTTCCATTGCTTTGGTTTGCTTCAGTGGTGAAATTTTTCTTTCATTTTCCTGACAAAAATATTCTCAGTTATCTGTCTTTTGCTTGTTGCGAATTAATAGTAACTGCTTTCATTTTCAAAAGCAAATGCTTTCATTTTCAAAAGTTCATTGTGTTGCATATCGAAGATCAAATGCTCACATAGTGGTTTTGTTTCTTACTTTTGGTCAGAACTACAAGTTGTCTGATGTTTGCTAAGTGCTTTCAATTGAAGCTTATTTTTTCCGATGGGTTCAACGAGAGCACTCAATCGATTATCAATGCAACAGACGAACTGGAACGAGAGTTCGATCGAACCGTGTGTAAACAATATTGTTGAATTATTCATACCGAATTAAGATGCGTTGGGCTGTATTGATTTTCAATAAGCTCAGATAAAACATAGGTACAAGTGAAGGTTATCGGGGACCAGTTTTGTGAAAGATAATTGTCCTTTTCGAGTGGACTGTATTAGGAGAAAAAAAGGAGGAATTTCGGAGCAAAAGGAGAACACGTCCGTTCGCTCAGTTCACTACTTGATTTCTATGTATTTCCATGTATGTGTGACATTACTGTTCGTTGCCCAAAACCATTCCCAAAAAACATACCGTTGACACATTATGCCCAGATAGCATAACATCCTCCCCGGCGTTGACACATTATGCCCAGGTGGCATAACATCCTCCCCGGCGTTGAAATAGTATTTCAACTATCAATTTCGTCCAACGGCAGCAAGCAGACTTCTGTAACTGCGCGTTTGAACTCCGCTCCATTCGCCGTTCTAACGGTAACGACACGTGTCACACCGTCGTCTCCGGGGTGTGCAGCTACTATCCTTGCAAGCGGCCAGTGTAGTGGTGGTGTATTCTGGTCTGCTAGTAGTACAAGCGATCCCACCTTGATCTCCTTCCGCTTCAGCCATTTCGACCGATTTTGGAGTTCCGGCAAGTACTCGGCAGTCCACCGTCTCCAGAAGTGTTGCAACATAGATTGCACCAACTGCCATCGTGAGAGACGGTTCTCCTTTAGGATGGAGTAGTCGGGTTCTGGAACAGCTTGCATCTCTCGGCCTATCAGGAAATGTGCCGGGGTGATTGCGGTGTAGTCGGATGGATCGTCTGAGCTCGGTACTAAGGGTCGAGAATTTAGTACCCCTTCTATTTGTGTAAGGGTCGTGTAGAGCTCCTCGTAGGAAAGTTTTCTGTCACCAACAATACGTTTCATGTGGTGCTTAACCTGCTTCACACCAGCCTCCCAGATACCGCCAAAGTGCGGACTTCGCGGTGGTATGAACGACCAGTCAATACCGTTGTCGGCACAATAGTTGATGATCTTCTTCGTGGTGCACTCTTTCTTGAACATAAGCCAAAGCTCGTGCAGCTCCGTTTTGGCTCCGACAAAGTTGGTTGCATTGTCAGATCGTATCGATTTCGGGTACCCTCGTCGACTGGTAAACCGCCGCAAGCTTGCAAGGAACGCGTCTGTCGTCAAGTCCGAGACCAATTCCAAGTGTATGGCTCGAGTCTGCAGGCATACGAACAGGCACACATAGGCTTTCGTGATCTGCGGCTTGCGAGAGGTCGATGACTTGATGGAGAAAGGACCTGCATAGTCTACACCGGTATCCGAAAAAACGGGGGCTGGCTGGACACGATACGATGGTAAATCACCCATCATTTGCGTTGTCTTAAACGGGTTCGCCTTGAAACAGACGATGCATTTTCGTGTCACCTTACGGATAGTGCTCTTCACGTTCAACGGCCAGTACCGTTGACGTACAACTGCAAGCAGGCCTCTTTGCCCGATGTGCAAGTTGTTAATGTGTAACTGACGAACAAGTGCCTCGGTGACAGGATGCTTAGCCGGCAACAGCATCTGATGCCGACTATCGTAGGGTATGATGGCTCGCTTGATTCTTCCACCAACTCGTATGATACCATCATCTGGATCCAAAAACGCCTTTAGTCCATTGAGTCGACAATTTGTATTCGAATCGTCCATTAGAGCGAGAATTTCTTGTTGAAAGGCCTCTCGCTGAACCATTCGTATAATTACGTGTGTCGCTGTACGTAATTCTGTTGCTGTGAGTTGACCTTTTATCACCTCCCCTTTGCGTGACTTGATAAACCTAGCGAGACGCACCAAGTAAGCCATACTCCTAACCATTTTCGTGAAACTTCCCAACTTCTCAAAGATTGGGAAACGCTCAACAGGAACAGTAGTGGCCAACGCCACTCCAGCTCGCATTTCCGGCAGCTCGTTGTCCGGAATTTCCGTATAGTCCGCCTTCTTGACGATGGGTTGTAGTGGCCGAGGCTGCCACCACATCGTAGACTTCATCAATTTCTTCGGTGTGACTCCACGTGAAATCAAATCGGCCGGATTATCGTAAGTGGAAATATAATGCCAAAGGAAAGATAGGCTGAGTTGTTGGATTTCACTTACCCTATTTGATACGTACGTTTGCAACAGGTCAGGGGACTTCTTGAGCCAACACAACACGATTTTTGAATCGCTCCAGAGATGAACAGATTCAAATCTAAGCTCCGTAGCGTCCAGGAACTTCACAACCATTCTAGCAAGTAACAATGCCGCCATCAGTTCAGCTCGAGGGGTCGTGAGGGCCTTCTGCTTCGGATTCCGTTTCTTCGGTAGGATTCGAGATTTGCTGCAGATCAATTGCATCTTGGGCTCCTCATTCGGGAAATAACCCTGCACGTACAAACAGGCACCATAAGCTTGATCAGATGCGTCGGCGAACCCTTGCAGTTCTAGCTTGAGCACATTCTTCCAGGAAATCCATCTCGGAACTTGAACTTCCCTCAGCGCTGTCATCTCAGTTCGGAAATTTCGCCACTTCTCATTAACTTCGGTAGGAACTGTGTCATCCCAATCTATCCGAAGTTCGCCGACTTCACGTAAAATCAGCTTCGCGTAGGTGATAACTGGCCCAAAAAATCCAAGCGGGTCGAAAATCTTGGCCAGTTGACTCAGGAGCCTTCGCCGAGTCATTTCTTGTGAGTGGTCGAAATCAGGAACAGACACCGAAAACCAATCCTCAAGCGGATTCCATGTAACACCCAAAGTCTTCACTGTCGTCTTGGAGGTGTTGTCTGTAACTTCGAAAGAAGTTCCTCTAAGTTCTTCTGCTACTCCTGCAACGATATCAGGATGATTAGCACACCATTTATGAGCACTGAAACAAGCATTCTTTAGCAGTTTTGTCAAATCTCGTTGAAGTTGGCATGCCTCAGCAAGTGTATCAGCTCCCGTTAACGTATCGTCCATGTATGTTCCCTTGTTAACTACTTCGGCAGCCCTCGGGAGCTCGCCCTGATGATCGTTAGCTGCCTGCTTAAGCGCCATGGTTGCTTGGAACGGGGAAGGTCCCAATCCATAGGTAACAGTGAGCAGCTCTTGTACTGTTAGTGGATCGTTCCGGTTGTACCTCCAAAAGATTCGCTGGTACCTCGTGTCTTCCGGATGGACCCTCACCTGACGAAACATCTTGGGAATGTCCAGTGTGAAAACGTACTGGAACCCTCTAAAACGAAGAAGAATTGCAGTGAGATCGTTTTGGACTGTTGGTCCAGTCATTAAAACGTCGTTGATGGATACACCCGTCGACGTCTTTGCTGATCCATCAAACACGACTCGTAGTTTAGTTGTAGTGCTCGAAGGTCTCAGCACGCAGTGGTGAGGTAGATAGAACACCGACCCTGGGTCCTCGTTTGGTGCTTCCACAATCTCACGCATGTGTCCTAGTTGCTCGTACTCTCGGATGAACTGTGAGTACTGTTCCTTCAGGTCGGGCTGCTTTTCGAGTTTTCGCTCCAGCGCCAGAAATCGTCGCAGTGCCATTTCACGCGAGTCGCCAAGCTCGCGTTTACGTTCGTTGAAAGGGTGTCGGACCACATAACGACCCTCCTTCGTTCGCTCGTGTGTGCGTTGAAAATGTTCCAAACACACCTCGTCGTCCGCCTTCGGAGAAGGGCGGAGCTCGTCGCAGGATTCTACCTTGTAGAAGTTCCTCAGTAGTTCCGTAAGCGGCTCATCATCCGTAGTGTTGCAAAGTGTACGTGCAATGATAGTCGTGTCGCTCCTAATCACACCGCCAGCAATCCAACCTAGTTTCGTATTTTGCAGCACAAGTCGATTGGAACCAAGATCGCATCGGCCATCTTGCATTAGATCCCAGAACGATTCAGCGCCAATTAACATATCGACAGGTCCTCTTCTGTTGAAGGTAGGGTCGGCCAGCACCTGTTCGCTCGAGATGGGCCACTGTGATATATCAAAAGACTTGGACGGAAGCTCACCAGTAATTCGTGGGATCACTAAGAATTCAATTTCCGCTACGATGTCACCAGCACGAGACCTAATCGTTGTGTGCAGTTTACGGCTTAAACGGGTTTTGTTACCGTTCAAACTATTAGCTATGACGTCAGTGGATTCCATTCTCAAAGAAAGAAGATTAGCAAAGCGTTCAGTAACAAAATTCATTTGTGAAGCCGAATCCAGAATCGCTCGGCACGGGTAAGGAGTATTACGCAAACCGTCTACTAATACCACTGCGGTCGAGAGAACAGTTTGTCTCTCAGGATACATTTCCTTGGTGCATAGAGTTGTCGGTGGTTCAGCAGGCAAGTTTGGATTCTCTGCTAACGCTGTTGGCGCTACACGATCGGGAACATGGCTTGAACGATCTTCATGGAGTAAGCTATGATGCTTCTTGCCGCATCGACGGCAAGAACCTGACCGACATGTGCGGATGCGATGACCATTCGACAGGCAGTTGAAGCAAGCGCCAGATCTTTTCACAACGTCAATCCTTTCGCTAACACTCTTACTCTTAAAACGTTCGCAGTTTCTAAGTTCATGAACCTCACTGCACACTGTACATTTCGCTTGCTGATTGGAATCGCTAACAACCAATGTTTTTGTCACTGTTTTTGGTTTAATAGATTCCGTCGATGATTTCACGCCTATGTCGACCATCTCGGAAATTCTGCACTGTTCTTCCAAAAACTCTACTAATGCGGCGTACGATGAGCACACGTTCTTCTTTTGCTTCGTTTCCCAAGCAACCTGTAACTTCTTGTCCATCTTTCCTGTTATGAGCTTCACTAACATTTGTTCACCAAGACCTTCAACCAAAAGGCTATGATGCTTCAATGCATCAACATTCTTGTTGCAAGTATCGATCACCTTACGCAGATTAGCACCGTTATCTCGACTAAACTTTGTTAAGCCAAAAAGATTGTCAATGTGTTTTTCTATGACCACACGTTTGTCCTCATACCGTTGCGCAAGGATCTTCCATGCGGCTTCATAGTCGTTGTTGTTCACTAACACTTCGTCAATGATACCTGCTGCCTTTCCGACAAGACTGTTCCGGAGATGGAACAGTTTCAGCGCGGGTTCCTCATGCTTGTATCGGTTCATCACAGCGGTGAACATTGCTTTAAATGCGTACCACTTCTCGTATGAACCATCGAATGTTGGTAAGGGAACATTTAACGGTGGCAGATAAGGCGAAAATTCATGCGAGGTCGATGGCACAACTGAAAGAGTTGCTTCACGTTTGGGCACGGCATCAAAACACATACTTAATTTCAACGAAACTTCGTTGAACTTTCTCTCAAAATCGATGTACAGATTGTTCTGCTGTTCGTCTTCTTCTTTTGAGAGGGACAGTTCGTAGATTTTGCTTTGAATTTCGTTGCACTCATTGTACATGTTTGCCAAAGCCTTTTCTTGGAGCTGTAGGAAGCGCACATTTTTTACGTTGGCATTCGGTTGCCCATCACTATCCCATAAGGATGCACACACACGACTAAGCTTGTTGCGCACTCCCTCTCGCTGCTTCACCAAAGCTTGTAGTTGGGCCTCCATTTTGTTGGAAACCTTCTTCACTTCTTGCTGTTGCGACTGTGTTGGTATTGTTGAAGGAGTCGTACGTTTTATCGGTGATCGTTTCACTTTCTTTGACCGAGTAAACGGTGATTGCATTGTCTTTACATTCACACACCTTCACTTGTGCCGGTCCGCCATTTGCTTTTGGCAAACCCACGCCACGCCAATCACACGTGGTTTTCGCGAATGTTTCAATGTTCTGTTATTGAGCGGATTACCTTCGATCAGCAGAATGCCTTTATCGAGAGGAATGCCGGCGAATCACACTTTCCGAATCACGGTGCTTTGTTTTCCGGATAGTGCTACTCTGTTTGCATAGTAGCAACGCACTGTCACGTCACTAAGATCCGATCGCGGATCTTCCTTAGTCAAGTGGAAAGCCTTGTAGCAGTTTCCAACGCATCACACTTTCCGGATCACGGTACTTTGTTTTCCGGCTAGTGCTACTCCTTTGCATAGTAGCAACGCACTGTCACGTCACTAAGATCCGATCGCGGATCTTCCTTAGTCAAGTGGAAAGCTTTGTAGCAGTTTCCAACGCATCACACTTTCCGAATCACGGTACTTTGTTTTCCGGCTAGTGCTACTCCTTCACAGTAGCGACGCACTGTCACGCCGCTAACACCCGATCGCGGATGTTCCATACACCGATAACACGCGAAACACTACACTGGTTTTCGCATCCGGTTCCGTAGGACCACAATGTCCTTTTCGAGTGGACTGTATTAGGAGAAAAAAAAGGAGGAATTTCGGAGCAAAAGGAGAACACGTCCGTTCGCTCAGTTCACTACTTGATTTCTATGTATTTCCATGTATGTGTGACATTACTGTTCGTTGCCCAAAACCATTCCCAAAAAACATACCGTTGACACATTATGCCCAGGTGGCATAACATCCTCCCCGGCGTTGACACATTATGCCCAGGTGGCATAACAATAATGTAAGATCATATTTGATAAATAAAGGCTAAGGGATTGTACATATTGTATACAGAACCTGATGATTCCTAACGTGCGTTTCTTTGAATAAAAAATTGAATTAAAGTGGTATTTGGTCACACATATTGATAACTTTTTCCTTGTGCTGTAGATGTAACAACATTGAATGCTATGTATGCATGAAAAAAAACCGATCATAATCCTTTACAATGGTATGCATTCATCTAGAAATCGACACGACCTATTGCTATCGCTGTCAGAGCGTCTTGTAGCAGCTTTACTCTCTCTCGTTCCGTTTAAAGCTGTAATTTAAAATAATGGATGGATGATACCCAATTTTAGAATTTCGATTAAAATAGCAACGCACCGTCTAAATTCAGCAGCAACGATGTGCACATTAATTTTAATTAATGAAGATCAATGATTCGTATCATTCGTCCGCGCGATGACTTTTGCGCACAAGTACGAGAGAGCTACCAGTCGACCACCATTCGTCATCACTAATTGCCGCTTAATGAGTGGACCGTTTCAAGTCAATCAATAAAATAACACTCAATTAAAGCAACGGTGTGCGCTGGATTAGATTGATTTCGAGCGCACAGTTTTGCAGCGGTGCTACTGAGCGGGATCCGCCACTTGGCGAAATGGTAATGCACTAAATCAAGTTAATTGCTTCAAAGTGAGACCAGTCTCCATTCGCTTACAACTTTGATCATCGTCCATTACACCGAACCGGTGCGAAATTAGAAAGTCTCGCATGTCCATCAACATGGAGCAGGTTCTTTTGGGTGCTTTTTTTCCTTTTCAGCATGGTAATGAATGCTTTGGAGGGATGAAAAAGGGCAGAACATGTGTCGGAAAATGTTACACAATATTGGGGAGGGTTGCGTTTTTGTGCAGTATAACGATAACATGCTGCATGTTTATGCAATTTTAGTATGAGGCTTTTGTTTCAAGAAAAATATTAATATATATTGAATATACATAACAATTCGTCAACAAGACACTGGTCAGTTTTAATGATCAGTTTATGTACTGCTTTTACCGTTGCTTAATAGGACGCTTTTAATAGTTGGGCCTGTCTTAATACTTGTCCGGAAATTTGATACTGTCTTGCTAAAAATGTTCTTATCAAACCATAATTCAGCCACAAAATCATCCAGAAGCCCAAAGCCTCCTTCAGCATCGGGGTGGATAGGTACCCTTACTTTGACCCTTAATTTTTATTTTCGTAAAAATCTTTTTTTCCAAGCACATGTATTCCTCTCTGATAAGAACGGGACGGACGAAAGCAAAGCTACCAACGCACTCGTGTACATGTAACAAGCAGCAATCCTAACCACTGGACCGAAACAACCGACCCCAAAAAACGACCCGAAAGTCGTCCCATACGACAGGTGGCGGGAAGTGCTCAATAAGCGCACAAGCCCCTTGGGTGTCTAAGTACTAAGCACTCGCCCGGTACCGAACGTTGGAGGGCTGATTTAATTAAAGATAAGAATCAATTTCGTTTCGTTTTCAAAATTATTTTCTGACATTTTCCTTCCACACAGCTGCCGGCGTACGCTTCCACGAACTTTGTACCCTAGGATTTTCCTTTTGATTTTCCAGCCCCGATCGGAATTTTCGTTTAATCGTTCGTTTCCCCCAGATGGCAAAGGGAAGCAAAGGCCACTTTTCCCTCCTTTCGATGGTACACAGGGAAGGTACTCCGAAGGACCGATGCTTCTAAGCTGAATAAAGCTCCGGCCAGTGTGAAGTACCGGGCGCCTCCATTTTCATGTGGCATTGTACGGAAACGTTCTCCAGCAGGTGGGTGCGTGTTTTTTGAACATACAAACACTTTCAATGAAATTCAGGTCAGCAAGTAAGTTGGTGGATCAGTGTGGCAGAGATGGGATGGTTTAACAGTTGAGCAACATGATTGAGAACAGCTTTTATTAATATGACAAGTTGGCACCCTTTGTCCGGAGCTCCGTTTCCCTGTACAAGGGTGAGAAGGTCTGTGCCGCATGGTACTTTCAGTGCCAGATATTGTTTTCAGTAAGCGATACATGATGGAAAGCATACGTGCGATGATGACGATACGCACCTGTGTGCTAAGGATTTTCAATCTAAGACGATAAGAAAGCTTTGAACGCTCGGTTGGGGTGAAAGATCATCCATTAGCAATGAAAGTATCGCACCATTTTCCGTAGTTTTAAGGTACAATGGTACTTTAAAGATGGTGGGTAAAATTATTAAAAAATAGGTAAATATGTTAAAAACGTGGCATCTACTCCTTGATCTTGTTTGTAATTTTTCTTGTTGGCAAACAATCAATAGCAGACAAGCGAATCTCCCTAAGCGCTCAACTTTTCACGTATAATTGAAAATCACTAGACTGTTTACCGTTCAGTGCTCAAACAGCCTAGCAGCAACAGCAAACTGGTTCACAAGAAGTAAGATAATCGTGGCAAGATGACAGTCGTTAAAGTGGCTAATTAATTAAAATCCTCTTTCATCAGCAATTTCTTGCACATTTTCGAGGAAATGTGCTGTGTGGGGCACGGGTGGAAGAAAATTAGTATGCGGGTGGAATGGGAGCAAGACGATACCTCACCATCGTCAATGCATCAGCGATGAGTGAGTATGGAGAAGTACGGGTAGATGGGTAGATGGGAAGGATGTTTGTCGACGGCAAGCTTACCTGTGACCTCGTCGTACTCGTTGATCTCACACCGTTTGCCCTTAAATCCAACCGGGCAGATGCAGATGATGGCGTTGTCACCGATGTGCCTGAAAAGCAGTAGAATGACAAGCTCTGTTTAGCGCCTATGTTTTGTTAATGAGCGAAGGTTTGCTACTTTACGCCACACAAACACACAATAAAGATGGCATGAAACGGGTTTTTGGGAAGGTGGCGCTGTGATACGCCCATTAATATTGCAGTACAGTTGTGTGGTTGACATGGACTGTAGGTGGCAAAAGGACAATCTCATAAAGTGTAAAATGATGAAGCATGCATTTAGCGCTGAAAGCTGTGTCAAAGTGATTGTGTGAATATGTGGCGGTTCTTATTATTGTTTTGCTAGTATATAATTATCAACATGTTAGGGATTATTTGCACGACGGAGGTGCCTTTTTGAATAAGAATTGTTACAGAGATGTTCATCGAGTTAAAGCTTTTTTTTACACACAAGATATTTTGGCAAAAAAAAATTGAAACGTTATTGCATGAATATTTTTTAAAAATCAGTAAAGTATCTTATAAAATTATTTACCATGATTTGAAATTTCGACAGATAATGTTTTATATGGTTTTAAAAAATTATTTCAAATGGTAACAAAAAAGATATAAATGAAATGAATTCATTGCAATAGCACAAAAAATGAAAACAGTGCAACAACCTCCAGATTTAGATTTTTAAACATTTAAATCTTTCCTCTATATTTGTATGGTTTGAAAATCACCAATCCTGTTTAAAGACGCAAACAAACCAAACAGGTTCTCAACCGTCAAATCGTTAGCTACATAACACTTACTTGCACGTGCCACCATTCTCACAAACATTCGCGTCCTTACAGAGCGGACCATCACCACAATCGGGACCACTAAATCCAGGATAGCAGTCACAATAGTACGATCTGAAAATAAAAGAGAGAACATAGTAGGATTTAAATCGATGCTACCAACGACCAACGATCGACGAACACTTTCATCACTAAGCTTAGCAAAGAAAAGATCCGACGATGAGGAAAAGTAAAATTCCAACCAAATCGTCTCCTTTCTTAAACTGCACGGTATGTTTGTACAAGCGGATATGGTACACAATTATGGGTAAGTGTGGAAGAAAACGAAGAATGCATCTTCGATGAAAAAAGTGTACGTGAACTACATTTCGAAATGCCGCTGAACTGGATTGATGGAGTCGGTTTGTGGTTGCAAAAGAATCGTTGCATTCAGCACCTAGCCAGGTGTTTGTTGAACTCTCAATAACGGAGGCTGAGGTGTATTATTTGCTGCTTCCACTGAGCACAATCTTTTTCCCCAACGAATGTGGCAAGGAAGGATAGAGAAAATACTTGCAAACCGGTCTACAGCACACTCCGATTGACGTACCTTTTCAACTGACAATCGTGCTTAAATGCACCCCAACAAACCAACAGTTGGTGAAAAAGCTGGAAGAAACGCTCTCACTCTAGACCCGTCAATCGCTTGTGTCTTTTGGGGGAAAAGCAAATAAGATAAGCCGCTGCTTTTTGCCACGCTAGGCGTTGAAACCAAACCGTGTTTCCCTCCGATTGACATTTTCTGTACCAGTTTGCGCGTCAGTAAATCTATTTTTATTAACTTTGCGGCGAAATTTATTGTGCTTCCATGAATATTCATTTTCGGTGTGTTGAGTGTTTGTGTGTGAAGGAGAGATAGAATTTGCACGCATACCGCATTAGCATCGCTTTTACTTTTGCCCATAACGGACGGCTTGTCTAAGGGCTGTTGTCTATGCTCACCACCAAGATTAAGAGCCCGTTTCGTACCCATAGTACAGATAGGCAGTAGCATGAAAAGCCCGACATGCACGGTGAGAAAGCAAATGTGCCACGATCGTCGTGCAAAACCCGCTTACGCACCAGCCAGCGTACATTTGCGGTTTGTCTGGTTGCTTTCTTTCTTGCTTCTCTATTCCATCTGCAAACCATTTTGTTTTCCTTTAAAAAGGAACTGGGGTGGTTCATTTGACCTCAATGGCTTACCATCTGTTTGGTGGGTATTTTTGCGACAGCAACGCTTTTGGTGTCGTTTTTCCCCATGTTTTGTTTCCTGACACGCTTACACTTCTTCAACATTCACCATCCCTCAGGGGAGGCAAATGAATTCACATTCTTTCGCGACCACAATCATCCCTTTTTTCCGTCCACCTCGGGCAACGCTTTTCCCTTGGGCGGGCTTAGGAGTCCTCCATTGTCTGGATGGAGTAAGAAATTCAATTTGTTGGCGTTTCGTTAGACGACTGACGGGGCAAAAAATAGTGACAAATCCTGTCCGAGCATCCCGAGGGCATGTAATCCTTTCGCTGCTGCTTTAGGTATATTCTAATGCGCACAGCAATGGAATAAAGTCGGAGAGGAAGCAAAAGACGCTTTCAAACAAGACTTCAAACCATCTGGTATTGCTGGTACGTTACGGTGTAAAAGGATTTCAATTGCGTGTGCGGTAGAAAGTTTTTACACTCACGGCCAGAAAATGAAGCTCGTCTTTTTATGAAGTTAGCAGTTAGAAGACGAAAAAGAGAAGTTAACTTTATTGTAACATGTATTTACTTTTGTTTGTAGATATGAGTTTTATGTTTAGATTCCAATGAAAAAGGGGAATGAGGGGTGTTGGAAAAATTTTAAAAGAAAAATTGCAAAAAAATGAGAGTTAAATCTTCACGGGGTTTTTGAATGCAATATTTTAAATACAGTGGGAAATCGGTTTTGCAATGAATGGATTCCTACCTGTCGTCTTGAGAGTCTAGACGTGATTTATTCAAATTTTTATTTTTCTGTTTTAGATTTGAGATTTCGTTTTAGAGTTTGAGTATGAAATTTGGATGAAGATAATTAGAAATTTGGAATTACGCAGCACAGAGTGTTATGTATGCTGTATTTTACAAGATGACTTTGTATTTGTATTGTATTGTATTGTATTGTAAAGCATAAGTATCATCGGAAAAGCAACGACCGTAACAAGCCTCACTACAAAACAATTTGCAAAACATAATCCTGATCATCTGCTTTGATAAAGCGCTTCCAGAGCGATAGTACATTAATTTAAATAGAACGTGGCGCATGCCGTCGTAGCCGAGAGTTGAAGAGCAATAATTTACACCAGCAAATCCACCATCGAGCATATTTCAAATTACCTCAAGAGGCCCGCTGACACATGCATGCCCGTTTTGCATACGCTTCCATTTTAATCAATAATTAATATCCATAATTTCCGTAATGGGTGCGATCATTGTAATCACACTTTTAGTGGTCCCATCTCCGGTACAGGGTCTGGGAACAAAGTCGACAGATTCAAACCACAGTGAGTCCAGTATGTCCACTTCATTGCACACTTGTCCGGTGAGTGTGGTTTTCTGGACGGAGCATTTAATGACTCACAGCCGTGTCCGCTGGGACTGGCGCGCGTGTGTGCATAACAATCAACGGGAATCATAATCAAGTCAAGTGCCATCGAGATGATGAAGCCGTCGCTAGAAAACCGCCTCCCGTACGGTATGCACAAACAACATTGTATGTACAGGGGGGGGGGGGGGGGGGGGGGGAGAAGGAAATGATTGCGTAAAATGAGCGACAAGAGTTGAAGGAATGAAAAAAAAAACAAAAAACAAAATACAGTAACATAAAAACTCATACACAGCCTGAAACGAATCACGATGATAATCAACAGCTAGCCACACAAACTGTCCCGGCAGTGTCGGTCGGTCAGGTTCATTTTTGCGTCTCATCGGGCACTGCAGAACCATTAGTCTACCGGCCGGAGAGCCCACAAAACCAGGAAGCACATAATTTATTAACGAATCATTGCCCGACACTCGTACGTCACTGCCAGAAATGGGCACATCGGCATCACATGTCCACCCATCAGTAGTGTGTGTGTGTGTGTGTGTGGCAAGTCGCGCAGAGGCCATTTTTCTTGCTCTGACTTCCCCCGGCAGCTGGCATGGACGACTGTTTTTTTTTCTCTGCATTTTATTCATCTACTGTACGGCGTACTTCTTGTCACCGCCTATGCCGTGCACGGTATAGGACGACGCGTGGGAGAAGGATGGAGAGGGTAATAAATGGCCTCAACTTCTCGGCACATCACACGGTACAATCGATGTCCCTTATCGGGGTGTCGCTTCTTGTGCGTCCGTGTTCGGGATGTTGATGCGTTTTAATTCATGACCACGGGTGAGAAAATGGCCTCAAGCGCCATTAAACGCTTAGCGGACAAGCAGTCTATCCTGGCACCAGCGGTTGAGAAGCGGCCACACAATCAGTCGTTTTGGCCAGATCATTTTCCGCATCATTTCGACGAATACATGAAGATGTGTGGGATGTGTGTGGCACCACACATTGATCTGTGCACCTACCGCAACCTCGCAAGTCGCGTACTATTAATTTATCCTTGCGATACACCCAACGATGGCAAGCGTTTCACGTGCAAGATCGTTGGCGACAAATGGAGGACGATGTTTCGCACGTAAGTAAAGGAAACGATCGGCATTTCGGTTATGTTTGTCTGAACGATGCTTTGTTTGATGTCTAGTGCACAGTTTGTGTGACACTGAAAGACATTAAAGGCGCGTTATTGGCAATTTGTTTGTTTGATGAATTGGGCAAACAATTACTAAGTGTGATAAAAAAATTATTCAATTTGCTATGCTATAACCTTAAGTACTTATTACAAGTCAATATGGAAAAGATTGCATTATGGCCGGATTGATGGCTCGAGCCTATTTTTTAAGGTTTTTGGGTGTACCAGAATGGAGCTTGCTGCGGTTAAATCGAATAAATGATCCCATCCGGGCTGTCTCTACTTACGTAGGACTTATTAATCTGCTCTAGGTTAAATTAATTCTAGTCACTGATGGCGCTTGAAAAGAGAGTAAACTTACAATGCGTTAAAAATTGTCTGTCTTCTCACTGTAGTTTGCTAAGAGCCTTTGCCCTTTCTCTTCAAGCCTTTATATCATAGGCACTCGCACTGATTCCTTGCTTCGTGCCCTAAGCCGAGAGAAATCATAAACGATTCTAGCACTCTCTTACGACAATGCGCACAAGGCTCATAGCAATAACTTGATTGAGCCGTTGCTCGCGGCATTGCACTTTATAAGTGATAGAATTTTTGTTTTATTCGTGTAGATCCGCCAGGCTGCATTGCATAGAACTAATTGACAGAAAACAATTCCTCTTTCGTTGGGAGACCCGTGTGATCTCGGTTGTATTGTACCGTATTGTTCCGTCAGAAGGTAAGCGAACATGGAACAGGACAATGTAGGTCCTGTTCAATGCTAGGTTCTTTATCATGAGAATGACCTAGACCTTTTTTTGACGGGGTGTTCTCAGACACTTCGTTGTTGATTAGTCTTTGAGAAAGGTCCTGTCCATAGCAAGAGTCTTAACCGCGATCCAAATCCTTTGCATCACATTTTACAGCTATAGTTGTGGCCTCCTTGTCTCTATGCGCAATATGCTTCGATCGGTTCCGGATACTTCAAGAAACATAGAAACCGAGTGTTACGTCTAGGATTTAAATTATGTTTTTCTATCGTTTGTCAAGTGACCTTTAAGAGATAAGTGCCTAAATAATGTCCATAATGCAAAATTTAATACCATAATTTAATCCTGGTGAATCTTTTTTACCACATTGGATAGTTTGAGGCGTTGTATATATCACAACAACCAGATGTTATTTTAATAATTAAATAAATTAAGTTCTTTATCAAATTCCTCATATGTATATATCACATTTTGCACAGAAATAACGTAACCATAAACCAATAGTAAATTTTTTGAAGCTTCGAATCGTTTCAAATTGAATGCACCTTTAACTCATAAAACATCATTAAACACGAGGTAACACGGTTTACCTTAGGACCATCCCACGTCCATCCGGTTGGTTACAACCCAGCAGACAACATTTAAACCACTGAACAACGGCACGTGCTTTTGTCGTTCCCGGTGCGGGAAAAAAGCGTTCACTGTGACAGCGTTTTGTGACGTTCCATTAGCGCCCGGTTGACGCGAAAATGGTTCATTATTACTTTGGCTACATTTATCCATTGCCGGTCAGCGTCAGCACGTAGCCATCGGGGGATAACAGGGAAAGGATATCCGTCCAACGGTAAGGATACGCTCGTGTCCCATCCGTGAGTACGGCACCGGATAGAAAGAATCATGAGCACGATGGTGGCAAACCGGTAGGAACGTCGCAAACGGAGTGCAAAAAAGGGCAAATGACTAAACAATAACCGCTTCTTGCTAAACGCTCGTAATGGGTAGCGAAGAAAAAGCGTTGTCGTAAGTGCGGGAGAGCGTATGAACGTTTTGTGCTGCAACGATAATGGTGGAAATGAGGACAGCAAAGAAAAGTGTACGTTGCAGTGCAAGTGCTTTTTTACCCGCTTAGTTGACCAAGCTGGCTGGGTGAGGTGCAATAACAAATCAACCTGAGTCATGGTTTCTTTCCTGGTTGGTTCCTTTGTTTTTTTTCGTGCCTTGCGTAAAGGAGAAGGACGACCGACTAACCTAAGGGAAAACTATTGTATTCTTTTTATCTGTTGCAATCTCAAAAAGTAGCAGAACGTGTAGAAAAAGAACATTTTTTAATTTCCAGCAATATTTAGTTCTGAAAACAAATTTTTAACACGAGTGGAACTTGTAGGGAGAAAAATAGTAGGTCATAGAATAAAAAAATAAATAAAATTCTGAGAATCACAGTACAAAAACACTCACCCACAAGTACAACCGTACAACAAAAATATCCAAACGGATGCATTTCAATGCTAACAATAGAGTTATGGTGCTCAAGCCGTGGACATTCCTTCATCCGTGTAAGATTACGTGCACGATACTAACCAATTTCATAGAATTTCATCCCAATAGCGTTTAATTGGTGAATATTTGAAAAACAAAATCATTTCAATTGACCGTAACAGATGCAAAATTCGGCGATAAATTGTTTTCATCTTCTTGCACGTTGGATATCACGCTCCGAAACAACACATTATTATTTATTTCCACGGTTAGTGGCTAATATTGATGACAATGGATTTGCTTCGCTGGTGCGTGCGTCACGAGTTATCCTTTCAATATATTGGATGCTGCATTAAACTATTACTTTTAAGTGTAAATTATTCAATGTAAAGATTTAATGTTATTTATTTATTTATTTATTTATTTTTTGATGATGAACAACTACACAGGATATTTAAAGATTGTGGACCAAAATGTAAAAGATTTATTTAAGTCTTTTAAAAACTCTTATTTAGTTAGATAAACCTGGTAAATATTAAAATGTTTCATAAACTCTTTCCAAAGGATCATCAAATTTGTTGATTTACGTTAGCACATCTGTTTATTTATCACTTCGTGGAGATATTCTTATGTCATTATTTTCATTGCTGCTTTCATAACGACAATCAAAATTGACTCAATAATAATGAATCCACTTAAATTATCGAGACTTTTACCACATTTTATAAGAGGGCCATTTTAGCCAAAATGTATCTTTTTTTAATCTATTTAAGTATTTTATTAAGAAATACTCTAGATCTTAAAATCCTACTAGGATCCAGAAAGATGATCATTTCAAGGATCAAAAGAGAAATAAAGAGCTCAGCTATAAATATGCACTGTTATAAGTATGCACGTTATACTATGTTAAGCGGTTTTATCCCTAGTACAGCACAGCACATACTCGAGTCGAGTCGACGATGATTTTAAAACGGCATACTTATAATTTTACTTAGAGCTGACTCTATTCTGTGTAATAAATATTGTGGAGATGTGGTCCACAATATGCATGCAAATTCTAAAATTAGTAGCATAGTTGTACTTATGGTAATCTGTTAAATGTATTACATTGCTCCTTACACTCTTTGGAATCATGTAACAAAAAGCCTAGTGTACAGAGGGCTTTTGAAATCATCATCTCATAGTGGAAAGGGAGGGTAAGGCTGCTGCCCCATAGGGCGCATAAGTAACACTGGTGCGAGCTTCAAGGCTATCCTCCGTGTCATAATCACTCATGGCCGTGCATTCGTTAATTTTAGCACACATTCTATTATTTTAGCAACACGCGTTAAATTAAAACATGTCTTTAGGTTGTCTACTTATAAAAGCTATAAAAAATAAATATCTGGAAAGTTCCCCCGAAGTGAGGGCTGATTATCCAGCTATCTCTGATGTGGTAAATAAGTATTCAAAATAATGATTGAAATGTACAATTGAATCAAGATTTTTAAACCCATATTATTGTGAACTGTATGATAAAAAATAAGCGATTTGGCCCGATCTCCTTCATTGAAATAAAAAAAATAACATAAACGTGATAATAAATTGCATTTCCAACATGAACAAGGTAATTGGACGACTTCAGTATCTGATGGTGCACAAGAACGGGCGAACGATGGTACGACAATAACGATAAAAAAGTTTATCGAATTTTGTACCACCTGAAAAGCGAAGGGAAATTTTCAATATAGAACATCACACGCAAGACTACTTAAACACCCTGTCACTCGGTGCTTTGTGATGTGGTAGTTAGTTCGAAATTGAATTTTGATTTGCAATACGATTATGCATGTTTGCACATAAACATTCGTCACATCAAACGGGAGCAAAGTTTAAAAGTTTAATACGAAATTCTTTGCGTTCAACACTTTCGGCCTTCTAACGCTTTCTTGACCCAATGCAATCGTTTATGCATCCGATAATGAGTTGCATAAATCAAAACTGCATTCGTAATGAAACCGCCTACCGCAACTCAACGGTTTGCAGCGCAACATCAAAGGCTCTGCCCGGTTCGGTCAACTTTCTAACGACTTCCTGAACCCTGAAGGGATTGCCCATTTCCTATGCGTCATTTAGTAGTTTCATACTGGAAAAAGAGTGAGAGAAAAGAAGAGATGTAGGAGGGAAAGAGCAAAACATCCAACTTCCGTTCGTCGCTTCGTGGTCGAGTATAGCAACGCAGTTGCCCGGTCTTCCGGAAGACGCATCAGTTACCTTGCTGGCTGCTGCTGCTCCATGAAACCCTACCGGAAGCGTCCATGATGAGCACGACCAAGCGAACCGGGCGAACTTCTGCACCGGCATCCTGAATCTCCTGTCGACCTGAATTCCACTCCCAACGCCGTACGGAGGGACGCCCGTGCATGAATAAATGATCTGCGGAGGATTTTTGGTTTTGCGAACCGACCGGAAATGTAAAAGAAGTGAACCGGTTACGGGTGCGTACGGAATGAAAACAGGGATAATCCTTTACAGCAGAGCACGCGGTAAGGAGGCGTTTCAAGAATGCTTCCGGCACCGTTTCGTACTCGTTTGCCGTGCCAAGAGCCTCCCGGAAAGGCTGGTAAAGTCATCAGCAGCTTCCACTTCCGGTGCATGGAAGGAACGGGTGAACGAATCAGCCCCACGGCCGTGCTTTCGGCTGAGCGGAGTGGAAAATTCATCTTCCCGGAATCGAAATCCTTTGCAGCAGCAGCAGCAGCAGCACTTTCACCGAATGCGGGACTGAATTTATCATATTTAATTCAAAACGAATATGACCTCAGGTTGCACGGACGCACCCGTACCGGTCGGTTTGGCAAAGTTTAACCGTTTGCTGCTGGAACGTAATGTATTTTTAATTTGCCGATGCTATCTTTCAAAGATTTCTGGTGAATGGGATTTTTACTTCATCTTCTTTCTTCGGTGAGAAATGTGATGATAAGTTATTGAAACGGTAGTTAGATGGAAGAAGCGATTACTAATTTATGTGTAGTTTGTAAATTACACCGGAGGAGTAAGTTTATCAGTGTTGCAATTGATATTCTGAAAGATTGTTTTTAGCTTGCTCATGAAGCGTTTTTCGTGTCTTTACTGTTGGTTTGTTATGATCGGTTTGATGAACGAAAAACAATCAATTTTTAAAAGTTATTCTCACGATTGTGAGATGTGGATCGATAAATGAAGTTAATGAATATTCAGTTTCCTTGACCAAGTGTAGTTAAGCAAGAGAAAGAGAGTGCAGTCATTAAGGATTTTAAGAAGAAGACTAATTCTCAATCAAGAGTCGCAAACTTGTGGCATAAATCTTCTATATGAGGCAATATTAAAACCTTTAAGAGTTGTTCTACAATGGATATCAAGCGAATGGCAGATAAGTTTCTTATGCCACTTGGTGTACGAGAAATCTAGAAAAAAACATACATATAAGCACTATTTCTGAAGGTCATTTCCACTTTTCCTGAAGAAATTGTGTGCGCGAATATCCGCCACAAGTACATATATTCTGACAAGGCAAAAAAATACTATCAAATTTTAATGATTCCTGGGAAGACTTAGAGTCAAGTCTATTACAACTAATGGCTTGATTAGTTTCATCAATCTTAGGAAATTCAGCAAAACTTGAACCGGCATTGGCTACCGTCGAAATATCTGAACCGCCAAACAAATTAGTTAACTCTCCTTCTAAACAGGCCCCAACAAGATAGTCCTTAGCAACGGTCTCTGCATTGGTGTTCTCCGTCAGCTTAGTCCAAGACTCGTACACGAGAGGACTACCGGACGTATCAGGGTGCGGCCAATCGTGCATTTCCTGTGTTGTTGGAGTCTTCTGGATCGCAGGAGTTTGTGGAGTCCGTAGTAGGCACCATTCCCCTGAACAATGCGCCTTCGGAATTCGCTGCTTACGTTGTTGTCCGAAGTTACGATCGTACCAAGGTAGCAGACATCCTCTATCACCTCGAGATCGTCGCCATCAACTGATACTCTTCTACCAAGTTGGACTCCATCACGGTCAGAACCTACAATGTAGCAATTCTATTGGTCTCGCGGTTAAGTCGGGTGTACGCCTCGAAAATCACCGAAGATGTCCGTCCGATGATGTCATGGTCATCCTCAATACGCTCTACAGGAATTGGAGAGATCGGATGAAAATCATGTCCTGTATGTAGAAGCACTTCCCATTACAACAACTGTACCAGTTTCTCACCAAAACTGTTCTGCTGCATGATACTCCATAGTTCGATCCAACCGATACTATCGTTGGTCGCCTTGAAGTCCATGAACAAGTGGTGCGTAAGGGATCTGGTATTCTTGGCATTTCTGTAGGATCTGCCGTAGAGTTATGAATTGATGGCTAGTTGATTTTCCTCCACAATATTAACCATTTACACTAATCAACGTTCAAAGAATGTAATGAACATCTTTCAGCACTATAATGGCTCGGATGTCGCCACACTTTCCACTCGTTCGATAGTTCTTTCTGGTACAAAATTTTTATAATCAACCAATGCATGATAATGACAAGCCTTTTTTGACCCATCTTGAAAAATTGGGATCACATTCATCACAATTCAATGTAGCCGAGCAAATAGTGTCAGCATTTTTTTATTTTCAGTCTCTCTTATTAAAGGAGTTTACGATACTGAGTTTCGTAATACCCATTTGTATTACATGAAATACATAAATTATGAAAAACTATTTATTTCCAAGCTTTTCCTGGAATTACTTATAATCTTCGAAATAAATGAATTCGTCTTGGATGCTACACGAGAATCTTCATTTAGAGCATGAACTCCAGCAACAACGCAAAATGTTAGCCAAATGCGTTCATTTTTTCCATCCCTGTCACATTAGACTGTACACGTAAAACATTTCTATTCTCAGTATTGTACTATTTACGCTGCGCAAATACAAAAAAGAAACTAGGAACGATGGTACATGCCTGTAAAATCCACTCAAAACAAGAAAGCTAAAAAGCACAAGCCCCATAATCACACGCCAGGTGCCAGAAAAGATGAAGTTGACACTGATGGGACTCGCTCGCAGTATCCGACCGCACTATTCCGACAAGACGAACAACTGAACAACTGAACCCAACGCATCACCTGGTGGAAGTAGCCGTAACACAGCGTTCGTGGAGTCGTAAAGCTGCCACGGGCAAAATGGAAAAGAATGAACCAAACGAAGTACAATAATGAAAGCGAAACGTTGAAAAAACGCAATTGCGCTCCTCAAAAGCTTCTATTCACACCGGTGCGCACCGAAGTACGGTCTTGACCTACTGCTGGAATACCCGAAAAAAAAATCTTCTGCTTAACGCTGCCGAGAGAAGAATAATGGATAAACTGGAAACTTACTCACAGCTGGTTCGCATACAGTCCACTGCTCGCGGAACAGACTCTGGTGGAGAAGAAAATCTTCAACCATCATTTAAACGTCGCGGAATTGGGGAAAAGTCCGAGAAGAGCCCTTCTCTCGGTACTGCCAGGTCGGCAGTTTGTACGAGCCATGGATTGGCGCACGATAATTGAGGACCATAATTTCGGACGGCTTTTTCCTCGTGCTCGTACCAATGGCCCTAGGGTTAGCTTTTACCCGGTACCGGTTGAAAGTTGCGCGGCTGGCTGACTTGCCCTCAGCCAGTCACGAAGGAAGACTAGTCAAATTTTCTGCGGCTTTTTGCTTCCGATGCAGATGAAGTGGTGGTTTTCCTTGGAAGCGGACACCGGGCTACTCAGAGCAGTTAGGATTCTTCAAAACGAACTCAATGTGAACAAGCCGGCCGCTGAGGAATGAAAGTTAAAATAAGTTGTTTGGTTTTTTTTGTGATCAAGTAGACGAAATAAAAGAAAATTCTTACCTTGCTTACCAGCCTCGGATACAAAAATCTCGCATGGCACGTGCTTTAGGAGCTTTAAATTTTGCGTTTAACTTTTCAATTTGAAGCCCACCCGTACTATTAGCGGCAACAATATTTACCCAAAGAACGCAAAGAACGGAATCCCGGATGAATAACAATCAAGAATGCAAGGAGTTAGCTTTACTTATTCATCACTGCTTTGTTCGTTTTCGCATCCTTCGGTTCGGGGCGCGGCTCCGACTGCTAAACATGCTCAGCATACCCAACACTCGCTAGCAAAGAGACACATACACATTACAACATAACACCCCAGAAAAATGGTAACACTCTGCCAACATTGTACCAGCACAAATGTTTACACACGGTGCGCACACGACCATCGACCGACGACATTCTTCGACGCGGTGAAATATTTACCCAGCGTTCGCCTTTCCCGGAAGCTGGCATCGTGGTGCCGCGTACGAAACCAGCGCCAACCCCAAACCATCGGCCTGGGTAGCGGACGGTTGCTCCGGGTGTTCGGAATGACAGGAACATATTTTGCTCCGTGACATATTTGGTTTCTTTTTACAGTGCCAGCTTCTTCGACGCATTGCTCTCGATGACATGCGGCCGGTACTTGCGCCCTGGAATGCGCTACCCGCTGATAGCATGCATATGTCTCGGTAGACGCGTGTCACCTCGCAATGGTCGACGGTTCTCTGAGCTGTGAAATTTCTTGCGGTGTGAAAAGGGTCGCCCAAGATACCCGTGGAGTCGAGCATGCAAAAGCGCATCAGGAAAACGGGGAATAAATCCCTGTCATTCGTTTCGGCACGATGGCAATTTACTTCGGAACGAGCTGGAGCGTATTGCAGCGCACAACACGGGCGTTCGCTTCATTCTCAGTACGGGCGCAAACGTACGAAGAAAAGCTGGATGAATGCTTCTAGTGCTCGTGCCTACGACGCTTGTGTCACCATTCCGGCGTCTTGTTAGGAAGCACCTTGAATGCTTTCCGGAGGTGTTAATGCTAATGTTTGTGCTTTTCTGCCGTTGCTTTTCTCCATAGAAACCACAAGCTTTACTTGTCAGCTACCCGTCCACAGTGACCGTCATGTTGGTTCAACCTTCGGCACAGCAACACACTGTTTCGTAAATTGTTTTAATTAGCTTCATTTCTGAGGTTCAGAGTTGAGTAAAAATGAACTGCAGAGCAATTATCTAGGCTTGTGGTTTAGGTTTCCCCACTGACTGGACCCGGCACGGCACCACAGAACGTAGATGATGATCTTGATAGGATAATTGCACGGTATGGTACACACCTTTCGCAATCCAGCACGGCTCACGTCTTGACCAGAAGGGATACAGCTGCAGATGAAATTGATACGTGTGCGTGTAAGTGCGTGACCACCGAGCAGATGCAAAACCAACCATCATCGTGCTGTAGTCGAGCATAAACAACCACCACATCGTAACGCAGCACAGCCAAGAAGCGAGCTGAGGAAGCTTAATTTATCCTCTCCTTCAAGTACCACCGCAACCCGAAGCATTAAACGATTAGAACACGATTGCACGAACTTAAGTCAACTCCATACTCTATCGGCCGCCTTCTGTATCGAAAGCCTTAATTGAAGGCTCTCAATAGCCGCACACTAATGCTGGAGCAGAAAACCAAAAGCTCTTATAACATTCAGCTAACCAACGCAGGCTCTCGATTGAGGGCGAGTGTTACCGTGACACCGTCACGCTACAACCCACAACAAAGACTACAAGTATCTCCATATCCGGGGGAGGGCTGACACTCGGATGGCTCTCTTCTGGTGTGTTCGAAATAATAGATCCACTTGTTTTTCAACGAAACAAGACCTGCCTTACGAGCAACGTTTCTCCTGTCGCTGGATAGATTTTAATGGCGAAACGACGACGCTCTGCCAATTACCGAATAATTGACAGCCCAGAGCAGGGAAAGGAAGTGTGAAAGAACAACGTATCTGGCAGGACACGTGTCTTTTCGGAGGGAAAATGAATGGCCAGTCTAGCTGTTTCGCAGCGTTCGTGTGACGCAATTGAGACAGATTAGCAGACACGAATGTTTTGACAGGTTGTCTTAGCGTTTGAAATGCTGGGACGTGTCTGTGTCTCAAGTCGATGGTGAAAAACTTTTCATCCGCAGCAATTATGATGGTGGAGGCGCTGTTCAGCATGGTGAAGGAAGAATTCTGTTTAGTAAGAGTGCTGTGGAGTTTGATGAGTAGAGGACTAATTTTTTCAAGATTTTTTGTCTTTCGGGAAGTGGAGCGAAGAATTTCAGAAGTCGAGGAATTATGTAGCCTATTTAGTGACGTGAAATAGGCTACAGGGCATCTGGTAGTTGATGTAACAAAAATTGCGAGAAAACTTCTTCTTTTACTGCTTAACTTGATATCCCAAAATTTCAATGTTAGTTCATGAAAAACTCGAGCTAACAGGGAAGGAAGTTCCATTTTGATTCTTTCTTCTAAATTATAATTTGTCGATGTCTTCGCCTACCATTTCTGGGATTCCTTGACTTATCTATTTTCCTAACTGGATATAATTTCCTATGTACCAGGATGAGACTTACGGTCCGGTGGGAAATTTATACCTGTCCTTGTCGTTGGAAAATCGGCATCGTTAAGGGCCCTCAAACCATACTTCAAAGTTACAATATGCTTGAAATATGTTAAAAAATGGGATGGTCCAATGGAAGGTGTGACAACAGCGTAGGTCTTCACAAGGCAGTATCACGTTCAGGTGCCATCCGGACCCATCTCCGGCAGTAAGGATTTGTTTGTCCAACTATGTGGTACCAACTAGTTTAATAAGCCATCTGACGAAAGACGTGACTTAGTATGTCATTAAGCGTAGAAGAGCAGGATATAATAAAATCAATCAAATAAATATGTTCTGGCCATGCAATACTTACGAGAAATCCTGCTTCGCGTAACAGTTGCCAAGGAACCGGCAGCGCAGCGCATTACAGGTATGAGGCTTGACCGTATCCACCTCGTACGTGATGTTGAACCCGTATACATCCAGCAGTCGATCGAGTGCACGCAGATGTGTCCCGTACAAACTGTCCATCGTGAACCTCACCTCCAGGTACGGACTGTTGAACCGTATCCACGGTACACTAGTGACGTCGTCCTCACTCAATTCGTACACATTCATGCTCGGCACTTTATAGTCGTCACTGTAGTACATGTACTCGGTGAACCGCAAACCACCCAGCACGTACTGTTGCGTCAGGTACAGCACAATCGACACGTTAGCACCGACGATCGCCGATGCGTCGATAATCCATGTACAGCTGATCGGTACCGGAAAGCGCGCCGGAAAGTTGGGCGTCGAAATGATGCCGTGCGGTTCGGTAAGCGTACTTCCACCGCACAGCTGTGACGAGGCTGACAGTGCCGGTCCCTGCTCGTGCTCCACCCGGATCAAACCGGCCTGGGAGGAACCGAGCTCGCCACATCCAGAGGACGTCAGTAGTATCAACAGCAGAAGTAGACGAACATCGAGTACGCAGATCACCCTCACCACTGCGGACATCGGAGATCGGACCGAACCACTCAACATAACCTTACCGTGTGTTCGTACATTGCCAGGCGTGCTGTGGACTGGCAGTGCTGCCGCGTTCGCCGTACACCTTCCCCCGGCTGCCGGTGTTTGTAATCGAAGCAGACGATCGTATCGAGTGTTGTGTTGCTATTAGCAAGTGTTTTCTTAGACCGTAACCACAGCGCACAAAAAACTCACCCGAAACGCATTACGTACCCTGGCCCATTAATTTATGTGCCCACTGGCTGGTGATTTCAATATTATGGCTCGTTAATCATTTGCGGTCGTTCGGCCATCGGTCAAATGGGAAGCTTCCGGAGTGGCACTGAGCTCAACACGGAAAAAAAAAATCTACAACCGTTCACCGCAGGCAACGATCACTCCAACTACCGATGGGATCTGAAAATGGACAGATAAAAGAGAACGTGTTTAACGATGGATTCAACAACAGTAGCAGTGGCTGGGAAATGGTAACCGGATAGTGATTAACACAACATTGCAGTTGGGCATGAGTTTAAAATTTAATTTCTCTCTAGGTTGATTGAAAATTGATGGCTGATGGTATTTGAGGTTAATGGGTTGTGTGCGTGCGAGACGAGACGGCATAGATTGTGCATCGTTCTGGAGGTCATGGGAGGGTGTTGGGCACAACCCGTAAACCGAACCCGAACATCCCTTCTGTACGCTTCCGGCTAGTCCACAAATTGGCGGGAACATAAATCTGCCCGCTCTTTGCCAGTTGCCAGTTATTTTTCCAACACCCTGTAAGCATGCCACTGGTTAGCCTCTGCCGTTTCGAGCATCGATATCGTAAATAAATGATATCGATTCGTTTTGACCATTAAGCAAACAAACTATATTTGCTGGTGAGAATTTCCGCCTGAAGGAATGGAACCCTCACAAACACACACACACACCACACAATGGAAGTGCACTGGGTGGGTCACATTAAATTGTTTTATTATTTTATCGCAATCCTGCCTTTCGCGTAATGCGCACATATTTGTGTGGAAAATGTTTGCACAATGCAAGTGAACGCGTACAGCCAACATAGGTTACGGTGTCACTAGACTTCCCCAGCCCTGTCGATGCTTTTGTATTAATCAACTGAACAGCAATAACAAAAAATGAAGCTAAATTCATCGATGAAAACCATTAAAGCTGCTCGGAACAGACAATCGACCGCATTTGTTTGTTGGCGGGCAGAGAAATGTTAAATATGGTGTTAATTAAACCTTTTAAGCGCGTTTCCGGTGATGCAACACATTTGCATAGCGACACAAAAGGAGCACAGGATCGAGGTTTTGTTTTTGTTGCAGGCACTAACGAGCTGCCGGTGACATTGCTGAAGCCCACACATGAATGCAGTTGAATAGATAAACTCAGTTAAAGCGATCTTCACGGTTGGCAGCATGCGTTAGTGCAGCAGCTCCAGTGAGATGTAGTCATTGCAATAATGAAGATTTTTGTGCCATTTGATGTGATTTAAATTATTAATCATTGTTATGATTTTTTTCAAAACTGGAATAGTCAATCGAGAACATTGGATTGTTGTCTGCCGCTTGACCTTATGATGGGATTTTTTGTTTGAGCATAAAAAGGATTAAGCTTTGATAATGGGATTTAATTAATTTAATAATACTTAATTCGGATTTAATGCGTTCTTTCAATTACTGGCAATGGTAATGACTATTGTGAAAGTTTTTATTTTTTTTACAGATTTTTCAATGAAGGTGCTTCTGGAAGTAATGAAAGAGGGTAAAATTCCGAAATAAGCACAATTTAAAAACAGACAGTAAAAAAAAATACTGACAGTTTTGGTTGAATTCCATAAAAAAGGAAAAATAATTCATAAATGCAACAAATCACACAAATCCACCAAGAAACCCTAGAACATCAAATTTAAATACTGTTCTAAAATCTAGCTGAGCAAAAATATGAGCCAACTCATCTGAAGTTCCCACAACAAATAACATTCTTCACCTATTGTGTTGCGTAAAAATGCGATCCAAATTAAGAAATCTGTTCTAAAGATGTAAGAGTTAGATCGTTCCTAGCTTAATTCCAACTAATCCTAACAGCTAATTTATTTCGACGTAAACCTGCAGTAAACCCTGCCAATAAAACCAAAGTTAAATAAAGGAAAGAACATATGTCACCTCATAACTCACCTCAACTCATAAATATTACAAGAGTACCATGATTACATTTTCCAATGTAGCATAAAGCTTCCTGATGATGCTTTCATATTCTTAGCAGAAGCAATCGTCATCGTACCAGCATCAGAAGAAGCGACGGTAGCGGAAGAACCTAACGTTATCTTTACTGATAGCGTTAGTTTGCTGAACCTACTGGACAAGGGCTCACTCTGTAACCCTCGCGCACAGGTGTTCGACTGTATCATAAGATACAGCAAACTCGTCCTCTGTTCGATGTTAGGTAGGTTGATGGTGCCTATAACATTACAGCCAAAGGATCGGTCTGCTCTAAATAGGTAGCATTGTGGACCGATCCTTACAGTTTATCTTTTCTTCTAAGGGTTCACATCATTCCGGGACTGTCAGGAGTATTTATGCGTTCAGTAAAACATAGAACACGCAATGTTCCCGATCCCGGTGACGTTCGAGATGAGCTGCTCGGTGAGGCCGGAATCCAGCGATTGTGGAATATTTTCTGCGCGACTCTGAATGCTGGAATCGAGTATGCAAGACAACAAATATCATCACGGAGCAGAGCGATGTAAGATGTACAATCACAGGGCAGCCAGAGCATGGCAAAGAGAGGAACACCAGAGTAGATGGTTTCCAATACCACCAGCATCGCCGACTAAACTGCTCCTAACCAATTATAAACCAACTCTTCTTTGGAATAAAAAGGACCGATCATTCAATTCACTGTGATCGTAGAGTTTAATTAGACTGAGAAAGAGAAACCCGCACAAACCGATTGAGAAAAGAACTACCGAGGATATATCGATATCGTGGCATTTAGGTCACGGCGTGAAAATAGTCTCTGGAATTTGGTTACATCTTAGCAAAACTTTGAGTTTCATAAATTCAGAAAGATAAAAATAAACCTTAGAGACCTGCGAATGCTAAGAAGTTTTGTAAAAATATTAACAATAACAATCTTACTCAGAGCCGTTGGTGAGGTCCACCATTAGGTGTAGTGTTCAACATAACCAACCAATAAAATCCGTAGATAAGGAGCAAAATAGGACAACACTTCCAGCATCACGCACCCTACCAAGTCTACAGGAAATTCGCTATAAACCATCTCCCCTCGGCACCGGATGTAACGTATCGGAAGACGCCTGTCACTCAACTGCTCAGATTCGTATCGATGGTAGCGTAGAACCGTTTAGCGTTGCTGACATCGAACGATGGCTTACTGCACTAAAATGGGAGAATTCAATCTTCACAAACCAAGTTCATCAGTTTGGATCCGGAAGAAGCGACGCTTCCGTTCGATCGATCGTCGGAAGCTTTTGCTTCAAAAGCGCAAGAGCGTCCCAGTTTTTGACGTTTTCATACCAAGAACCTAATACACGTGGAGTGGGAGCGTGTGGAGAATGCTAAAATGGCTACAACTTAACGGATTATGTTACAACATCTACCAACATGCGGTTGATGGATAGAGGGCAGCTGGGGATGTATCGTTCGTATCCCATAAGCTTGCTCAAAGCATCACATTTATTTTTGTGGGTTGGAGATAACTTTTCAAGGAACTAGCAACTACCATTTTCCTTTTCCTTGAACCCGGCCAAACCAGCCTACAGTCGCACAATATGTAACGCAAAGGTGATTTGTTCCCCCTTTCATACCAGACAAGCGGTAACATGTTGATGCGTTCCGTTTGTCGCAGTTCAAACGGAAATGATAGCACAAAACTACGTTACCTTGCAGGTATGTAGTAATACTTTGCGTAACACGCCATTGCCAGGTTGTGTGTAAAAACGTAACACCAAGCGCTAGTTGAAATAAGTGGAATATCTAGCGCACATTTCATCCAGCTGCATCCATTAGGTGAGTGATGTCAGAACAGCCAAAAATAGTAAAGCTGCTTCACATGTATGCGGTTGAACGTTCTACTTCAGCTTACCAGTGTCAACCAGTACTGTCGACGTAATAAATTTAGCATACATGCAGGGGTTTTGTGACTGTGTGATGTAGCACTGGAAATACAATTTACTTCCCGTGTAAACCAGGGATCCATCACGACTGACGTATGAAGGCAAATGTTTCAGCGAAATTGTTCCCCGGATTGCAAGTACAAGCACTAACGGTTTTGCAAGAAATGTAACGTTCGGGAGGAAACGTACTTCTCCGGAACAAACAGGTTACAGTAATTAACATTGTGATTGTAGTTGATTACATCGGAAAACAAGGCATCCACCGCGATGAATGCTTTATTTATTTTTTATATTAAATGGAATTTTCTTTGGAATTCTTCGACACATTCTCAGTTACAGTACTTAACCAAAAAATGCTTTATAGCTATAAATTACAAGGAACAGTTTAGCATAACTTCGTCGAAATCTTATCGCAGCAAATTGTTGTGAAATTGCTTTGTATACTGAAATCATCTCCACCACACATTAATGAAGAATGTTTTGCCCGATTATTCAACACAACTTTGTGCAACTTTGTGTGTGACATCGAAATGAGTCATTATCATTTAAATTGATTGATTCAAAGACATTCAGACAAACGTCCAATCACAAAAGTCATCGGATTATAATGTGTTATTTATTTTGTCTAATCGAAACTATCCTCCACAAATTCCACATTTATTAGAGCTCTGGTGCTCCTGCCAACTGACCAATCCATTATCGTAACGAAGTAATTTCCCATAATATATGCATGGATACTGCAACGGCATCTTCCGCGTGCTGATTGTGGCAAACCGCCAAGCAACTGTTAAAATCTCATTTTCCGAATTCAATCAAATTAATCCAACGTGCACGTGGATCGGTGACAACAGTCAGGCCCGCTAGGCAAGGTTTAATTTGTCTGATGCACTGGCTCGATGTCCACCCGAAGAGAACTAATGGCTAATCACTCTTGCAACAGTCAGCTTTACCCGCTAATGAACAATCTCGTTGATTATTCCAATTTTATAGCACCGGCACAACTCCCGGGGTATGGGTGTACTTGTCCACTGGGCCGGGCACGACCATGACCCAACATAATGGTGTGAGTGTGTGTGGGCGCTCTGCTCGAAACAATCGAAACTCATCAACTGAATCGAACGTCAACTGTGAAATTTTGTCCTGTCTTCCTCAAGTGGCATTGGTAGTATTAGGGCTTCCTCGAATGTACGAACGAATAGCCGCGCCCAATCGCGACAGTAGTTGACGTCCGGTATGTAATTATGCAAATGATATTTGTCCGAAAGTGAGTATGCTCGTGGAAGCATAAATTAGTAGTAAGGTCCCACGGATCGATGACACGTTTGCCATCAATGTCAGTTGCGTGTCCACACTCTTAACTCGTGGTAAAACGACAAAATAAAGCCAACAAAAAAAGGGATCAAACCACAACCTACGCAGCACCCACGCTGTGGGTGGGACCATCCCTTCAGGCGGGGTGTTGCTGTGGTTTCGATAATGGAAAATAAACCAAATCAAAACACTGCGCCCTCTGCGAATGAGGCGTGCCGATGCGCGTTCGATGCGGTGAAACGGTTTGGCAAAACATAATAAAACTTGTTGCCGGTGTTGGTCGGTGCGCGTATTAATTCCAGCTGCAATCACACCCGGGCCTGCCACACCGGCGGGACCGGCCAGCACTAGTAACGTGTACCCATGTACACCGTACATGTATTTACAAGCACGACAAACAAACACGACGCGTGCGAGGGAAATTGATTCCAATTTTACGCATTTTGTCACGAACCGTGTGGAAGCTTTTTCATGAATAATTCCACCGTGGGGACCACCGTCGCTTGACGGGGTGACGATTGTATGTTGATTTTATGACATTTATTTGATAAAGGAGAAAATTAAATGCTGTCACGCGGTGGGGTATACATCCAGCAGCGGATCTGCAAATCAAAATGGATAATGCTGGCTCCTATTTCCTGGTCTTGTTTTTTTTTTTTTGTTTTCCTTGGTTTCTCCGTCATCGAAATTACATTTCATCGGTGCTTGTTGGTGTACGATGGGATGAAGGGATAAATCTGCTCGTCACTTAAAGCCATCTCTTGCGGATTGGAAGAAATCTCAGGACACGTGAAACATCTAAAGACGGGTGACAGCGTGCGCGATTCAATTTTCGATGCCTTACTTCCTAGAAATCCACCAACCGGATACTGTGCGTGTGGGTGTGTAAAGCTGGAGGTCCCAGATTCAAATAAATCAAAATGATGAATATGATGAGTGTCGTCTCTTATCTAGCTTTCGCCACGACTACCAACTTAGACGTAAACCACATTTCCAGCCCACGTGGCTGAAAGGTGCGGGCATGTCACCGAATTCAATCATCGTTCGCGGTAATCGCAAATGTCTTTGCGATCATCGTTTGGCTGCGATTGCTTTTTGAGTGAGTAGGTTTCATAAAGAACACCACAACAGCAGCTAAGAAAACAAGCTTGTGGTGTTATATGTTAACCTTCTTTTGACACCTTCCAATTTATTTCACACGCACACTCACACGCCACTGTGATGCCAGCCATCATTATCGTTGACGGGCTTTGTTAGCCACAGCTATGTAGGACACAGAATAGGAGCAAAATCCAAAAACCACAATCACCGGGAGAACTGTTTTTACCGCAAAAGTGAATTTTGGGGTTGAAGTACCTGTCTGCCTAAATATCCTTAGCATTTTTAGCAGCCCCACCATGGCACAGCCCTCGGTATGTGAACCGATCGACTGTACCGAGAAGAAGCACTGTCACATGAAGATAATCGAAAGACGAATTTCTAGCCTTCCTTCCTTTACCCTTGCGTCAATTCTCTGAATTGAAGGTTTCATACGCCGTAGATGTGAGCGAAGAATGCCAAATATCAACGAAAGAAAAAAGCAACAAGCACTTTCTGCCATGGCTCTTTTCCTCCTCCGGTGGGATCTCTTATCATCGAACGTTCGAAGCAGCCTCACCAATGGAACGATCTCCAAATCATCATCTTTCATTGAACGGAATAGGCTTCGATCTATAGCAACGGTGGCAAAACATTAGCTTCAGTGCAGGTGTCTCTTTAGCAAACTTCGTAGAGCGAGTGAGAAACCACCGTACATAACACAGGCCGACGCTCGTTCGCCGTTGGAAGAAACAAAACTCATCTCGAGGATGAAAGGAAGCCAATAGGAATATTGAACCTTTTACTTCCGGATTTGTAAGGGTCTTCAAATCAATACGGTACGAAGTAAAACACTAGCAGCTCGGTTGAAGGATGCTGCGCCAGGATGGTGTGAATGGTGAACGCCATACGAAAAGGAATCCCGTTCCTTGGTGAATGATTAAAGATTCCATCGAAGGTCACAATCTTCTTCCACATTCCCTAGAAAATATGTAGGCCACAAATGGAGGATACAAGTGTGTCTGCGTGTCGATGAATGAGCATGTGTGGGAAATATCGAAAGTACGATGGCATTTTCGGGTATGATGATATTAATTGGATTCTCTTCCATTTTCTTGCGGTGGGGCGTTGAAGACAAAAAGTGACAAATTGATGACTTTTATGAAGCACATTGTGCTTGCGTTTTGTTGCCTCATCAATCAATAGCAAGAAGTACAGGTACTCGTTTTTCGGCTTGTAATATGCTTTGAAATTAAAATTCAGCATGCTTCTAAAGAAAATAATTGTGTTAAATAGATGAAAAATAAAGAATGCTAAACAGAATAGATGGAAAATACAGAAACAGAAGAATGGTTTAAAGATTGCTGATAAAGAGCTTTTTATTAAAGTCAGCCCTGCTAGTCATTGCCCGCCAACCAAATTCCAAGGAACAATTTAATTCATCGCGGAACCACATTAAAGATAGCAGACCAAAACCCAACCGAAATGAATGCGAAATTAAGGACATTCATCCAGCCGCGGGGCCAGTAGCTAGCTTAATTATTAAGCACAAATTAAGATAATCATGACTGGGTCCGTTTCAGGATTTTTCGTGACGGCGCTCTCGCTTGGTGGGTGACGAAGATGGGCATGATGAAAATTAACGCCATGAAGGGATTAAATCTTTCGCGGTGATAGCGCCGAAACCACCGCGGTTGGTGACAGCGAACGAGTGAACGGGTGTTACGTCGCTAAACAGTAAAGATCGGGACGGATGATATTTTATTTACGATCGTGTTGAAAGCGGCGATAAACGTTTCAATAACGTTCGGTTGTAAGACATTTTGTAAGTGAAGTTTAGTAATGGAGGAATGGCTAAACAGTCTTTTTTTTATTCCTTTTTTATGAAGCACAATCGCAACATAAAGCACAATAAAGAGAGTTAGAGTATAGGACAATGTATTTTGAAAAAGTACTCCCATCTGTCATTCGTTGCTGGTAGAATAGACGCCAGCATGTTTGCGTCGCTTAAATTTTACACTTATGACTCTTTGCAAGCATGAAATACACTTTCATTTTACGATACAGTCACAATGCTGCAAACTGCTGTGCCGCTAAAAAAAGTGTTTTTATGCAGTACATGGCACAAATAATTCGAAAAATTCATGCATAAAATGTTGTTTGAAAATAGGAAAAAAGATACTAAATGAAATAGAATTTTTTAAACATTGACTGTTGTCCATTATCTCTCATCCAGCATATTCTCGTCCGACTGACAAAAAAACTTCCTCTGTTTTAATACATTTACATCAAACCACTGTTATTTAATTTGTAAAAGCGAGCTTCCACGCCGTGTGATTACTCTTCCTTTCTTTTGTAGCCGTAATTACATGCCAATAGACTAATTTTGGGCACACCAATCACTCTGGCGCTGATCGAATGCGTCACAGTCAATTTCGTTCTGTCTTTCTGTTCTCAAACATTATCAGTCGTCGTTACGGTTTTGTCACAATGCGGTAACATGCTGGTGTCGATCGATAAGCCGGAATTCGCTTATCCTGCTGGGCTTATCGTAGCTCGGTTTGATTGTCATTTTTTTGAGGCAATGACTACTAAACGCTGTTTGGCGGAAAGACGAACGAGCTCTGAATCAGTTAACGATTTTCACTGACAGCTGATTGATGCGTGATAAAGACGAGTCAGTAACATATTGAGGCGGGCAATATCATCTTAAGGCGTCGTTGTCGTCGTTGCTTTGGCAGCTATACAATGGTTGGCGACAAAGCCTGAGGCATAATGCAAAGTGCCATTTATTTTTCCTGTCTTCTCCATTTTTTTGGGGGGCAAGCAATAGATAAAAGGAATAAGCGCATTATATTTCGCCCACAGAACGCACCTCAGAACAAAGGTTGATTGTTTATATTAAGCTCAGTAAATGGCAGTTGTATGAATGAACCATTTAAAATTAACCTAATGAAGACGCATAGACTCCGGATTACTGTCCCGTGCTTTTCATTTGCATTTTAAAGCTGCTTTCATAACGCTCGCCGTAAGGTTAGCTAGCTGCCAGCGATAAAACTGAATTATTTATCTCGACCCACTGCAGACACATTACTGCTTTACGTTCCCCCCTGTCGATGCTCAAGTAGCTCTGCAAGATAAGACATTTTATTTTACCACAATGAAAACAGACTGCTGTGGCTTTTGTTGTGTGTGTGTGAGTGTGTTTTCACAAAACAGACCATCAGCGCTGGTTGTGGCAAATACGTGATCAACCGACCAATGGTGCGAACTTAAGAAATGAAAACAATGAAACCTCTGATAAAGTGAACCAAGGGATTGATACGCACCAAGGGACTGGTACGAGACAGAAGAATAAAAAATTGTCACAATACTCCCAAAATAACCATAAACGCGTCACTTCAAAAAAATCGCCCCAAGCATCAAATCGGGCAAGAAATGGCGAACAAAGCGGAAGCTTTCAAAGTTCACCATAAAATGAGCTATTCTTTAGCACTGTCCACAGCCGAGGGAAGGCAAACTCCAAGCGTTACCGGCTTTGCAAGACACTTCATCGTTGAGGTTTCAAATTTGTTGCCATCTCGCTCAAAATCTGGCCCGTTTTTTTGCTGACGTGCTTTCGGTCGACGTAAAGAAATCTACAGCACATAACTATGGCCGGTCGAGGAGTGGATGTTGGATTTTTTTAGCTAGGTTAATCTTGCGGTATGAAACGGTCTATTTCGTCACAGCATCTAATGACAGGTGCCATCTAGCAAACATGTCACGAACGACGGAAAAAAGGTGAGACAAACATGAAATGGTGGGTGAAAGTAAAACATTTTGGCTACTGTCACACGCCCGGTACAAAGGGCGAAAGGGACCGTGGATCATCTGAAAGGAGAATTCCTCGCACGAAATGGACAAAAAACAGCATCCCCTTGGTTGATGCTCCTGTGACACCGAATGTTTGCCGAGGGATTTGCCTATCGTCGTTTGCGGGCTTGCTGGTAGCGCACAGGAAAAAATAACCCTGGGACCTCGCTGGCAAAATTTTCTGGACACCTCGCTGGCAGAGAAGATTGACATCAGCAGCAGGTAACTAATGGGTGTGGATGAAGGTAAAAAATAAACAGTAAATTAAATGGAAAGACTAAGTCAATGTGGCAACGAAGTACGGTCGTCTCGTGGGTTTGAGGACCGTGCTCTGAAAGGTAAACACAATTAATAGCGTGTTTTTTGCTGTTTATATGCAGATCAAGCGTTGGGTCAGCTTGGAACTAGAGTTGTTTACAAAAATTCAACCTTGGGCAGATTAAAGTTACTCTCGTTGGAGGATTTTAATCCATTTGCTTTGAACCATAAAGCTTTGTTTAAAAAAAAACATTCCAAGCATCATGCTGTAGTTTAATGCAATATTTGGCAAACTAAATATTTTTAACAAAACGCGTTCAATAATTATCTACACAGAGTAGATAAAAATGTAGTTGCTTCAGAAAATATTTTTAAAGTTTTTATGTATTTACTTCAAAACGAAAATCAATCTTATCGATATTTATTCAATGATATGGCGCACCAACTCTGGTGATAAGGCTGTAATTACTGAACTAACGTTCGCTATGCTTCATTTTAATCAAACTAAATTTAATTTCCTCTTGAACTTTGTCGTCAAAATCAATTTGTTTTACCCGAACGACGTTCAGAATCGTTGTTGAAAAAGTTTGATAATTATTTTTCTTTAATTGAAATCAGCTACCCAGTCGTCTCCATCGCCCGGAACCAATGAACAACCAGGCGCCTCCATTTCTTGGAGCAATTGAACACGAGAGAAAAAAAGTATGCAAAATCAATTTAAATTGTACCAGCAAAAAGTTTCTCAAATGCATACATTTCCATACAGTCAATTCCAACTCACAATCTACTCGAACTACTGCAGCAAACATATTGATTTGTGGCTTTATTTCAATTTCATTAGCGTGGTACCAACCGCAAGGCAACCAGAACGTATCAATTCAAACTATCGCTTTCCGTGATGAATTCGAAGGGTACATTATGCTTGGAGCTGGAGTGGTTCAACAAACTAAAACATAAAAGCAAGAAAAACGCTACACAACCATATGGCCAAAGTTACACACCACACCCTAAACGATGCACAGTCTTTAGGGATGTCGGGAAAAATCATGTGGCAAATTCGAGTGATTGGAAGTGGATCCGTGTAGCAAAAAGAAAATCCATACAAACGTACACACCAATCCACTGAACAAGTAAAATATGCCATCGAACGAAACGCAACAGCTTTCTGAACTTTGTTTGCCAAAGTAGCTGAAGGACGATGGTTTGTGTGGTTAGGAAGGTAGGGTGGGTACGAGCTTTTCCTTCAGGGTATCACCATTCCACCCGCTTTGATGGCCGCTTCTTTTGGCGCTTTGTCAGTGGCGGATTTTTCGTCGAAATCGAGCCAAAGTGATTTCCATGCCGGGGGCCAATTTTCCATTCGATCGCAAGGATAATGAAATTTCGGTCCGTACAGTTTTGGGCTTGTGCTGCGGTGCGCTGAAAACGTTCGAATGATGACTGTTTATGGGTGTGCAGCATGCTATCGGTCGATGGTGGTGGTGGAGATGAACGAAATTGTTAGCCATTAATCAAAAATTCAAATTTATGCATTATCATGTTTGATTTGAGCTGCTGCTTTTGCCGTTCGCGCGTCGTTTACGGTTGACTTTTGCACGAAAATGGAACCGATAGAAAGATGACCGATCCGAATTGATCCTGCTTGTAAGGCTATTGAAATGTCTTCCCAGCTAACTGCTTTTAAGTATTTCTCAGGCTGTCTCCAAAGGGTAAAAGTGTGACACTATCAGACACCCACAGTACAACGTGGAAGGACTTTTTCACACGGAAAAGCTCACAAAGAAAGCGAATAATCTTGAATCGTTTTTTTTCCTCACAAACCCGATTGATTTGTATGCGTACACATCCATTGAGTCGATTTTTTTCTATCGATACACGCACCGGAACTGATGACAGTTTGATTGGTTTTACCGTTTACTTCTCAATCTTGCATGATTTTCAACCCACCAAACCGGCATTCGATGAGTGCAAAAGGCAAGCCATCGCAAAAGTTAAGCACATCCTGCTGGCCGGTATCGAGTGTCGTACGTGCCACTATCAATCAAATGGCCAGCAAAGGACTGTGGTCTCACTGTTTCTTTGGCTCTTCCCACACTCATCACTGTAATACCCTTCGATTACTGGTCGGAAAGCGGGCCAAATGGTCCTAATAGGTTTTCGCTTGGCTGCTTTTGGACAGGGTGAACCAATCGAATGAACAATACTGAGGATCAAATATAGGTTCGCCAACGCATGTCGTTACGGTTGTATGAGAGTGAAAAGAGGCAACAAAAAAACCATCACTAGAGTCAAATTAATATGATTATTGCACGATTTCATTCATCAAAAGATGGTTTTCATGGCGCTGTACGTTTTATGTTGGTTTTGGAGAGGTTGAAATCAATCATGTCACAATATTAAAAATGTTCCAATTATACAGCAGGGTGGGTCATCAATTCGACAGTTATACTATGCTATACAATCCAACAATGTTTGTTTCCTGTTTGTAATGAAACTGTTTTATGAAGGAAATTTCACTGTTTGTAGAAGTACGGTTTAATCTCTAAGCTGGAATTTTCATTCCAACTGCCTGTTTGTCAGCAAAAATCAAATGCGACAGTATAATGTATAAGCATTTTTCCTGCTGTAACAAAGTCTGTACCAGCTTTTGAAAGATTTATCACATGTGCGATGCCTGTGCGGGAAGTGATTCACCTTTCCAGCCGTATGAGCCGTATTAGCATATGCAAAAAGGGACTTACACCAAAGATGTTACAGCAACGGCATTCGCTGAAGCTCGGAGTACGCTGAGCTCAGGCTGAAAGTTCTCCCAACAGTATCGTCCATTTGGTGCACATTCGAACGACTACCGTTAGGATAGAATTGCGTTCAAAGAAGCCTTTCCTTCTTTTTTTTTCCTTTTATTCATGGCTTTCACACGCGTTTGTGGACACTTTGCCCAGCTGTTCGAAGCATATGTGTTTGATTATTCATTACGAAGTGCTATCGTTTGCATTCTATCGCATTGTAATCGGTTTCACGGCAAAGCTAAAGCAAACACGAAGCAAGTGGTGATGTATTTGAATTTCAAAATGCGAATGTGCGGACATTCGTTTGACGCACAGGTTAGGTATTAATTCAGTCTGTGCGGAAGAGCATTATGCGATTGTTTTATTAAATTTAAATTTCCAAATGAGATATTTCAAGCGCGATAAGCTACTTTGCGTGAAGGATTTTAGTTGCTCGAAATGTGTTCAAATGACATATGAATTGTATTTGTTGCATACCAAGCTGTCGAACAAATAATTTCATCTTTAATCACGAGGCATGAGACCAAAAGTGTTCGCAGTAGTTGCGCTTGTATTCTCTCTAATCATAACATAGAACCACAAAACATGTGCTCTTCCTTCACACTATAATCAACGAGGATCGTGCATTGTTTACATCAAGAAGGGGACTTCTGATATAAAGGGGGGTATTCTCACCAATTGTATCTAATAAAAGCGTTCACTATTAACATATTCTTGTCTGCCATTAAAAAGTGAGTTCCTATTTATTTTTTAATTATAATTAATTATAACGGCACAATGCCGCTATATATAAAAAGCTATTTAGCGTAAGTAGAAATCATAATTAAAAAGTAAAAATCTACGGCAGGACCGGCATCCAAATCCCATCCGGACCGTCTCCCCGTTGTGAGGACTGACTAACCAACTACGTGGTCTAGAAAGCCATTTCGATGGCCAACATGACCTTCGAGGTCGTTAAGCCAAGAAGAAGAAGAAGAAGAACAATCTTAAATCACATTTCTGATTTATTAAATAAGTGTATAGGACACACTAGAACAGTCAGCATTAAAACTTGTTTTGATGTTAAGACGTCAAAGTAAACAAATTCGTCAAATGAGTAATGAGAATTCGATCAGGAACATATTAAAAATGTTTCTTATGATTGGCAATCTCGTGAGTGAAAATCATAACAAAAACATTATAAATATGTTCCAATATTCATGTCCACACTCTCTTTGGAATACGACAAACATCACACCAAAGTGAATTGATCCTTCCGGTAAATATTTTATCCAGCAAGCCACTAAGATGGTTCGAAACTCTCACTTATGTTCATCTTGATAATAGCAAACATTTTACTTTACCGTGTTGCTTAGGAATTTTATATGGGCAATCTCGACCTTTACTTTTATTGATCCAGTAGTGTAAATATGATGGAGGTTGAATTTTAACACTTTTGAAATGAAACTTGCCAGGCGCCATTGTAAGGAATTATTTTTAATTGACAAGGAATAAACAGTTGAATGGGAGCCTCCAGGTGAACAACGCGACTTCATTCACGAAAAAAAGTAAAATAGCATATCACGAACGCTCATCCTATTAATTATAAGATGCAATTTTTGTTAGAGTCCTGATCAAGCTACCAAAACAAGCTACAAATAATCTAATTTATAAAACTTTTTGGCTAAGCAGTTTCAGACAAAAGCATGACCAGCCCTTGCAAGATATATTCTTAGAAATGCGAACAAATTACTATCTTATTTCTGGTTATTCAAAAAGGGACACAAAAACGACGATGAAGTTAATTTTTCCATCATAAAACCATCAACACGAAGCCAAATTCTTGTTGAAACTCGCTCTGGAACGAAACGAAAAAAAAATGCGACAAGAAACCGCTATATCCTCACAAACGAAGACTGCTGCCACTGTGTTAGAAGGTGGAAACCCATGAGGCAGTTGTTAATGCCAACATGAGAAAATAATAAGCGAAAATATTCAATTTATCACCCGAACGACAACTAGTTTCGAGCGTCATTGCGTTTTCGGGTGACAGCTTACCGGCCTGTCTAGCAACCTGAGAAGACTTGTGTTTGGCTTCAAGGCGCGAGTTGGCGCAAAAAAAAAAAAAAGAAACAAACGCTACACACGCATACTTACGCGCCCTTTGCAAATAGAAGACGCGAGTTTCATTTTGGTGGATGGGTAAGAAAGAAAAAGAATACCAGCCCTCCGTGTAAATGTCGTTGACGAACCACAAGATGAAGACTAGTTCCACGCGTGGTAGACAACGCTCGCGTACAAGGTTGAAGTTTCCGATGGTAACGAATTGGAAAACGATGGAAGCTGATGGATCTGTGCTGCCAGCAGCGCATCCGGAGTGTTTTCCGTCTCATTCGCTACCGGTACTGCTGCTGGCTTCTGCCTCGTTGCCAACGATGATAACGATAATGGTTGATGACTTATCACATTATTTGCGCCAACAGCAATTTATTACCAGCTGCTTGGGCCCGTTCCGTTCTTTTTTTTCCTTTTCGATCTTTTTTCATGGCTTTATTTTATTATATTCTCGTATTTATTTTTTCTCGCTTTCGACGAGAATGCACGAACCATTTGGTGCCAGACTGGCTGCAGGATACGGCCTATTTCCATACGACAAGCCACGTAATTATTGCGTGTCGCGCGCATGTGATGACGAAAAGAAAACCTCGTTTTGAGTGCTAAGAATGGCTGCTCAAGAGTGGAAAAAACGAATAGATAAAAAAAAAACTCACATTCACATAGGATCGTACTTGACAAAAAAAAAAAAAAAAACGTTTGCCACCGAACGGTTGTGACAAAACGTGGCAATAGAAGACAGTGTGTGGCTACCATGGCTACCGAGGCTCGTTTCCGTTTGACAACGGGAGCAGATCATCGCGCTCGGTATGATTAATGGCGAATAAAGATTAAATGTGGAGGGGTGGCTTTAGCAAAAGCTTTATTTCCGTGTGATGAAGCATGTTGTGCTTTTTTTTATTTTATTACGTCATTTTTTTTTTCGTTCCATGTGAATGTGTGAGGATGCCCTATCGTGAGCGTTTTGAACGTGTGGTTTATCCATTTTTTAATCTCAGCAGGCAGTTTGCTGGCAGCTTACAAAAAGGAAAGCACTTAGGCGTGTGCAAAAAAAGGTAACAAAAGTATGGTGCGAGACGATTTTTCATGGTAAGAAAGCCTTAAAGTAATAGTGTGCGTTGCGAGCATCCATCAACCGGAGCACCGGAGCCCCGGATTGCTAATCCTGAGTGTGATGTTTAGTGTTTGAGGCTTTCGATACCAACCACGCTAAGAGGAACTTTTTTATTCTTTTATTTGCGTTTCTTGACGTAGCGGCTTAATGTAGGTAAAATTGTGTAATTTATCTTCGGCCGTAACCGGTGCGAGTTTATTATTTGGGAAGCAAATTAATGCACTCACACCAAGCTTTGATTCTATTGAAGCGTACATGGTGCTAGAAAAACAAGGCATTTTGTTCCCTAGAATTATCTAAATGAACCATTTTACCAAGGGTACATCTTTCTCGATAGGATGGAATGGCTCTCCAAAGCGAACACATTCATTTTATTTTCCTGAAAATGTCAATAATTCGGAGAATACACGCAAATATTGTACACAACCGCATAAAACTTGAGCAGAATGATCAATAATATTGCAACAAAGTAATAAATGATCCATGGAGTTCCCCAAAATAAGCATTTCCATTATTGAACCTACAAACTTTTTCAAGAACCACTCACCGTTGGAAACAAACTCACTGATGAACTGCTAACAGGAATAGCAATTTAATAGCTGGTGAACATATCACACTATGTTTAACTCCATTCGTATCATAATTTTCCCGGTTCAGTTTCAGATCAGACTCACGATTTCTAAAGTGTCAATAAATCGAACCAGCTTCCAGTGCACGGAATGGCAGCGTTCAAGTGTGGAAATAAAACTCAACCAGAGCCGCTCAATAAAATGTCATCAAAACGGAAAGATCACTTCAATTCGATCGTGCTGCGATTCCCGCTGGTTCCATCGTACTGGTCGAAACTGTTTCGCTAGCGAAACCAAGCAACGAAGGCTCGGTGTGGAGTATGTTACGTGATTGAGGTTGTTAATTTTTTATTCGTTCGCTCATACGTCCAGTTCGTGAGGGCAAGCTGGTTTTGTCCCGTAAATTCTCATACACGGCTGCTCAGGCTGCTCATGATTCTGGTGGGCTTTTTCGTACAAATTGCCACTCCTTATCGATAACAGTCAATTTTATTTGCCAATTTATGTTCGAATGTCCACGTGGAGCTCATTCGTTTGAAGGAGCATCGCAAACTATGCCCAAAGATTCCTGTTCAAACACATAAGGCTCTTGAGGAATATTGTCTTGAGAGCCAACTTTGGTTTTAAAGATTTAAAACATAAGACTAATAATAGCTTGAGAAATGAAATCGAATTCAAACAGGATAATAGATTGCTTTGAAAAATTCCTGTTTTTGAACTAATTATCAGCTCTAAACATGAACAGCGCGGGTTTTACTGTATATTATTTTGATATATATTTTATTTATATTTTGGTATAAAGGCTTTACGCCGTATTGTTCTGCTATTTGAATATGATCTTTAAAATAGAAAATATAATTTTCCTATCCTCAAAATTGAACAATACAATTAACTCCTGTTTCAAATTCGATAAACTAAGAAATTTCTCTTTGCTCACTTAATTTGTTCTACCATTAAAATTCCGGCAGATTCCCACCGACAATGTGCCTCCCAAAAATTTTCACTCGCTTACCAGAATTAGGAATCAAATCGGCTTATTGAAAGAGGCAGTGTTTTCATAGCTGCTTTTTTAATGCTTCATCAATTGCTGCACACGCTCATGCACAAGTCTACGCCACCGGATTCTTCAAGCGCAGAAAAAAAGGTGGTAAGAGACCCACTTCGGCTTACTGCACACCCGTTTCACACGCCCATTCGCATTCCCCGAAAACGGTCTCCCGGGAGCTTAAGACACAATTCCGAAAAACCTTCTCACTGCTGTCAAAATGATGACAAAACTGTACAAACAGGGTCTCGGGAACGGTCTAGGTCTGATCTTCGGTCGTTCTTTGGTTATTTTCTATGGCTTATACAACGCTGCCGAGCAATGGAGACGCCTGGTTGTTGGTAGATGGATGGATGGATGGAGACGGCTGGTCGTTGATCTGTCACAAAGAGCCGGCTACCGTTCGTGTGGTAGCTGGTAACTCTCCAAGGCTAAATTTGTTTGTTTCATGCTTTGGAAAAACGTTCACGCTATCCTAAGTAGGAGCAATGGGGTTTCGGTTGCCTGTTTGGTTCCGATGAAAAATCCACACCGACAGGCCCCATACAGGAACACACTCACCATTCGTTTGCCTACCGATGCATGATGATGATGGTAGGATTTAGTATTTGATGCTGTATTCAAGCCACATGCTGCACGAATCATGCTGCTCGGAGCCGTATCAGTGTGGGAACTTTTGCAACTCAAAAGGCACATGGAAAAAAAACGCACACACACAAACCAAGCCATGAACGTTTCGAAAAGAATTAAGACCGACAGTGAAGCGGCTTGAGAATAGTGGGTGTTATTTGTGTCAGCAAATAAATAATTTATTTCCCTACGGCCCACCCCGCATCTCAGTTGGGATACGAGTGTCAGCTGTGCAACAATTCGCTTCAGCTAGAGAAGGCTAACACACTTGGCGGACTTCTGCACCACGCTGGCAATGGTGTGCCGTTGAGAAGCACTGATTGTTGTGTAATCAGAAAACTTTCACTCGAAACCACCACCATCGAACAGCTGCCTGAGCCGATGGGTTTAGCACATGCCCAACATGCTACATTGTGCACTTTTTATTGTACTACTGCTGTAAGTTTCTCTCTCTCACACTCTCTCTTACACTCTCACTTTGCGTCACCATATTCGACGAATGTTGGCGTTGAACTTAAGAATTATTGAAAGCTCAATTTTGCATGTGTTTGTGTGTGTCCCCGAAGAGCCATAAACACCGATAGGATAAGAGAACATTGGAAGTTTAAATAGGGACTGCGCGTGATTGTAAGACAATTCCCGTCCGATTGTTAGGCTGCTTCTATCCATCCGACCCATCGTATCGCTGACGGATTGGTACGGTACTCGTGCAGAATTTGCTGTCGCAGCCTGGGTACGTTTTCCCCATGCGTTGTACACTCTTGAACCCTATAAAACTTTTCCTTGCGAAGGCAAGCATCCGAAGCGTTGATTTTCAATTTAACTTTGTGAATAATTTTCATGCAAACTAGTTTTATTGTGGAGTAAGGATTGGAAGAATGAGGTCGTTGAAGTTATTAACGCCTTTTCAATAAGATACGGTAGTTTAATTTGTGCTATTATTGTACCTGTTTGGGTGCTTGTTTTGGAATTCAAAAAGATTTACAAATAAATAGGAAGGATGAATTAAACGTATTTAAAACTATATTTAATGCTGAAAGTGTCGAACGTTCAGTGTATCGTACAAATGTGTCAGTATTACCAAAATTGCCAAAAAATCCGACAATCATATTGATGATTTCTACTGAAAATCAGACCAATACAGCAAACGAAAAATCCAATAACGCTCACCCCATCCAATTGCAATAAATGTCGTTTGACCTTTTTTATTTCCGCAAACGATTCATAATCCAGTGAAGATCCTTACTTGTATCCCTTTACTTGCCAACTCACAGTCAAAGAACGGCGTCAGGGACTCTTTCGTTTCCTGTACCGAGCTTGGTGAAATGATGTTTGTGATGATATTTCCTGTACAGATCTTCCCTCCCTCTGTGTTAGTATTTGTAGATGTACCAGCAATAAAAGAAAACCTCAAGTAACTGATCTAACATCCCACTACTGAAAAAAATACCCAAACTTCCGAACGGGATGACTTTGGAAACATTTTCCGGTCCTTTCCATCGGATCCGTGACCTAAGATGGTAGCCATTTTTCTGCAGTGTGTTTGATTTTCATTCCACCAACTTAAACAGAGTACGAATGGTAAAAGGGCGAATCATTCGAAACCACTGCTTTAAATTTAAAACCATCCCAAAAAGCCGCCATCACTTGGGCAAACACTCATAAGTTAGTTGACGGAAAGTTCACATCCAAGCCAGCCAAGACCTTGAAGATGGCATCGCAGTTGATGGTCTTGGTTTTTGCGCTAAAAGCTCCGACCAGAACCCGAGCAAATTCGTACACTTTTTTTGAACGAAAGATCCATACGAAAGCGAAGAAAGCAAAACCCAACAGTGCACAACGGAAACAAACAAACGATACAAAACGTTAGGCATAATTTCTTGGACAATCTCCTATCGCCAAGTGACGGAAAACCGTTAGCAAACTACCCATTTTGGGTGGTCCTGCTGTCTTCTTGGTCGAGTCAAGCTTTTCGAGCCAAACAAACGACGGTCGCAACGGAGCGAAGGACAACGGTTCGCTTTGGTTTTGTGGTTGCAACGGTTACAGTAAACCGGATACGGTAGTCTATTTTTGTTGAAGTTATCTTTTTCGTTCATGGTTTGGATTTCATTTTTCTTCCGTACTGCCCTGCCAAAGACTGTACAGCTCCATAGACGCCTTGAAGAAGTTGCCCAGTTCGAAAGAATGGACAAAACAAACAAAGGTAAAAATATAAAATGTTTGTGCGGACTGGCCAAACATGCTTTCGGAGGGTTTGTGATGCTACTTTTTGCTCAGCATGGACGCAAAAAAAAGTCTTGTGCAGCCCAACGGTCTCCGGTCGAAAGGGATAGCGAACTGCGTACACATTGCTAAACGAAGTGGCAAAGGTTTGCCGTCGATAAAAGGTCAAGATATTGCCCGCATTATAGCCACCTTCAAATCAAAGCTGATTTTTGAGGAAGAAAGCACAAAATTACATTCTTTAGCAGCGAGAGAAGCATACATTGCAAACAAAAAAGTAAAGGTGCAGGAAGCGTTGGAATAGGCAAACATATTAAATCAAACCCAACTCCAAGGTTTTAGCGAGCTGCAAGCGATGAAATTGTGTGATACAGAATTATTTTTAATGACTTCTTGGGCTATAAGCAAATTAGACGTAACTTGTGCAATAAAATCAGTTGAAGTAAGGAAAATTGTCTCCACATCTTTGCTTTCTATAGACGATTCAGATTGGTTAGATTAATCTGACCAAATGACATTAATAGTGATTGATTTTATAAGTCTTCGTTTTGAAACCTTTTCTTGAATTATTGTTATTTTAATGTTGAATTTTACTGCAGTAAAAACAGGTTTCATTCAGTTAAAAGAATGAAACTTGTAGATATAAACGAAAAAAGGATTAAATGAATGACTTTGGACATCGTATTTGGGGTTTCAACCCTCCAAGTGTATCGTAAAATTTAACACTTTCACAGTTAACAATCCATCTTTTCCAAATATTGACAAACAATTTTGAGTCCTTGCTGAACTGCTGCTTCCTCTCCATACAAACTGATTGTGAAAATTATCCTTCATATTGACATAGTATTCCTTTATGTTACAAAACTCAGTGAGAGATAAAAGCAGTCGTATATCACACAACTTTTTCATCCTTTTCCAAATCAATCGTTAAATAATAAGAAATAAATTTAAGTTAGCTTTACGATCTGATTTCGTATTGCGTATTGCTATATAAGTAAGTATAAGACACGAGTTAAATTAATAGTAAATTATAGTCCAATCAGATGAACCTTCTAAACCACAGACAAACAAAAATTAAAAATGTTAACCTTTCCTAACATAAAAACTTTTGTCTCCATTTCATTCTCTCAAAACCAGCTGCCTAGGCTCACATCGTTTCAGCTCAATTTGAACCATATAAAATAATAATCATCGCAACCAAAATGGCACGTGGAAAAATAAATACACGCAATGATCCGAGTTCCTTTCACAACGGCACGATCTCACATTTCGCCCACTGTATGAGGCAACGCAACGTGAAGAAAACTTTCTTCAGCATTTTCCCCGCGTTGTGTGCCTTCCTTACATTCTCATAATTGACCGTTTGGCACCAAATGGCACCAACCATCGACAGTGCGTACGCACATCGGCTCTCTTGGGTCGAGCAGGCACATCCGCACAACCACATAACACTGCCGCTCCAATCACGGACGGATACGCGGACCCTCCCTCCTGTCATTTATCACGGAAATTGTTTACTTTGCAATTACAGTGACTTACTCCAATCAAATCAGGCTCGCGTCGATTTTCGTTTCCTTTTTCGCTTGCGCTTGCGGAGGCTGCTGATGGAAAATCATTTTGAAAATTGTTTGTCAAACCGGTTTTGGTAAGAAGGGACCAAACGGCAGGAAAGCAACGAAGGTAAATAGCTGTGGAGGAGTTTTCTATTCTTGCGCTGGATGGCTGTTTCCATTCTAGCGCGGCATCTGCAGGGCGCTGGTAGAAAATTGACGGTTCTGGGCGAAATTTCTGTGAAAAGCGCTGCGTTCGACAGACCGGCTTCAACAAGTTAAAGATCCAGCATTCGGGAAATGGGTGGGGAATTGAGATGGAGAACTGGAAAATAAATTAAATGGTACCTAAAATAACATTTACCTAATGCCTTTCCATTCATCATTGGGCCATTTTTCAGTTCCAGTGGAAACAATTACAGGTCTTGCGATCGAGCCGCGCTAGATGATTGTTTCGGAAAGGAATACATATCATCCAGTGTATTACACATTATTCTTTGAATTATTGGACAGATTATAGCTGCTTTACAAATGTCGCCATATTGTTTTTTAATCAAAAGATTTTTATTCTCTCTCGCTTTTGTTTGTAACAATGTAATCGCATCTTTTGTGGAAGCTATTTTTCCATGCAGCTTTTCGATGTGAAACGACTCCAAAATTGATGTTTTAACATACAAAAACAACATAAAGAGAAATAAAACTGAAAAGCAATTATAGGAGCACAAATCTTCTTTTAAATCAATAAACCGTCTTTCAATAGTGTTACGACAAGCTGTTCTCATTTAAAATTGAGGAAAATTCCACTCTGCTTCCTTCCCATCGTTGAATCCAATTTCTTAAATCTTTTATACTTTTTTATATCCTGGACATTGTAACACCTAAATTGATTTCTTTATCGTAACTGTACCAAACGCTCTCCATGGAAAAGTGCTTCACTGCTCTTGCTCAGTATCTTTTCCTATCTTTCACTTAGTACGCAGCCTTTACCCATTCATAATGCTCGTCTTTTCAAACAGGGTGTGATAGTTTTTATATTTTTTTCAAGAAAAATCACTCAACATTGCCCATGAAAATTGTAGCAACTCAAGAAAGCAATATGAAGTGTGAAAAACGTGTGATGCAATCGATGGCAAGAAGAAAAAAAAAAGAATAATACCATTAAAGTGATAATGGGAAAAAATGGTCTCACCCTGACCCCGTCTCATTTGGCGATGGGTGAATGGAATAATTGTGAACGAAACGAAACGTAAACCAAAACCCATGCAAAGGCAAAAATAAATGTCCTTTGAATGCAACTTTGTATAAAGGGTGGTTTCGTAACACGCCATATCCTGCCCGAGATAGAACACAAGGTCCTAAAAGGCGTCATTTTTCTCGTCCGATAACCAGACACCGAAAGCTCCATACGCTCGAAAAGGGAACGAGGTTAGGCCAAGCGAGGAACGCTGTGGGTGGAAAATTTTGCTAATAGATTCCATCTCGTTCTCTCTCTTTCTCTTTGTACCAGGCTGCCAAGATTAATGGGCATGGGAAAACGATGCCAGAGGTGATCCGATTTGTTTCTCCAGGCTTTCGTTTTGTACGCACCCGAAGATTAATGCATCTTATCGAGTACGGTTTTGACCTTCGGTTTGCTTGCGTGAAAATGTTTTTCTCACCTTGTCGGTGGATGAAAGTCTAGCTACATTGAGCCATACAACCGTGAAATGGTTTTATGGAGCAATGGGAGCAACAAATCAGCTTGTGCTTTTTTGACTGCTTAATATTATTCAATTGATTTCAAATTAATTTGCGTCACAGTTGATCCCCCATTCTTGCTGAATCAAGGATTAAGTCTCGGAATACTTTTGCAACAAACATTTCATATATGCCCAAGTAAATGAAAGAAATAAATCCGTCAGGCAGCACAAGGTTAATGATGGTAACTCTAAACCCTTTGACATTCCACTCTTGACAGACATCCAAAGGACAATCCTTTCGCCACCAAGCAACCATATTATTGGTGTGTAATCTACGGAAAGGAACCACAAAAGCTTCCCAAAGTCAAGGGTTCTATGAAACCAATTTTTCGCCCTTGAAAGGGTATCTCCTTCCCTACCCGTTGCGCCGTTACCGGTACGCAATAAAGTCATTATCGTTCGGCTAGTGCCATAAATAATTGGACCACACACCGCCACAGAAAAGCTCCGTCTGATCGACCCCGAGGCCGACCAATCTTATGCTGCCTGGGAGCCACACATCAACAGACAAGGGTAGCACAATAAGTAAAAAGAAGCAAAAACCCCTCTTACAAGACCCGAAAACCACCGGCCTGTGGTTAGCGGCCTCAATTCTTGATGAATATCTTCTATCCGGGATCAGGTTAGTGCTAGGTTCCCCACGCAACACAAAAACGGGATACCCATTGCGGAGAAAATTACTTCCCGATCAATTGCCTTTGACCCGGGCAATGGATTCCGTTTTCATTGTAGCTGCTTGGGAGATGGGTTTTCCTTTCCGTAGGTCAATCACACCGTACCTCTCTTTCGGTGCGACATGTTCATCAAACTGGATAGCCGGGTCGGGCTACTGCGGATCGACATCTTTTCCGGAAAATGGAAATATACCTATTCTTACTCGATGCTGCTAAGATGGATTAATCTGGATCTTTCCTGGTGAGCAGGGCATTGGGAGTGTTTGGGAGAGTAGAATAAGGAAAGGTACGGACAGGATCGTTGGGTCATGTGAAACATCTGCATGGGTGTATGAGTGGAAAATTTATGGCCCATTTTAGATGTGGCTCCATTGTGTAGTAAAATGTGGTTCGTTGGAGATTCTCCAGGGTGAATTCATGTATCTAGCCGGACCTGTAAAACTTCGCACTTACAGATATTTGTTGCTGTTTTTCTGCTTTTTTTATTGGTTGTCTATCAATTTCGTACACGATATGTTAGTTCCGAGATTTGAACAACATCTGCGAAATCTTAGGTCTTTCTGTGAAGCTGAGGGCTCAGATGTACTAAAAATCTTCTTCTTCAGGTGGAAACTACGTCGGAAAGGTCCGGGTGAGCGCCTCGGTGTCGCTGTGAACAAACCGGCGCTGCAATTGTTTCGACCAAAGGAAAACTCTTTCCTTAAAATATCTATTCTTAATGAGATTATTCCATTTAATTTATTCTGTCTGTGCTTTTCAGTTTCACAGTTGTCCTTGTAGGCCAGCTGCATATTTACTTGCTATATTTGTTGAGGACGCAGCGTATTGTTGAATTAGCTCTGAATTGGGTCCCAGCAGATATTTATATTTAAATTTAAATATCCCAGCAGATATTTTATTTGGCATTTCTCCTACTGATGTGTTTTAACTCAACACACTCAGTTGAATTAGCTTTACATGCACGTGTTTCCTGTTGTATTAACGGTCCATATATCCGTCCATATACGGTCCGAGGCTCTCGTTTCTGCCATCTATTGTTTCCTGATTTGAACGTCCTTTTTTGGTGATTACTTTGAATTCTTGAATCTTCGAATTCTGTGTTTTAGCTCACGATACAGTGTGCTACATGCAGTTCTACATACATCAAATCGACACAGTAAAACATTTACCTCTTGGAAGCTGAAGGAATCGGAAGCTAAACACTTAAACGGTTAAGCCTTTTTGTCAGTCATTTACCATTGAAGCCATTGATTTAACTAAAGTGAACGAAATAATAATACTTGCTTACAAAACGCAACGGTCTCGATGCTTGAAAGTTATTAAAAAAATTTTACTGAAATTTGCAACATAATTGTGATTAAATTGCATTGCTCTAAGGAATTTTCAGAATATTTTTTTTAAATCACTCACCTTGTCGATAACTATTTCAAATTTATCACGATTTTAAAAACAAAAAAATCCTATCTTTAAATGCCCAAGAAGTTGTGCACGTAAAATCCACGGAAAAAGACTTTCACAATAAAGACAGCTTGAAATATAGCAATAATCAATAAATCAACTTAAAATTTCCGGTACGATCCTCCTGTTTGATTGTGAAAATTGCATTGAATATAATCTTTCCCTCGATAAAAGCCAAAATGTATTATGACGACCAAAAATTTTCCACACTATTCTACTCATGCAGTAGCACATGCAAGTAGACTTGATTAATGAATCTTAAAAGAGTAATCCCAGTCAGTATTTCATTATTTATGTCTTTTAAAATAAGCATAAAATGTCTCTTACAAGGACGCTTTGCAGTCTCAATTCAAGAGAATGTAAAGCCTATAATTTTATTTGTAAATTATTCTCCTCTTGAGTGCACTTTATCTAACTACCTCCAAGACGGTTCCACCATTACGATTATTCCAACTTATCGTAATTTCTTCGTTCCTTAGTTCCGAACGAGTTTTTCCACTGGTCATAAATTTACGCCAATCGAACAAGAGCCTTAGTTGAACTCGTACACGAGTGTGTACCCTAACCAGCTTTTAACACTCCATCGCTTACTTTACAGTCGGTGCACTTTTTTCCGCTCAAACGAATCAACATAATATTATTGCAGTCTCGACAGCAGACTACCGAGTAGGCTAGACAGCATAAATACTCCTATTGTTGAGATGCTTTTTGAAATGCAAATGCCCAAACGAGTGCGCCCAGCACCCGTTGCTCGTAATAGGCAATGTTTTACATCCGATAGCAATGTTGCCAAAAGTGGCAAAAATCGATCGAACATTCCTACAAGACGTTACATAAATTTCAAACCACTCGCCTGTTGTTCCTCCTTCTTCCTGATGTGTATGTGTGTGAGAGATGCGTTCAGACCTAACGCTTTCGCCCGTATAAATATACGAAATCGGAACGCCCATTCCTATAGTCGTGCGAGATTTATGCATTATGAATCTGAAATAATTCAACATTCGGCACCAAAACGTCGTTTGGCCTTGACTAGCACGCTTTCTGGGCAGAATTGTGCCATCCGCTTGTATCCACCTATCCCGTTTGCCCCTATTTTCTTAACGACGCCACGATACCAAACGCACCATTTTCTTGGCCAAGAGAACAAAAGCCAAAGTTCATCCTTCTGTGGCAGACACTTGTGGCAAGAGTGTGGAGGGTTTGAGAAAGTGCTCTACTGAAAACTAAATCCCAAAGTAATTTACTATTACTGCCCATTCTTGCATCAGCACCACCACTACTGCTACTATCTCAACCTGCTGGATGGATTGAATGTGTGCGATGAATCGAAGAAGTTTCATTGAGCTTTGATGGATGAAACGAGTGGCACGAGGCACGGACAGCTCGGGGGCAGCTAGATCCGGGCATCAGCATCAAAATCACTCGCATAAATCCTGCTAATTGAAACAAACTATTACGCTCTTATCCCTTTTTCGCAGACGATAATGAAGCTCTCAGAACATCCTCGTTAAGCGTATGGGATTAACAGGAAACAATACACCAGCGCCCGTTAACAACCGTCTGCATGGGACTCGTTGGCTACAGGGCATGGGGTGAAGATAAATGAGATTTTCCAATAGCAGCATTTTGAGAGCAATTCATCCCGATGCCAATCTGACCATAAAGTGCAAAGTATGTTTGTGTTATTAAAGTACCGGTTATTGAAAAGTGTTTGTCCATTTTTAAAGAATGTTTAATTGCGTATCAAGAGAAAAAGTTTTCCGACTCGTGCTTTCACATTTTTAATCTTAATTCATGTACATGAATTGACTTTTTTGTGAATGTAAAAAACAAAACCATGTTATAATTGCTGCATCGAAATACCAGTGCTCAGTTCATGTAGATTGCTCGTTTATGGATAATAATCTCAATAACAATGATATGATTTTTTTGCTAGTGCTATTAAAAATGGGACTATGGCATTTATCGACATTATCCGGAAACATCTCATATGACCATCCATAAGGACTATTTTACACTATCTGATGTTTTCCAATGCATACTTTCCATGCGTATTTTACAAAAGCAACATTTTGCTCGAAAAAGATGTATTTGCCATGGTTTTCCATTTTTTCTGATCCCTTGCGATAAGTTTTGTTTGTTTTGGACTGCATAATGATTGAATTAGTTTCTTCGGCAAAAAATAGTCTTAATGTCGCTTCTGAGGTCACTTTTCTCTTATGAATCAAAGAGAAAGAGGATCATAAAAAAACATTGATTTTTTTTTCAAGCAGCGTCTGCTTTTTATTCCGGTTTATTTCTAAATCGGCAAACTCGTCTCAGACACCATCTTGTCTAACATAATATTCACTGTTCACACAGATGCACTGACACCGGGATCCTAGTCACTTTCCGAAGCTACCAAACAATTAAAGAAAGAAGATGAAGTTACACGTTTTGGAATCTTACCGAGGATACTATTTATCCCTCTTTTTTGTATCATGTCCTGAGGCTGATCTTCCTATAAAACGATTGAAGGGGCCCCGAGTTGAAGCCCTAAACGAATAAGTTGTTGTAAGTACTGGTGGATCTGATGCAAGCAGCCCTGTTTGCTGTCTCGAATCAGAAGACTTGTATAAAGAGTTTCCCAGCAAAGGCCTTGTGAGGTCCCTGCTCGTGGTGAGAGACCAAGAAACGAGTTGAAGCAGGCTGTGACACCCATCCTTCTTTGTTCGTTTGAAATTTTCTATCGCATAAAATTCCTATCATCCCTAGCTTACAAATAATAAATATATGTCATATATTTATTTATACAAATGTTGAACCCATTCAAAAAAGTAAGGAATAATTTCCCAAAGGATGTTTATTTGCGACCAAACAATGAATAACATTTAATCCGCTCGTCAGTGCTCCGTTTGTTCCGCTGCACCCAGCATTTAAATTTGGAATTTAACAGGAACGAGCAACAGTTGGGCGAAAGGAAAACACTTTCAGCTTTGTTACACGCAACTGCACACCAGAACGTTTGGCCAACAATTGCCTTGGGCAAAAATCTTACCACAAACCATGCTGTGGTACAATTTTTCGAATGCTGTTTAAAGCGCATTGCTACGAAAAATTCAACTTCACCTTAAATTTACCCTACCCACACACCACGACCTTGTGCACAATGTTTTCCTGAATTTTCCAACCATTTCCGTTCACGTATTTTACGATTGATGCGATTGAAGTTACAACGGTTTTTTTGTCGGTTGATTTTGCTGTTTCACTTGTCACGGTCACCTTCACCACATTTCCGCTCCGTAGTACGTACGGAGGGAAATGGAAAACAACAAACGAAAGATAACGAATTTCCTTTCCCGCTTGACTCGGCACTGCCAAGTTGTGTCCCAGAGCAGTGCTGGAATTATGGTGTTTTATTTCCTTTCTCCGAGAAACCCTCGGTCGGTTTGGATTGACATGAAGAAAATTTCAATTTGTCGTTTGGTCCTCTCTCTTCTCTTTTGCTGTGTGTATGTGGGTCGATGGGTATGATGGTGCGAAAAGAAACTTTTCCTTGGTGCGATGGAGAAGGGGACAAGAAAAGTTCTTCGCGTTAGTGTGAAATTACTAGTTTCAGCTTGAGTCCTTTGCACCCTAGCTGGATCTTGTTGACTGTTTGATCAGACAAATTGTATCATTTCGCTGTAAGCAACCATTTTCCGATGCACTTATTTTTGTGTCACAAATCAATGAACTTGTTTTTGCCATGAACAGCTTTTATTCAACTTTTAGCTTTAGATTTGCAGAGAAATAAATAATATAAATAATTAAGTAAATCGCTACAGAAAACTGTATCCCAATCGATGGCTATTATTCTCTTTGAAAACGATTGGTGGATTGAAAGCTTTGGATTGCGATGTATTCCTAAATATATGGAAACAAAAATGAAAACTGACATGTGATCTTTTTTTGTCATATGCCCTATCTGAAACATTTAATTAATGTTTATTTTTACTCTTATATTTGTAGTTTGTAGTAGTGTTGTAGAAAAGTTTCGTATCACTATCAGCTTGCACCACTACTTCAATGTGACAGTTCCATGTTCTCACAGCGTTTAAGCTTTTCTTGCTCGCTGCCCACACTTTCTAAGAATCATCACGCTAGCATACAACACATTCCGGGAAAAACTTTTACCAGACAAAAAGATGCCACACCACAGCGAACGCATAGAAGAGATTTAATCAATTAAATCATTTCATTTCATCCTGTAGCCGGTGCAAAGTTTCCTCGCACTTGTAAGGCTTTTCATTTCATGCTTTCCTCCCGCTTTTACCGTCCTTAAGCTAAATAAAATTTTACCGTTAAAAAACACTAAAAAATGGTACGAAATTCCGTACATTTCTGTTGTGCCGTTTTCTTTGTTTTTTGCTCTTAACTTTGTTCTTTCGCAAACTTTGCTTTTCATATTGAGAAATTTTCAAAAAAGAACTTTCACGCTTTGTGCTGGCCCGTTCCCAATCTCATCTCCAATGGCTCAACTTCTTCGGCCAAAGAAAGCGAGCGAGTCGGGTGGGTGAGTAAAGAAGTTAGCCTAATTAATGCGCATCCCTGCTCCGAGGATTCATTTTACGACCACAACAACACTGAGCTAGGAAGCGGTGTATGCAAACTTTTGCTCGAATGCTTTAACTGACCTAGTAAACTGTGCACGGGTGCAAGGATAGAGGCCATGTTCGAATGTTCTAGGGCTGGTGATTAGCAGAGTAAACATAGCACTTCCGAGAAAGTGGGTTTGTAGTACAGTAGATCGGTTGGGTTGGTTTTATTCGGTACCACTTTGGTTCTGCATTTATCGATTAATGAGGTTACGAAAATTAGAGATACTGGGTCGACTTTAGAATGGTAATAAAACTCTAATATGTGTTTAAGTGTCTCTCAATTAAGATAATAATACGTTTTATTGTTTGATTAATATGATTTAACCTAATTGAATATTAAAGCTTATTTTGAGCATTTAATTAAAAAATATGTAATATCCAAACACTTTACAATGATTATTACCAACCCCCTGGTAATGGACTCACAGTAGAATCATGATATTTCAACTTCGGTGTGTATGCAGGCTCATATCCAAGGATTCAAGTTGTAGCAATAAACACAACGACATAGATCATATCAACTTGCCATTTGTGAAACTCAATGCGGGATCTTAGCTGCTAATCGGCCATCAGAAAGATCGCTACGATCTCCGGTGAATTATTTTTGACTTCGCGAAAGAGGTAAGATTGATTGAGATTGACAGTTGATTTCTGACCTCAGGTGATTGTATGTAGAGAAATTTGAATTTGTATCAGAAGAACTTTCCGTTGGCAGTATACGTGAGATAGACGCTATAGAGCCTTTAAAAACATGCAGTTGTTGTTTAGATGTATGCATTCTGCCAACGACAGGGCCATCAAGTTACTGACCGAACCAAATAGTGTGGTTGCTTGGGAACCAGCACCAAGTTTCTCAAGTGCTAAGTTCCAAACGACGTTTCGTCTCGACAATACTGGAATGGAAACGACAAAAAAGGCATTTCTGGTTGCTTCAAAAGGAAATCTGGTGGTTATTTCATTCACTAAAAAGCTTCGAATTGTATTAACAAAAATAATCTTTGCCAGGATATTCAAATTTAGTCAGCATATTGTTCATATTATTACAGGGTACTCCGAAGTTTTCTGACGCTTTCCCATATAATGTTGTTCTCGTCCCGAGGATTTTTAACTTGTTTCCATAAAATGCTGTACTTATTCATTTATTTATAATTGATTATTACGGTCCAGTGCCGTATTTTGTACTTGTCCTGCAATTTTTTGGGCCGTCCCAATGTATTTTTGTTTTTAACTACTACTGATTTTTGACTTCGTGTTGGTATGCTCGATCATAGAGTGATTTTTTTTAATAAAAGTTTGTTCAAGCTCTGAGAAACTCTGTAAAGCCTTAAATATAATTTGTTCTTGCATACAAATTAGCCTGGGTATATAAATAAATAATTTTCACATAATAATACAAATAGTTCATGGTTGATGTTGCTAAATAAAATGAAATAATGTTAGTGTGTGTCTAAAATTATTTTTAGCATGATTTAAATTTAGCAAAGATGTATTGTTTTGTTTTAATGAGCACGATAAAATCAGTGTTAAATTAAATCAAATCCTTGAACTATATCTTTTATTTTATGTTTATCCATAATTTTATGTTTTATTCCACGCAGTTTAAGAAAAAAATATGTAAACATTAATCGATTTACTACCTGGAGTGCTAGTAAACTTTTATAAGAGGAATTTACTCTAAGATCGATCATCCCCAAATGAAATTAAAAATTAGTCAAAGAAGCCAAAAATTTATTTACAATTGAATATGACGGTCCAAAAGAAGCCAAAAATATATAATAATAAGTCAAAAAATCTAGGGGAGATAGCAAAAATATACAGGAACTCGTCAAAAGACCATAGGAAAGAATCAACAATGCTGAGATACCCTACACTAGTTGGATGTGTTGAGTTGTGGCTTTTGCATGGCCATCAAACAAAACGTATCAGACATTTCGCTAGTAAATCGTTCAACCAACGTTCAATCGTTGCCCTGTCTGCAACCTATACCATATTAACATCCGGTAGATAGCTGTAGGTTGAAAACTTATTTAGAGGCACAAAAGAGCCTTCATTTTACTGAAAGACAATAACAATAGCTCAAATTGCCTACAGTTTTTCTTCGGACCTCATAACTTCAACACCAACCCCCATTGGATAACATACAAATCAGTCCGATTATCCATCCATTCTCCCATCTTAATCTCACAAAAGATGGCTTTAATTATTCGTTGTTTTTCCTTAAGCTAATTATTTTCCACCAATCTTTATGCAAAAAATCATTTATTCTAAGCTACTTGAAACGTGCATCCCACAGTTCAAACACCCACATTCCACCGTCAACACCCACAGTGTTCAGATAATGAACGCGCTATGATACCACTATGATACCATGCACGATAACTCCTGATGAAGTTGTTTGTGAAGCTAAGCACTCAATTGCATCGTAATATGATCTGGTCCTTTTTCGCCTTTTATCCTAGAACCATAGTACAGCCAATTTCCCGTAGCGGGAGACTTAGCTCCCGTGTCCGCCTGCTAAATTACCCTAATCAATTCTCACACCATCGCCCACACCAACAACCATCACATTACTGTATCGATCGATTAGCTTGTTTTTTCGGGTGATGCAAATGCTACTCATTCTCAACACTGCCTCCTTCTATGGCTAACGCAAGGCTGGAATCAGTTTTTGGGGTGGTCATTTTAGGATGCTTTAAACAACTAAACCAACGGCACAAACTTCCGGAAGCTGTTAATTCACTTTTATAGCACATTTTGGCATGTCCAGCATCGTCAGTTTGGGTCGATTGTTTTCTCATCCTTGAAAACAAAAAAAAAAACCTCCACCACCACCACTACCAGCGTTGTTTGATGGGTTGGCCGTGCTTGATCGTTGAACTAGACGCACCGTCTGCGCAGTATATTAGCCAAACGAAAAACTTCCAGCTAATTGAAATGAGCTTCACCAAGCTGTGTGTATCGTCAAACTCTTACCGCGTGTGCTGTTCTGCGGCGCGTTCGGATCTAAACCTAAAGAGGCGGGCATAAATTTTCCAAGTGTCTATAAATTTTATCATCCATCAGTACGCGGAGCTTGGCGCAGTAGGCTTGGTGAAAGAAGACCGAAATCTTCGCCAAAGGGTCGCCATAACGCACATTTATCCACATCCCTTACCGCGGTCAACTCCACGTACAAAGCTCGCTCGCTCTGAATGTTTCGGCATGTTTTTTTCCTCACTTTGCGCTTACTGCTTACCCTCCCCTGGGACCAATTCTTCACTGCGACAGTGACTTCATTGTTTCGTTCTTAAGCTCCTCGGCGTCAGGCATGACGACAGTTTGGGGCCTCGACTGCACTGGGCCTCGAAAATCAGGGTGCCGTGCGAGCCGTTGCGGTGTTTTTCGATATCAGCATAATTTTTATTCTTTCTGCGTTCGCGTCAGTTCCCCGCTGGCTTTGTTTTGTGTGCGTCACTAGTTGAGAGTGGCTATGAAATAGGCAGCATATTGACGCATAAAAGCTAGATTTTCCGAAGGTGCTTTTGGGGACGCTTGTACAATGTTGTGTTTGGGGCTGTATATGTAATTAGACGTTTAGGAGAATCAAAACAGGCTTGTTTTCAAGAATTTTATGGGCAATTTTGAAGGAATATGACATGACAAACATGACTAAAAAACCTTTTGCTTTTCAAATAGCATAGAGAAGCTGTATTGCAAGAATATTATTTTAAAATTTCACACATACTCATCATTGCATACTATACCATTATTTGAAATATTATTATTGTTGTGTTGATGGTAAATCAATTCAAACAGGTTCTTAACTCATGAATCTTACATCTACTCAATTTCTCTTGTCTGCATTATCATGCAGGTTTCGCCATTTAAGATATAAAAAAGGAGGGCAATAACAAATTATGTAATGAATATGTATTGAATGTAAATTGAGACCCATTACAACGGTATTATCTTGCCGTCTGTTAAACCCATTCTGTTATCGATCGATTTCACGGTCGAAAAAACGATCCCAAATACCATCTTCCCTGTTTAAACAACCCTTTGCCAAAGACTTCATTGGAAAACAATTAATAAACCTCATCCCCCACACACTTCAGCTATGATTCATCGGTAAAACTTTTCCATTATCGATCAAACCCCTACCAAGGAATGGGATCATTTTTCTTTTCCTTATCCTGTGGCAACCATCTCCCGTGCTCCCAAAATCAGAATCATGTTTATTCGTATTCCTCCTGTAGCCGCATGGTTTCACTTTTCCGAAGGTAGAAAAACTACACCATCCAACAAACAAATGAAATCAAAACAAAAAGTACCGAACGAACTACCGAAAAAACTGCTACCGATCGAACGCAACCCGAAGCTTTATTCGATCCCTTAGGGTTACTGGCTGCTGCTTAACATTACATGCAGCCTGGTGCTACAGATACGCTGAAATCACAACCGTTTCCTGTTCCCAGCCAAACTGGACACGGGCAAAGAATTAGCAGCAGGACAACAGGCTATCGAGTGCTACCTGCCAACCTGATATAAGGACGGTGACCCGCCGGTTTTTCTTCATTTTCTAAACCACACCAATACACACACACGCATCACCCTTCATGTGCTATTCCCATAGGGAGAGAGATCGAGTTTTTCCGGAACGCCAGCTTCCCACATCATTCATTTGAGTCGTAGATAAACTTTCCACCAGGCTGCGGCTGCCTTTACTACTACAGCCACCATAACCACCACTGCCAAGCTATGAATCCCGACAGAAGTTGGTCCCTTTTTTTTTTGCTGGTGCCGTGTTGGTGATAAGTAGGCTTAGTATGAGGTAGGCTCAGCTTTTCTATTATTTTCTATACGTCCTGCTTACTTTCATATGCTCTCTCTTTCTATCTATAAAAAAAAAGAAATTGTCGTTTTTAGGGTCAGCTCCGGAACGGAAAAAGCTGAAGAAAAGTTTTACCCACACGTTACACACACACTTTGCCAGGGCCACTGTGCACATAAACACGGAATTGAGTGAGACGAAAAGAAACGAATTTCATTGGAAACACCACATGAAAGATATTTCTATGTCACGCATACATACCGACAAACTCGAACAAGACGGGTTGAATTTTCTATTACCTTCCAGCTCACGTAGACGTGGTTGAAAAAGGTTTTAGAGAAAATCATTCCAGACGTTACAACGGCGAGATGATATAAATCTGATTGAAGTTGATTTTCTTCGTAAAATATTATTTTAAGTTTAAAACATGTTTGTATAAGAATAACTGCATTAAATCGACTGCTTAACTCTAGCTACAGTAAATACCTTTTTCTCTTGTATTGTTTCCTATTGTTTACTAAAAATTATCAACCATGGGTTTAACAATATCGTAAATTCTTAAGACTACTTGTGGAGAATGGGGGTAGATAGGAAAAAGAGACATGGTACGCAAAAGTAGGTCGCAGGCACCTATTGCCGTACGGCGAGTTTCTACAAAGATGAAAGGGCGTGGGCGCATTTGGTGTTCGGGTACATGAAAAACCCAATTGAGGACAGGAGAGAATAAACATCAAAATTATTAAGGAGTAGGGAAACAATGAAAAAGGATTGAGTATGAGATCGGTTTGTCTCTAGAGTTTCCAGTCCTAGTAGTTGAGAACGCACCAAATTCAGATGCTAGGCGCCTAATGAAATCTAGACACTTGTTTGCTCTTTGTATGATTATATTTAAATGATCAGCGAATGAATACAAGATCAATCTAAACTGTGTAAAATGGGATCGCGGGATCTACTGAAACTAATCACTGCGCATTTAGAGATGGATAGGAGCAAGTTGTTTGACAAACACCACATGTAGAAGTTGCACCACAAGATGGGATGTACGGGAGAATAATTTAACATCGTCAACATTGCATGAAAAGAAATTTTGAGGTAATTGAGTGATCAAAAACATTCTTCACAGCTCAGTCACAGCGTATCTTACTCTTTAGCTTAACTTGATTTCATTCAGAAAAAAATCTTAATATTTGCGAAGTACTATTGCTTTTAAAATGTCTTATCATTGATCAATTGGTAATATCATTTAAACTTTGAAAGAACTTTGTTTTTTGAAGCTTTGAAAACAAGGACCTTGGTAAAAAATGTTCCAAATGTGTTTATTTTTTGTTCTCTGTGTAAATTTTTTTTGTTGAGGAAATTTCAAACTTTTTTTTATTTTTAGCGCTGTTAATTTTTCGTAAAATTCATTGTTCTTTAATGAGCTAAGGAATGCACTCTGAAAGGCCAAATTAAAAATTATTTAAACTATTTTGCTAAGCCATAACTGCTTTACACAAAAAGCTCTGAGTGTACATGACTGTATTTAACTTACATTTTCTAAACACATTGCAAACAATAATCTGGCAGAAAGAGAAAGTCGGACGACCTACGGATCTTCACATGGTAAGACCAGGTATCGAATTCCGGAAAGATCGTCTCTCCATACGCAAGCCAGACTATCTAACTGCAGGTGAATGATGTCAAAGAAGCCAGTAATAGTAGGCCAACACCACTCGAGGTTGTAGTGCTAATGGAGAAGTAAAAATGCCACAGTATCCACCCTTGAAAATACAAGAAATACCAAACGACTTTTACACTAGATTGTAACTAACAGAACGATTTAAAGTCAATACTTGTCTTATTTACCTTCCATCAAACTCCTGCCAAACTTTCTCTCTCTTTCTATCTCTCTATCTCTATCTTTTTTTCTCTCTCTCTCTCTCTCCTCCTCCACTCGATTTATGGGCGATGATTTGAAGTGTTTCATGTCAATCCAGTATCAACACGACAGCCGGTTCCGGTGAAGAAATTCAACAACTGCAACTGTTAACATTCCTCTGACTGACACGGTTGCAACACTGGACAGCTCAAATCTCGTCAAGGATAAAATGCGAGACAGTAACATAAAGATTCCACATGAGCTGATGAAGCTCGTAGAGGTTTCGTTTTGGTCCTGTTCGGTGACGGCACGGGAAAAGCCGTGCCAATTGAGACTACGTTCCGCCAGACTGAGCCGAAGGACATATTTAATAAACTTTTTAATAAGATTTTCTTCCAACCGCTGGTCGGGATCAGCTACAGGGGTGATGCTGACCCAGCTGTTACGGGCGTGGTCTCTCGCTGAGGCAGCGATGGAGGCGCCTGGTGGCGCGTGCAGAGTGTATTTAAAATTCATATTTTATTCCTTCCTCTTCGTGTTGGGCTCAGCCTCAGGGGTTTCTGGCTTATTCTGGATATACATGATTAAGAAGAGGACAAGAAGTAGAAAGGAGCGTCCGTCAACTTCCCGTGCTTTCCACCACATCATTCCTTTTTCAGCATGCATTAACGCAAACCGAACAGGATAGGAAAGAAGTGTGGCAAGAGTGCGGCCCATGTAAAGTACGTATCTGGTTTAAAGCAGCCACTCACTATAAATTTCCTTCCATCCAATTTTGTGAGGATTTATCTAATGAATCCTTACTTTCTAAAGCAGGCCCACGCTTCTTTCGTATCTCAGACAATAGTACAGTACAATGGCGAAGATTTTACTAATCGATAATAGCCCGCCAGCATTCAGCGGCCATACGCCATTTTGCAGCCCACAATGAGATGATTCTCAGGAAAACTGGGCCAGTCAACTTCAATTCAAAAGAATAATCCACCTAATTCAGTTCACAAACTCATGTCTTTCGGCGTGAGTCTTCGCGTCCATTACCTCAATGACTAAGCTTGCCATCCCTTCTTCACTCTACGACCTCGGCGCAAAACTTAACCACCAGGAATGCTGACCAACTCAAGCCATCCCAAAAATCGATCTCATTCACACAACGGGTCAGTCATGCTTCTTTTCTCACGCATCGGCACGAAATCTATCGGCCCGAGCAGAGGGTTCATATTCAGTAACAAGTCAGAAAAAAAAAAAAGATACTCCCAACACAAAAGTTTTGCACACCGGACCAAGCGATGGTGTGGGAAAAACCCGGCACCTTTTTCCGCAAGAAAATGGTGAAACTTTTCCTCGTTTATTGAGAAGAGATGCGCCAAACGTTGCTCTATTTTACACAGATCGAGATGAAAGGACGAAAACAAAAAACCGATTCTCGGAACTCTGGACTTGGCGAGATGGCAAAAAAAAAAACAGATTATGATGGGAAAAACGACTTTTCGGAATCATCGCTCTGGAGTTTTTTTTTCATTTCACACACACACACACTCACATCCAAACCGTATGGCGTGTTGGAGTAGTAGCTTCAAAGAACCAGAATGCACTGTCCTGCTGTCTGTACCATTTCGGCCCTTGGCGTTGGGAGCTTTTTGAAGCATTATGATTGCAATTTATGCTAGCTTACATCGAGAGACTTAAACTTTTTTTTATTTCAATTGAACAAGAGAGTCAGATACGATACGATGAGGAGGGAGGGAGGGAGAGAGAGAGAGTAAGACTGAGAGTGTGAGAGAAACATGCAGACATACGGACATTGAACCTTGCTGGGAATGTGCTGTAATATACAAAATTATTCAATTAAATTTCACGACCATGGTTACAAGAATAAGTTCCAACATTCTTGCCGCCATGTGCTTTGTGGTAATACAAAACAGATGCTCCTACATGTAATAATGTTTGTGTCTGGAACAGAACTAAGCTGAATTTGTAGAAGCATATTGGAGTGGTATTTGACTTTTGGCCTGATAAAAGTAACGTGGAAACGTTGTTCCAGTTGATTTATTTCTTTTTGGCCCACCGTTTAGAGAATTGTTTGGCTATTGAAATATTTGATAATTTAAGCTCATTTAAAAAAAAAGGCTTTATGACACACCTTACCTTCAACTAAATCAACCAATTGGCCAACAAATCTCGTATACTTTGCTTGAAGAAATAGGACTTCAAATGCAGTTTATCTTCTTCTTTGAGGCTTAACGACACTGCTGTGGGTCACGCTGGTGATCCAATCGCTTTCTTGATTTGCCGATACTCCGTAGTAGGATAGTCAGTCCTCATTGCGGTTGAACAATCCTGGTGAGATTTTAATCCCGATCTTGCCATGTAAAGACTGCCTTTGTCGCCTTACCACCGGCCTTATCTTACCGCTTCCCAAAGCAAAATTTCCCTCGCAAATTGTAAGCTCTAAAATTTAAAAACTTATTTACATACTTTCAATTAAATCGGTCAATTGGTTGACAAACTCGAATGCTTGGTCAGAAGAAGAAGGACTTCAAATGGGGTTTATCTATACAATCATCCTCTTTGACTTTTCCTAACTTAGTATTCCTGGCGCTAAATAACTAATGCTCTATCAATGGACCTTCTCCATCCAGGAAGGTTAAGACTAAGTGTTTAAAAAGAAACCAAAAGACTGTAGAGTATCTGAGCGAAGAAATACCAATGCTCCATAGACATAGCAAAACATCCTTACATCGTTTTCTGTACCTTTCCTACAGGAAAGGTGTGGTCAAACATGCTACAATGCAGTATGACTCATCAAAATTTCAGTCGCTAAAGTTTTCAACTATGCTACATAAATAACTATTGATTAATTACACCTTCTGATACAACAACAAAAAAAACATCAACCAGTTAGCGTTCGCTGTTTTGTGTGCATTGTTTTCAAATCGCGCTTCTACGAACCACCTAATTAAGCACCCGCCCCTATACAGAACACATCAACACCTCCGCCAACCCGTTTGTCTGCAATGTGGAGCAAAAGCTTCCGGAGCTTAGGCCCGCTTAACCAAACTTCACCGTACTGACACGACGGTAGCATAAACATTTTCTTTTGCTCGACGCACCTCTGCAAAATGTGCGTGAAGCATGAAAAGTGAAGTGACGTAATCTGTGCTGTAATCAGTATTTAGAGGGAAGCCTGATTAGTGCCGAGAATCTGTAAATGAGGCGGCAGAAAATCTTTCGTACGAAGAAAAACTCCGCATCCGAATATGTGAGGCCGACCGACCCACTCCAAAGGAGACTAGAAGCTTCAGACGCCTGTCAGCCTTTCAATCGCGGCTTCTAAACGTTCAGCAACGTTGCGCTACGCGTAGGAGTAGAATTGAGTGGAGTGGGCTGCTGCGTACGTCTCGAACGTTGGGGTAATTATTTGAGCCCATAAAGATGGGTTTTTCTTGCCCGTTTCCACATCGTGCTGTGGCTTACAAACTTGCCGAACTGATTTCCCGGCAAAAGGATTACCACATTCGGAGCGATCCACTGCCGGGAAGTTGCTCAACGACTAAGGAACAACAACAAAAAAGCGAACGAGCAAATCGCGCTAAACTACCGGCAGATTTTAACGTCTGGCCTTTTTTTTGTGGAAAGCTAAATACGACTCCATCATTTCATCTATCGGGTAAATTATCTCCTTAAAAGCTTGCACACGTACATTTTTTCACTAACATACTCGAACCGCTCATTTGTATTTTTCCAAACCGCGAAAATCTCTAGAGGTTTGAGTTGGACGTGTGGGTTTTTTTTTACTTCGAATGAGTCTCAGATTCTGAAAGCACTTTTCAGGTTTCTCTCTTTTTTGCCTTCCCACCGTACGAGCTGTGGTGATGGTAGGTGAGGCGAGCCGATGAGCGATTACATTGTCAGAGTGCCAGAAAGGTTGTGAAGCAGCTTTCCATCACTTGGAGATGCGTTGAATTGGATTGAAGGGGTCTTTTCATGCTCGAACACTTCCAGAAGTGTGTCAAAATAGAGGAAAAGCTTGCCTTCAAAACATGCACTCTAACCACAATATGATACAATACGTACACATGATTGATTGATTGGTTTTTCACCAGAGATCCTTAACCTTACCCATATCATAAATGAAAAAATAGATATTTATTATTTTTAACACATTTTAACCTCTTCCATACACCATACACCAATGGCCATTTATTTATTTTAGTCGCAGTGATCTTCCATTTTTTAAGTAAGACTTGAGGAACTTTAAAAGCTAAAATGTTACAAAACTTGACCGGGAAGTAGTTTAGCATGTAAATAAAAAGGCAGCATTTTGATGGAAGTTCTTAAGGGTATTCCCTTAAGAACTTCCAGTGTCATACCGTATAAATATGAAATATACAGTATAAATTAAAATAAATAGTAGAAATATTTATCTCATAAGAAAAGATCTTTTCAAAAATCGAGCATTATACTATACATGAAAACTCTTAATAAATATATAAGAAATCGTGCTTCAGATAATCTTCCAAAAATGTGTCTACGCTTGTCGAACAAGTATGCCACCATTAAACTGGGTCATGTTTGCTTCATACACGAAAAGATTTACCTCATCGCCGTCATCAACGAAACGGTCACGGATCGTGGATCAAAATAAATCGTACCATCAACTTCCCAGTAGCGATAATAGGCAATTTGTCTCGCCATTCTCAGTCCAACAGTCTTTCCTGTGTGCGTGTGTGTCACTGTTTCAATCGTTTTATCCTTTCTCTAATGGTAAAGCTTCTCTCGTTTTCATCTCGATCCGAGAAAGATTCACCAGGAGTACCAGAATCGAGACAAACTGCCAATGAAAGCGATGCTTTCCAGCCCATGCTGATAGCAATAACTAAGCGAGCTTAGGATGAAATCTGATCGGAAATCGTTCTCCGGTCTTTACGACTCCCAGGACAATTTTCACCACCACTAAATCCGAGAAGGGCACCGAAATGAGCAACTAAAGTGGAACTTTGAAAGGATAAAAAAACTCCTCCAGCTTACTGGTCGGTGTTCGATGATGATGATGATAAAAGGTGAACTTTCCCTGACAGACAATTGGGACAGGGTTCGCTTTGAGACAAATTTGTTTGCCTATTCCGGAATGTAGAAGCGAGCATCCAAAAAACATAGAAGAAACATTTTCAAGTCCATCGACAACGAACCCCGGTCATGTTGACGATAATGCTAAAAGTGAGAACCCTGAATGATAGAAGCCTCACTTCATCAGTGAGTAGATTTGTCACCGCATATTTCTCCTGCTTTTCAACCACACCCATCACAAAAATAGCAAAGCCACTTTAGCAAACATTTTTCAAAACTTCCCTCCTCTCCAAAAAAAACCTTCAAATCTTAGCATTGCAATCAAGCATCGCAAAAAAGTTGGCGGTAGTTTGGGAAATGGTGGTGTGAAGCTTTTCTTTTGCCACCCCTCTACGATTGAATGATTGCCAACATTTGCCGGGAGGCCACAAACGGTTACGTCCTGCTTGACTGTGGGCAAAACTCCCGAACACTTTCGGGTTCGGGTTTTCTTTTAGCAAGGGATGGGATGAAAAACAAGCACGAGAGGGACTCGCTCCACTGTGGTAACCGATCGTTAGCCGTTTTAATTGACTCGTTATGAAAGTTTTGCTAGCAAATGGATGGGGCGAAATTTTCGATAGCCTTTCCGGTTCCGGCCGGCAGCTGTTTCTTCTAGCTCATCGTCACTTCCGCCATGTTGAGCCTTTTTTTTTTCTTGCTTTGAAATGACTTTGAGTGTGGATGACATTTTGAAACGGGCAGGAAACGGAGAGCTAAGGAAAAGGACACAAATATCGTTCGATTCATTCCACCGAACAAGCAACGGAACACACCACGAAGGCGATGGTGTTGGCGGTGAAGTGTTTTAATGGGGCTCATAAATGAGATTTTATGCTTCCCTTGGAACAATCTCTTGCGTTTGCAATTGCTTGCCATGGTACCGGCTGTGACGACATCTTCTGTCCGACAATGCAAAAGAATGAAAAGTAACGTAGAAAATGTGCAATCGAGAATTATGGATATCTGTAAGCGCACAAAAACTGGCCCCAAATGCATTAACTTTTCTGGTAATTATGGCAACCAGAAACTCTTTATCAGTGCGAAAAAGAAAATGTTGATTCGATGCCACAAAAACAAAAAAAAAATCAAATCCTTTCCCTTTTGCTTCTTGCACTTTATACTAGGGAATGCGAGAAGACTTTTGGTTGTAAAAACCTCCCAAACCGTTAGAACCCGTCATAAATATACAAATTACTTCAATCATGAGAATTTCACCGATTTCCCATTCTTTCTTTTTCCGTCTGGTTGCGAAAATTCTTCCATCCTCGCCCGTTAAGATACAGCAAAATAGCTGCAAAAGTTCTTCGCTCCCAATCCAGCTGGCAGAGAAAATAAGTAAAAACATTTTTAAAAACAACGAAAACACATCGACTCGTCCCATTTCTTCCAAGTACATTATTATGATACGAATTAGGCACGAGCCTCCGAGAAGTCAGGAATGGAGCGGTTTTTTTCTTCCTCCTTTTCTGCATAAGAACGTAAAAATTTGACATGCCTTCGATGACTTTCTATGGCTTTTTCTCGTGACCCGTCCCATCCGTACCAGGCGTAGCAGCAGCGGTGGTTGAGTTTAATGATGGGAATTAAATTTCCTTTACGCTACCACAGCCGCGAAACGGCAAGCTTCCGCACCGGTTGCGTTTCAGGGTAAATGATTACAAAATCACTTTACATGCGTGCGCCTCATTGAGCTTTGGCCTGACGGAGAGGGTGAAGTTTGAATGCTCTCGCCTTGCTTCCTTCTGTTTAAGCAATACGCCATGTCACATGGTTATGGACCGTTTTATGAGCGTAGTTCCTCGATTGCTTCTTGTGTGCAAGAATGTGGTTTGCGCACAGAGCAGAGAAAAAATTATGCTGCTCTGCAATTTCCATTTCCTGAACGGCTGTAATGCTTCATTTGAATAAACGCTGCGAAACAGATTGTGTAGAATTTGTGTATGCAGGCGTGTGCTTTCTCTGTCATTGTGGATGGTTTATGATGGGAAATTTTAAACGGGAGTTTAAGAGAAAAAGTGAACCGTTCGATACGTTCGTCATGCAACAATTATTTAATATCTGGTAATAAATTGTTCATAGAGGTATGTAAATACCCACATAAAATGTATCTAGAAATTGTAAAGACCATGCCGGATGACTAAAATTTATTTTCTAACTGTGCAAATACCTTCCAACCATGGAAAAGCCCGTTTTTTTGTGAGAAAAAAAATCAAACATTCAAATTATTTCCGTCAGAAATTAGAAAGACCAAACCAGAACCATACATCTCCTCTACATGAGCTGTCCGTCAGAATATTGTCAAAAAATAAATTGCACCGGGCGATGTGTTCGTCATTTTTGTGCCTTGTCAGGGTTTTGGGCACGATCGATGTCACAAGTGGGAAGGGCAAATAGAACAAAACACTAATTCAATTCAATTCAATTTCAAATTGAAATCTGAAAGGAATTTTTGGGAGAAAAAGATAAACCATAGCTCAGGCTTCCTCGTAAAACGTTCAATCCATGTTTCCTCGGAAGAGAACAGAAAATGTTTGAATAACTTTCCTGCACAATTTTGCTTTTCTTGCTTTAGAAAATGTGGCGATTAAAGTAAAGTCAATTGTGATCGAAACTTTGGGATTTCACAGTGTTAAGAGTATGTTTAAAAGCCATATATGACTTATTTTGTAGTAAAATTTCTAGTGTGTTTTTGGTATTTGGCTTCAGAGTGTCACAAATACGTGTTTTGAAAACAACTTCTACTTTATAATTACTACTAAATATTTCTTAATATAAATAACTTCTACCATATAAACAACGACCAACTAAGTCACGCCGGCCATCGAATGTAGTTGGAAAGTACATTCCAAGACTTTACGAAAGGGAAACGGACCAGATGATGATCGGCGTCGCTGTCGCTGTCGCATTCACCACAGGCCTGTTTCAGCTTTTATTTATAGTTTAACAATAAAATTAGGCACATCTAACCACAGCAAGTAAGACACAAGAACTTGTAATAATTAGGTAAAAAATAAAGTTTGTCGGAAACGAGAATGAAAACAACGAGCAGTTTTTTGAAGGTGAATGGTTAAACATGATTAAGATTGACAACGAACCTCAACAGCGACCTTTAAAAAATATGTGAGAAAACTACCATCGATGGTGTAATTATTCTGCAGAGTAAATATTTAATACCCGAAGCTATTTGGGAATAAAAAAAAACATTTGTGGTATAACTCATTAATTTTAAAATCAAAGAAAATCAAATTTCTTGTGCTTAGCTTAACGACCAGATAGCTCATGTCGGCTATCAATTACTGACACCACGTACTTGCATAGTCAGTCCTAACTAACCCTACTAACCCTGGTTCAAACAAGAGAAGATTCCTATATTGAGTTGAAAAATCTTGAAAAAATTTTATTGACTTTTGCAAATGTTATTCCTATACACTCTCTTCAATGTTTTTCAGTGTTAAAATTGCTCAAACATTGCTTAAAATCTTCTCTACGCTAATTTCTCTCTTTAAGCAACGAAATGAACCACGGACACAATTTATCAAACTCTAAACCACCTTTTACTAAACAATTTACCAGCAGACCACCCTATCAATTACGAATCCAATCAGTCCCATGTGGTATAAGCCCAACCGTCCGACATTCGCACCAAAAGAGTCACCACACCAACACCGAACATTCCCAAGGTAAATTAAATCGCAATGAGCTAAAAGATGTGGCTGATAAATTGCATCCCATTACACACATTGTGCTTCCTACTTCCTGAATGAATCAACGAAATTGCTATGCCCAAGCGCCCTTTCCAGTCTCGTCCCGGACCTGTTAATGTTCAACTTTAAATCCAATTAACACCGCGACCCATTATATTAAGATTCTCGCATCGCAACAATTAACCAACGGACGACCGACCACCATCTGGTGAAACGATCGTACGCTACCGTGGGAAAGCTAAGCACGGCCCATCCATCCCAAGCGAGATACAGCTGGGATAAAGGGAAAGTTGTATTAAAATGGCAAACGTGCATAAGAAACACTCTCATTAGCATAAGAATCTATTATTTACATTATTCTTCCTGAAGGACGTCGTCGTTCCGCGTTGGGCGCTGATGTGCGCCGTTCCACCAGCACATGCACCACCCCATTCGTTTTGCTCACTTTCACACGCGTGGCACTTGTGCCACAGCTTTCTCACTATTCACCATTTAATGAAAATGCCACTTGTCAAGCAATTTTCCAAAGTGACACACTCTGCACACTCCAATTTTACGGCCGTTTTACTGGGCCACGGCCCGAAATTTCCCCTATTGGTCAGACTCACTTGCGTCACCTGAGGGCACTCTCTCACCTTAATTACGGTGCAAACTTTTCACGACGCTTATTTAATGTGCATCATCCACCTTCATCGCATGGCGCACATTTGGCACGAAGGAAAGCTTTCTCTTCAACACTTCTTTTCTGCTTTATTTGGCACAACGCAAGCTCTACATGATTTTTCCACACGCCTGGTTTTCACCAACTTACTTTCGTACACTTTTCTTTCCAATTTCATCCATGGCGGGGCTTTTTTATACACTAAATAAACTTACTTACAATCACACTCACTACTCCCATCCACGCGCACAAACACACAAAGCCTCACTCACACGTATTACATACTCTTCTTACACACGAACTGCGTCAGTGCGGCATATACACACACACACACACATCCGAGCTTTTACCCTGTTCACGCTGTCAATCTTACAATTACAGCACACCCCAAAGGCACATGGGGAACGCGCGTTCCGTTTCACTTCCGGGCCCGGCTCCGGAGTGCGTTGGGACGAATTTAAATTTCGTTGTTTCCGCTCCGCGAACTCACTTCCCGGAAGGGAACGCGTTTCCGGCGAAAGTAGCGCGCCGCACTTTCTTGTGTGTATCTTTCCTTCAAAAAGCTTCAACAACCGGTGGCAACAGCAGCAGGAAAACGGGCCCGTCGTCACAAGCTGCTCACTGGTTTGGCTTGATGGAGAACTTCACATGCATACTAGACGTTCGGTTGGCTTCACTACGCGTTACCTTTCGAGGGCTTTTTCGAACAATCATCTAGTATGGTAAAGCTTACCTTCTAAACGCACCTTTTCCACCATACATATACGCACACACACACAAAAACACACGCACGCACGGAGTTTCCCTAGGGGGAGAACGCTATTTCAGCAGGGGGCTTTTGGTCCTTTTTATGAGATTTTATTTTATTCACCGGACTTTCAGCCCTTCCTTTCGGTAATCTGATTGCGCTGAGATTAGCCCACACACTGCTGATGTGGGGAAAATTTAAATTGATGACTTTGGTCTGCAGTTGGGTCTGGGGCTACCCCGTTTCTTTTTGCACAATGCCGGCGACTATGAATCAGCTGCTTAATCCAAGCAAGTTACTGCAGTATCCTTATGAATACTTTTACTACGCCACGTTTCTACTGCCACCGTTCGCTCCTTGCTGCGGGTATCCTTGGGAACGATCTAGTATGCTCGTATCAATTCGAAACCGTGTGTTGTTCTTGGCGTAGCCCAGAGAACATTGAATTTAAATCACTTTTCTCGTTTTCGTCACAATTTTCAACTACCTCCGCCACCCCACTTTGGAAAACGCCCCACCAAGAACGCGTTTACCGGTACCGACAGACGTAGCCCGTAGTCGTTTTCGTTTCGTTTCGGTTGCCGTTAGACGTTTCGCGATCGGTTGCACGCGCACACAACCACGGTCGACCCGGTTCCGTTGCCCAGCGAGATGAAACTGGCCCTTGTACGGTGAGCGCCTGCAGTGGCGGATGCTTAGGATGATTATCATCACCTATCTGGCACGCGTACAGCATCGCGAAGCACGAAGAACGTCCCCGATGCACGAAGTACGCCAATGCCGAAACGGGATGAACGCAAGCGATGTATGGGAATTCATTTTGCGTTCGAGTGAATTTCTTATCACTCGGGTAATGGTAGAATGTTTGCAAGTTAGGAGCAAGATAAGGAAGAAATAAACAAAAAACTTCGCAAAGTAGAAAGTAATCCTAGCATTGTTGTATTTATTTTCAAAATAAGGGTAAATGAAATAAAATCCTTCTGATATCCGAATTGAGATGCATAAAAACAAATCGTATGCATGATAAAACAATTAAATTTATGTCTGGATGCAAGCAAAAAGAGGAGAACATATTTTTTTTTCAATCTAGACGGAAGCAATTGTCCAGTTTACTTTTGTTTACTTTGTTTAAATCGTTATTTTAAAAAATATCTATTTGTCGTTTGATTCTAATTTACATCTTTAGTGGTCTATGAACCTTAATGTTTTTGGAATGAAATTTCAGAATAATTGTTCTCATTTTTTTACAGGTTTTTTTTAACCATTTTCTCATTGAATTTATTTTGAAGGTATTTACAACCATTGTTTCCATGATAACAACGGTTTCTAAGGTCATGTTGGCCATCAAATGGTTTACTAGACTTGCTGATAACCACGTAGTTGGATAGTCAGCCCTCACTACTGGGACACGGATAGGAATTGAACCCCGGTTCTGCCGTTTGCAGACCGGCACCGCTGTCACCTACACCTTTTGACCACCTCCAATGATTCAGATAATATAATTTTGAACTAATCATTAGAGTTGTCCAGAACTTTATTTATTCAAAGTTTTCATCCTTAAAAAGTATGATTGGTGAATCCTAAAGCCTTCTCACTTTAGTTCCTCCAAAGACATCGCATTGTATTAGGTACAGGGAATGTAATGAGAACCCCACTGAACGACCCAATATCTAAAAAAAGGTTGTTTTATTTAAATTTTAATATTACAGCTTACCATCGCTTTGTCCACACCGCTTGCGACGACTAGATGAGGTGAAATTACAATATTTTAGTTCTTAGCTTGTATTACCGGCCATTCACTTTCATGCAAACATTTACAACCGTCAGCACCAGCTATAATATAAACTCTCGTGCATCCCAGACCGTACCAGCATGCTTTTGAATGAAATCACGACCTTCCTCGAAACCCTACCTGAACTTCGCTTGGGGAAATCGCTGCCACATGTTCGGCCACGACTGCGTACTGAGCACCACAAGCGTTCGTGTTCCGCTTCTCACCAGGCGAAACACGATGCCCCAGTAAACTAGAACGTTGGACCAGAAATCAGATGAACAGATGAACCTCGGAGTGTCACGGGTGAGCATCAGTGAGCTTTAAGCGTAAGAAACGAATTGCCATCCCAAGCCATGGCTTGCACCTGACCCCGGACACGGTGTTTCCGGTTGGCACCGAAAAGTGGATGCGTTCGCCCGTGAATTGTTGGCCTTGAGCGCCCAACTCACTCGACCGCCTATTGTGTGCCTGTGGAATGCGGTGAATGCAGCAAAAGCTGAATTCTCTGGGTTTTATTTTTTCAAATAAATGCAGTCAGTAGCTGACCGTGACACGGGAACCGCAGCGTTCTCGCATGCTTTCCTCCCCTTACGTGACCGATAATGGCGCGTGAAAGGTGATAAACTTTAATCCGTTTTGATTGTTTTGCAAATTATTTAAATTATTTAATTTGCTTCGTTACCCAATTATTGTCTGCTAGGGATGGCGGAAAGGGAAATGCTTACAAATTCGGTAAAAAATTACCGCTGGATGAAGTAAAAATTTGAATTCAAGTAGAACAAAAAAATTCTTGGAATTTTAAGCAATTTCCTCCATCTTGTTTATCTCTTGCAAAGCCAATCCTACGGACAGATTCAAAGAATTGGTTTCGTTGAATTTCTTTCTGCACTGTTCATGTCAAAATTAAACAAGTTACTTGTGGTAGCGACAAGGCCAGACCGTCACTTTTGTATATAAAAAAGTATTTAGTGGCGCATATTATACTTCACAATATTCACATATAAGCAATGCTAAGTGCATGGATGTAGTCGACATGTTGACGATTTTCCATGCAAGAAACTATATATTTAAAAAGAATAAACACGAAAATGTCTTCAAAGACGTCCGTCTTCGACGTCGAAAATTACATTAAATCTGCTTTGACACACCAAAGTTTGTATTGTAATTCTTTTTTCTCATTTAAGTTTATGATTTTTAATTGTTTTATGATTTGCTGCTCAGTGTCAATACGGCACTGGACCGTCATAATCAATTATAAATAAATTTGCTGCTTAGTAATAACATTATAAATTAAGATATTGTATAAACTATTCATGATACTATCAATCCAACTACGACTGACTATCCAACTACGTGCCGATACTATCTCTTTGGCGAAGTCAAAGAGATTCCGCGCATATTCGTAGTCCTTCTGTCCCAGGATATCGCGCATCGGTGCCGCCGGGGATCTTCCTGATGCCCGAACGGCTGCTAAGAGTCTGGGTCTAGCCGCATCGAACTCCACACATGACCAGAGGATGTGGTCAATGTCATGTTATCCGTTGCTACAGCTACAAACCTTGGAGTCGTCGCTACCTATACGTTGAAGATGTGATCTGTTCAAGTTATTGGCTTAAAAAAAAACTAAATAAATGAAAAACTTTATGATAAATTAATTTATTTTCATGAGGAGCGGTCCGTATTGCTGCTTTTCATTTATGCATAATTTAAAAAAGAAGTTTCAAAGAAAATCTTCTACCATCTTTTCATTATTTGTATAGAACGGCAAGGAATACCATCCACTACCTTACGAGAATTTATCCATTACATCTGCTTTGCAACAGTTTTTAATCTTCAAGTGAATACAACTCCTTTCGCTGCTTTCGTTTATCTTTTTTTTTGTCTTAACTCCCAACGCATTCCCAAAAGCTAGTTTTATCAACAAGTCCTGTTAAATAACAATCGCTCAAACTGCAATCGGTTTAAAATGTTTTCAAGACAAATAAAACCGTTAAAGATAAACAGCATGCCGCTAACATTCGCCGCTATCATCTGTGGCGTAGTTATAGTTTCTATCTTGTGACTTAATGCAGTGTGCAACCGATTATACCCTTGCGACTGCTCCGTAAAACTTGTGTCCTCGTTCGCGTTCTTCCATTTTCCCACTTCCAACACTGTGCACGCATGCACACACCCCGGATGTGGCTGATGTATGACACGTCAGCTAAATTTAATCTTCACCCACTAACTCACCAAGCGAGCAGAACTTTCAGCTACGTTTCAATCCCAAACATCCACAGTATATGAAGCACTGCCGGTGGGAAAACAAAATCTTTTTCGTGCACTCGATAGTAAAAAAAAACCAGGAAAGTGAAACATAGTTTCCGCTCAGTGATAACAAAATCACTTTCCACCATAGAATGTGTGATAAAAACTTGCCTCATGAGGAGTGAGCTTTTTTACTTAATAATGACATGCAATTGCATTAGTGAGCGCAACACGAACGGTGCTTATGACCCCGGACAACTGGCCTGTCGGATGGTGGAGGGGGAAAAAAAGGAAACCAACACCTGCCCTTTCTAACACCGGGCCGTGTGACTAACATGATAATGATTCATTACGGTGCTAATCTGATTTGTGGCAGTAGTTTGGTGGCGAAGGTGAGCAACGAAGTTTATTTTCTGCGGTTAATGACAGTATCCATCCGGTTACAACTTCGGGGAGTGTAAGGAGACGGATGCACAGTAAAGTGAAGGGGGGGGGCGCAATTAAAAATTCAGCGTCAAAACCATATAAGTTACCGCGCTTGGAATTGCAAATGAGCAATCAGTCCTTTTGTCTTGGCTTGGAAGAAAGAGCAGAAAGAGAGAGTGAGAGAGATCATAAAAGACCCCAGCTAATTAATAAGCTTTATAGATCATCATAAAATGGTTCGGCGATAACACTTACAAAACACCCGAAAACGCTTCAACAACTGACACACTTTCGCCGATGTATTCTTGCAACCCTCATTAGATACCGCTTATATGGGAAGGACCAAACGACCAAAGTCCTCCGCCATCGTAAGCTCGTCCAAATTTAATTACGCTCCTTAATGGGGTTGGGATTTGTTTTATCCTTGTATGCAGCTCTCCATGCCAATAAAAGCTACTTGTTATTGCTCTCCCTTTTTTTAAACCTTCACGTGATAGGGCGCATCATCATGAATACTGATCGTCAGAATCCCTTTCACGTTCAGGTGTTACAGTGTGATATGTCACCAAACCAACATCACAACAAAAAAAAACATCCTCCGGAAATCAATCAGACAAATTGCAAATGAAGCACGGTGCATCGTGATGAACGTTGAAATGTACTCATAAGATCCAATTTTATTGTTAATGCTCCATCGAATATCACGCTCTCGCCGACGGGACCTCAGGCAAGCGACCCATTGCAACCACACGAACCAATGTAATAGATCAATGGGGGCCATGGTGGGATTGCGAGGTGGTAAAAGTAAAACATGAAACTGATTAACGTTCATTACGGATGGCTTACTGGGAAAATTAATTCGAAACCTGGACGAGGACGAGTGAAACGAGTGTCGCTGGCAGGCCTCACCCCCGGTGTGCATTGTGTCTGGGTTTCTCATTTTTGTTTGCTTAATGCGAGCAAATTAAAAATTAATATCCCATCCCGACGTTTCGTCCGGCGGTTCGTCCTGATCCTTCGGATACTCGTCAAAGTTGGACAGATCGATATCGGACACGATGGGACGGATGAGTGGGGCCGGCATCGTGCGCTCTTTCAACCGTTGCCACTCGAAGCTACCGAACCAGCTGAAAATGAAGAAGTAAAACTTGTGTCAAAACTCACACATGCTTAAAGTTAACTTTAACTCTTCAATCACAAAGCACAGCCAGACAGACACACAGCTAAAAAAAAAAAAACTACACTTACGGATGGTTCTTGATGTCGGCAATACCGTTCTTGCCGTACCCGAGCCGTTCAGCCGCCGTCTGTCTGCAGAGTCGCTTGATCAGGACCTGTGCCTTCTTGGGCACGCGGGACGGCAGCTCGATGATGTCGATGCCGCGCAGGATAGCGTTGTACGTTTTCATGTGATTTTTGCCACGGAACGGTGGCTTACCGACCAGCAGCTCGTGTATCAGCACGCCAAGCGCCCAATAGTCGACGGCCCGATCGTGACCCTTGTTGAGGATGATTTCCGGCGACACGTACTCCGGCGTACCGGCGAACGTCCACGTCTTCTGGTTCGGTCCGATGCGCTTCGCGAACCCGAAGTCAACCTGCACCGCCCACCCGAAAACAAAAACCGGAATCCACAAGCCATCGTTAAGAATGTGTTTGGGAAACAGAGCAGTATCCACTTACCAGCTTGATGTAGCCCTTTTCGTCCAGCATTAAGTTTTCCGGCTTCAAGTCACGGTAGATCATGTTCCGGCTGTGCAGATACTCGAACGCTTCCACGACACAACCGGTAATGAAGCGGGCCGTACGCTCGTCGAAGAATTTGCTCTTCTGCAGCACTGTCCAGACGTCGCCACCGAGACAGGCCTCCATCAGGAAGTAGAGATACTTCTTATCACGGTACGTCTTGTACAGGCTGCATGCGAAAGAGAGAAAGGTATTTGGACATGAATAGGGAGCACATTTATGAAGTTAAGCTGTTTAGTAGAAAAAATGATTGAGTTTTCCTTCAATCAATCAAGAGATACTGAATTCCTGAGCCATTTTATCTAACAATGTAATTTAAAGAATTTTCAAACATTACGTACTTCTAATGCTGAACAAAATATTGGACTAGCTTAGCTGATTTCCTAACATTTTGCTACAAGCAACCTAAAAATAAGCACATCGTTCCTAAATCCAGTAGATATAATCTCTTTGAAACCAGTTTATTTCCTATGTTTGCGCTGAAATGAGTCGGGAAAATACTGTAACTGTGAAAAATACTTCAAAATAAAGTTTTGGTCGCTTTAACGTGGAACTATCACCCTACTCAAGTTGATGCCATATTCCTTCACTTCTGCTTTCCGTTACTCCTTTTTTGTTATTTGTCTACATGATTCCTTCGTTCACGTCCACTTTTAACGATTTTTTTCGTTTATTTATAGAGGCTTTGAGTCTTAGAGATTACACTCGCCTCGCTACTGTATAAAAAAAGGATGGTTTAATCTAATACAAAACTATGGCATATGTGGCTTAAATATTATGGAAAACTATTGCCTATAAAATTATGGAAACTATTATAACATCGGATAAGTTTAAACTATTGCTTGAATTTCTTTGTATAAATGACTGATGCGTAAAAATCTAACGAGGCGTTTCTGATGGAGTTTGTCGGGTGATAGGATTGTCGTTAAATCAGTTTCTAGTTGACAGGTGGCTCGGTGTATCGTGTATCCATGGCAATCGGTGAGGATGTGGCGGACGGTGATGTCAACACCACAGAAGTTGCAGCGTGGAGGACTGGATTTTTCTAGGAGGTAGTAGTGCGTAAGGCGGGTATGAGCTATACGAAGGCGGGAAAGGACTCGTTGGATGTGGCTGGATTCGGTATCTTCCCATGAAACCTTTAACGATTTCTAGGAGCCGTACAGTCTTTGACTCAAACGATCCATTGCTAGCTTGTTTTCGTCACTTTTTCTGACCATTTGAAATAAGCATCTTTCTGTTTTCCTTGCGTTCTTAATTTTCTACCTCTTTTGTTTCTAAATTATTGTTTCCAATTCTAATTGTATGCCTCTTTCTTCTTTATGTCCTTTTCATGTTTCAGTTTCACTGCGGTCCAGTTAAAACTCTGGCTTCTTCAATTGACTATTTTTTTATCGTAAAGGACTGCTATATTTTTATAATTTATGGGATTGCAATAGCCCTAGAGGCGTTTTTCAGTTTTATTAATTAAAAAAAAATACAGCATGAAGACAAGCACTGTCTTTTGCACGACACGACAAGTACGAATTCTTACTCTGGTTAGTAACCATAACCGAAATTTATGTAATTATGAGTAAATATGTAACGACTCGATTTGACGGGAGCTACATCCCATACAAACCGAACAAACGAGCAAACGTGAGTGACGACGATTAAGGCGAACAATTATCGGTGTACGATGTAGTCTGTTATGTAACCTGCGATTTGATTATAGGAGTGAGCAGGTAAGTATGCTATAAACATTAATTGATTCAGATATTTATTACAAAATATCACTGTAGCGTAAATTTTTTAGATAAGAAGAGATGGATTCTATTCACATAAAACGAAGTCTTTTCGTTGGTCTGACTCTTGGAGTAGATGAACGAAGATGCTTTAAAAACCCTATGGTTTGCTTCGCAGCATGCCTAGCCGGTAAAGCTTTAATTTTAGTTGATTAAATTTATCTAAATTAAATCGATAAATCCATTATTTTTTTCTAATGTTCGCCTGATAAGTACAGAAAACCTATTATCTATACAAAAAGTAAAAAAAATCATTCATATCGCCTTACAAATGTAAGTTCATTACAGAATCGTAATGTCCCTCCTTCCCTGGGGATGACCAGTTTGCTCCAATCATCAAAGATAACCTCAAGCTCGAATCAAAGCTAAATCGGAGACAACAAATGCTTCCCATTGGAGTCAACCACCGGAAAGCAATAGCAGAGCGTACACAACAACAAATAACGACGAAACAAAACAAAGCAAAAAACAACGGATGAAACGAGAGAGATTCATTTTAATCTCACAAAACGCACCTCAGTGTATCGGTTTCAATCGGCAACGCTCGAAGGGATTGCACTGGGTTCGATCGCTTTCCACGAGCTCGTAATTCAATCCAAAGTGTTACCAACCGCCACCAAACCGTTCCCTCTACAGCGCTGTACGCGTTGTAGCCGTTCCTGATCAAAGCATCTAGAGCAATACGCGAATTTCCCGGATTCCTTTCCCTTCAGCCAAACCACCACCTTTTTTCTCCCTCTAGGGTCATTCCGTTCCGCTCCACCGAGGATTATTTTTCCAAAGTGGAAAACGGCTAACCCCTCGCACAGCTTGCCCTAATCGTTCAACCGCGTGAATTCAAATCGGACACCACAAACGAAGAGAAGGCTTTTATGTGTGTGTGGTTGTATGTGTTGTCTGTGTGCTATTCCCGTTATACCTCCCACCACCCTGCGTAGGACGTAAAATCAAAACGCAAAACCGATGGCAAAACCCGATACCCGATTGTCGGCCATGTATCGAATGGTTGCGGCCCTTCGAAATGCCAAGCTAAAGTGAAACCAAAACAAGCACATGTTCCGGAGAACCACCGTAAAAGCCGATAGGTCCTTACCGTACGATGAACGGACTGTTGCAGCTTAGCATGATGTCCTTTTCGCTGTAGGCGTGCTCCTGCTGCTGCTGGCGTACCATTTCGATCTTTTTCAGATACTTTAGGGCGAACGTTTGGTGGTTTTTGTACTGTACCAACTCCACCCGACCGAACCCACCGATGCCCAGCGTCCCGATGTAGGTTAAATCATGCAGCTGGATATGGTCGTACTCTGGGGGCGATAGAAAAACGAACGGCCGGTTACAAGAGAACAGTGTGTAAGATCATAGTTTCTGGTTTCTGGTAGTGGTGGAGCGTCACAACTGTCACAGCGTGTTAAACGGTGTACAAAGCTTACACGCCCACCATCAACCAGCCCACGTGCATTCCAGTGAAAGATGTCTCACCTGAGACAATATTTGTCATCGTCGAGCTGCGTGGTATCGTGTCGGAAAGCTTCACCTCACGCAGTTTATCCAGTCCGCCCAAGAACTCGTTGAATGCACTGTTGAGTCCGAGAAAGCAAACAATACAATCAGAAACATCGGTGCGATGGTCAGTCCACACCACAACTCATCCACCTACATGCGGTTCAGTGTTAGACACTCGGTCCCTGGTGGGTTTGCAATGATGCTGGCCAACCGACGGTCCTCGTGGAGGAGGGCCTGCTCTCCAAAGTAGGCGCCTCGCTGAAGTGTTCCCACCAATCGATCGTTGCCCTTTTTATCGGTTTTAATCACGTTCACACTACCGCCCCGTATAATGTAGAACTTGTCACCGGGATCCCCCTGCTGAATGATGGTCGACCCAGTCGCGTAGAACTCCTGCAATCATTAAGCCCAAATTTAGTGACCTTCACACCCTAAAAGTAACGCGTTTTGTCTTTCTTACCCGCTTAAGAAGATCCGATATTTTGTGCAACTTCTCAATCTCCAGATCCTTCAACACCGACACCGTACTCAGAAACCGGACATTCTCTTCCCGCTCCTTGCGGCCACTCTTCATCATGATCTTCTGGAACACCTTACGCTCCAGCAACCAAACGCGCGCCCCACTCGTTACGCGGATCGAAGCGAATCGCTTCGCCTTGTACAGGATCGCCAACTCGCCAAACACGACACCGCGCCCGAACGATTTAATCACCTTATTATCCACCACAACCTCGTAGGTGCCTTCTTCCGATACAAAAAAGTGTGCCCCAATGTCACCCTCCTTGATGATGTAACTGTTTGGCGGGAATGTCATCGAGCTCATGGCCGCCGTCACGGCCTGTAACCGTTCCTCGTCCATCATATTGTTTAGGAAATCGTTCGCAACGATCGCCGTCTTGATCAGAAGTTCTGTGTCCGGGCTTTTCGGATGCGTTGGGATGACGATGTCTTTCGATTCTTTCAGATCGGTTTTATCGGACACAACACCCTGTTTGCGAGTTTTCTTTAACGTACCCGTCGTAATGTCCAGTTCTTCAATCATCGATCGTTGAGATGACATCTTTCGTACCAACGTCTCCTTTCGGGGAGTAGTGATGGGTGGATCGTCATCCAGCTGGTGGTCGGAGTGTTCCGAAGTTGGAACTGGCGGAGGTTCTCGCGATGGCGGTGGTACTGTTGGGAGTGGTATTTCCTGTAATGAAATGATCATTCTAGCATTAGCATACGGCACGACCTAACGCTTAGGGAGGAGCTTACCTTTTCTTCTTCACGTGCGTTGACAGTCTGACGTAAGATCGTCTCCTGTAACGATCTGTTCAACACCTCATCGGTGAGGTTCTGCTCGAGCTGACTTCTGGGTGGAGGTAGCTTTGGTGGCGTTGGTTCCTCATCCTGCGAGGTGTCGTCCGCTTCATCCACGTGATTAACTCTGCTCATACGAGGAGGCAAATCCGGTGGTAGTACCGTCGATCTGTCATCCTCCGAACTTGGTGCTTCCGGGACATCATCTTCGTTTAATTTCTGCATCGGGATCACATCATAGTCGGACATCTCTCCTTCCTGCAGCTGCTCCTCGGGTTGAATGTCCGGAACGGGACTATCTCTTTTCGGAACTGGTGGCTCTATTATCGGTGGCTTTACCATTGGTGGGAGATTCGTTTCATATGAGCTAACGCTGTTACGCTGCTGATCTGTCGATCGTTCCTCTTTCTTCTTCGGAACGTTGATGGCTTGTGTCGTAGGTTCTGGAGATTTGCTCTTTGCTTGTAGCTCTTGTATTTCGTCCTCCAGACGGACCAATGTCGCACGTTCACTCTTCGTTAACTGTTTGTAACCCTTCGACTGAAGTGCCAGCATGTGCAGTATCTTGTTCTGCAGCAGATCCTTCAGCAGCTGCTCCTGACCCTGCCTGGATGGTGGCTCAGCCGTGGAAGTCTCTCGGGAGCTGCAGCTTATCTTTGGCACTTCCGGATCGCGGGGTCTCGATGCACGTCGCTCGACGTTTGGTGCCGCCGGTACAACAATCGTCGGTACAGTCCGTGGGTCGGCGGGACTCATCTGAACGCTCCACTGTTCCTCTGGTGGACCGAAAGGATCGGGCTCGCGATTAGTGTCGTTTGTGGTAGCGTTGCTTGTAATGTTTAATCGTTCATCCAATGATCCCAGCCCCGACTCACGTTCGTTTGATTTGACCATCGTCGGTGCCGTAATCACGGTGGTAGTTTGTGGTGCTTCTGCTGATGGTGCAAGTGCTGGTGACACCTTCTCCAACCCAATGTACCCATTGGCACGAGGTGCAGGCGGTACCGTTTGATTTAGTTCTTCGTCATATAGCCGCCGTGTAACACGTGTAGCCTGTTCGAGAGTAGAGCAAAACCGTTCGCCTACTTTATAACGTGCTCGTTTAGCATCTCAAGGGGATTTTCTTACAAAATGGTCATAAACCTGAGACAAACCACCACTGTATCCTATGTAACCAAGGGGAAGACAATATTTTCTATACAAGAAACACGTCCTCTTATCGTGTTGTCTTGGGTAGAACCAAAAAAAATGAACAAACAGGAAGAAACTGTCAGAGAGGCACAGCTAATTGAACAACGTTGTCTGTGCTGCTGGCATGTCTTTGTTAATCCTAAAATAGATTGATTGAAGTGCTTCACAAACAAACTATCTCCAACCATGATAAGCGATCAACTTAAGTCCCTCGCCAAAGATCGCCATAAATGACAGAGATAAAGAAAAACACAAGAAGCGCGACTCGGGTATACAATTACTAGACACAGTGTTGCTAATAAGTGTGCTTTTAATTGCTTTAATGAGTTTTAAAAGAATTTTGTTCCAAAAGTTGCTCCACATCTTTCTACCAACTCATTCTCCGTGACGCAATAATGTCAAACGCAAAAGTGATCAAAAATCGATTCTTCAGCAAATGTCCAAAAAATTATTTGCACATTCATTGCTGTAGCAGGGGATGACTTTCAACTCCTCCAAAACAGCGAGAAAAAAAAGGAACTAAAAATAAAACAAGACTACAAAAAAAACTTTACCATTTGTCTTAACAGTTTGATAATGATGATAGAAGGAAATATTTATTTCATGACGTTTGCCTGATAATAACCGATAAGATGTGACACCTACGATGTGCTGCTATCAAACATACGAAATTCATTTGGATAATTAAATTTGGGTCAGTCAGTGCAACAAATTGTTTATGTTCGAAGGAAATCTTCGAATAAAAAGAACATTTATATATTTCCTCAAATTTCCTTCAAGTCATAAATTATTCCTAAGCAAGTTCCATGGAAAACTATTGTCTCCAAAATTGGTCTCATTAATATTTTCTTTCCAGTCCCGGTACAGCTGGTCTTTTCCAAAGCATAACTTCACGTTTAACAATGACCTAATTGTAGCCTCCGACGTCCTGCCAAAGACACACCCGGATAATTTAAAGCCCGCCCATTACCGTCCACCCTCGTACGTATCTTCTTCTGTAGCCAAAGTGACTTAGCCACACCATTTGCAGTACAATCATACACACCAATCGGTAATAGCCCGAAACAGTACACCAAGACACCCTGATTGCGACTTGTAGCCACACACCGTGTGATAAGAGCAAAACATCATTTGCTTCACCTTCGCCCTAGCTAACACGGTCCCCGAATACACTACCGAATTCAGTATGAATCAATGTTCCGGCATGATACACCGTTCCGGGACAGACCCTCGGGTTCCCCCTTAAGCACAATACTCACCACAACTTCGCCATCGCCCGCACCAACATCGGGCAGATTGAACGAACCATGCTTTCTGCCAAAGATCTTTGCAAAACAAGCCATCGCTAAGGTACGCAAATTACACCGACCAATTGCCAAGATCACTTATGCAAACAGTTTCACTTCACATTCACGGGTGGTGCTGAGCTTTTCCTGGCTTTAGCACCATTGGTGGGTGTAGAGAGTTTTCAAACCCGATCCACACCTTTCATTTCGCGCGCAACACATCGAAACAACAGCCACAAATGCCACGTTCGATCGCGTTCTGTATCGGATCAATTGTTTTTTTGATCGGCTTCTTTGACACACTTAAACGGCCCCCCAAACTACGGATGCAACGTGTCGAAATGGAAAACACCAGCTCAGGAATAATGAGACTCTTTCATTCCACCACGAACCGCGCCACAAACACAAATCACCTGCTGTGCAGCACCTTGCTGTGCTGCTTTCTTAAAGGTTTTATCGATTTTGACACCGTTGTTCCGAAACACAAACGTAGCCGACAGACCGAGTTGATTCACGCGATTTCTTTCCCCGTGACACAGGCAACCGAATCTTGCCGACGTTCGAATCGTACTGAACCGCGGAAAAAGGGCAGCTAATTATTAGAAACCAATTACTTACTTACACAACACAATCATCTGCCCCCTTCTCCTTGCACCCTTACGATTGGAAGGAAGTTAGGGGAGAGATGGTAGGGAGCACACACTCACAAACAACACACACAAGTGTCTTCATTCTTTTAAATTCCTCCACACCTCATCTATCGATAAAAGGGTGCTACGATAGATAGGAAGACCGAAGCACCGGTGATGAAGGGTTTATGGTGACAAGAGAGGGCGAAACGGGCGGCTACCGAACGACCGACTGTTGTCATCTTCTATGCCACTGCCATGCATAAGATAGCTTTATCTACACACGCATTTCTTCCCTTCGTCTTTGCTTGGCGCGTGGAAAGACCTGGAAAGCAAAGTGTTGGTGACATCGGTACAGTGTGGTAGCCAGTGAAGCGTGCCTAGTATTGACAGTGGAGATGTTTCAATTGATTTCTGTGTTATATTTATTTTCAATATTCTTTTATATTTTATTCATTACTCAGTAAAGCTAATGTCACTTTCTGCAGAGTTCCTTTTTTATAATTAATATTGAACTGCTTTATATGTTCCAACATAAGAAATTTTCATTCAAATCGTTACACCAAAGAAGAAAATAAACAAGAAATGTATAAAAGAACAACAATATTCATAAAAAATTACAAAGTTTTCAAGTTTATAGAAAAAAAACGTTCAAACGTGCAAAATTCAAACAAATACATCTCTTATAAACGTAACATAAGATAGTATAACTTTTTCCAAGTCTTGAAAAACTGTCAAGTAGTAAAGAAAAATAGCAAAAAAGAAAATCTCACAATAAAAAAAAAAGAAATAAAAAAAGAAATTATCTTAAAAGCAAAAGAAAAACTAAAACCATGAAAAGTAACAAAACTATATAACAAGAATGAAGTGACAATTTCACTGCAATCCAGCAATCTCTACCGAAACTAGTATTCTCCGATGCACTCGTCTAGCTACATACAACCCTAACGAACGGTTGCAGTCGATCGACCATGTGTGACGGTAGTTAGCAGGTGCTGTTGACACTGTGTTTGCCGTGCTTCTTTGATGTCGGCTGTATCACCTTACAACGTAGCAGCCCGAAGTACGGAGGCTCATACCGGTGGCGCAACATCATGCCGCGGGCACCCATCTTTACACCTCGACGGGAGTTCCCCCATGGCCGCACACAACACAACTGGGTGGCCTTCGATGCACGGCAGTCAAATGTCTTTGTGGTGGCGCGAACCCTTATCAACGCCACTACGCCCACCGTGATAACGTGTAAGATGGTTCGCGCGCGCTTATCGAACGGACGCACATTGCAGGTCGCTTGTAAACAATCGTTTGATTTTAAAAAAATTAAATTCATCCCGTTGCCCGGGCGTGGGTGCCGACCGGGTCACCAACACCAGTAGTCCAAGTGGAGCGATCTTTTTGAGGGTGTTTTTTTTTTCTAAATTACATAAATAAAAAGAAAACAACACTGATACAGTAACACCACGCCTGATATGAATCGTCTTGGCTGCATTCCATGCAGTGACGCCAACATACGATAAAACGGGTCTTCTGGCAGCTAAAGGGTTCGTCACCGAATCAAACACTTGTCCTTTTGGCCTTTCAAACTTAATGAAATGTTTCACATTAACATTCGATTTGTACGACTTTGGGGCACGAGCACAATGCACAACCTCTGCAGGGGGAATCTTCATTGCACTTTGTACTGGTTTTAGCGTACGGGTTGAGCTCGTTCATCGATTTGTGGATAACGTGGCCTAAATGACGCCCAGTGGTACTTCAAATCACGCTTGGGGTTACGTCGTGCAATCGAGTGAAAAGTGATTTTTTTTTCCTTTACATGGTTGGAGATTATATCACGATAAGAATACACAGTTCATAATAATCGAATAAGGATTAATTAAATGAAAATTTTTATTCATCGAAGTTTAAGCGCTGGATATTGAATGATCGGTAGCCACAGATATGTGATATTATAATATAATACAACTTTTCAATTATTGTTAATTTTTGATTTAGTCACGCTGAAATAAATTTACCTGTTTTTCAGGGGAACTACTAACTATATGATTATAGAAACGCTACTCTCAACTGTAATGACCTCAGTATTTTTTTAACGGCAAATTATAATTTTTTTATCATTTATCTTTTAGGATGACGGCTTTCTCCCATACTGACAACAACGTCTGTGCTGTCTGTTCAACCCCATTATCAATGACCGCCTACCTGAATGAGTTTTGTACTTTATTTCCTTATTAACTTTTGATAGGGAAGGCGTACACACTTGAAATTTACAGAATGCCTAAACCAATTTTTTGTTACCGTTTCGAGTAAAAAGAATTTTATTTAAAATATTGTCTAGCTAATGAAATTTAGTAGAGAATTTCGAAAATACTTCTCCTATTTATTTTTGTCTTCAATAGCTGAAAACTCCTTATATCTAACATAACTAATTAGTCATTAAACCAGAATTTTTGTTCGAAAACTGGCAAGTTATTTGCTGTTGAACTTATTTATTTTGCTTCAATGAACTGTAAAAGTTTGTTTTGAAAGGAATTTGGTATTTACTTACTTACTTACTTACTTATCAGGCGCTACAACCGCTTTGCGGTCTTGGCCTGTCACAGCAGAAGCCGGAACCGCTCACGGTCCCGCGCCGTCGTCCGCCAATCCGTTATCCTGGTCTTGATGGCGGATGATTCCACGCCATCCACCCACCTCAATCTGGGCCTACCACGACTCCTCTGTACGTGTGGACGACCTAAAAGGATTTTCTTTCGTTGTAGCGGCTCCTCCATTGTCCTTCCACACATACGGGGCCAACAATCCTTCTGAGCATCTTCCTCTCGAACGCGGCTAAGAGGGCTTCGTCTGTTTTGGACAGGGTCCATGTCTCAGAGGCGTATGTGAGTACTGGGACTATAAAGGTACAATACAGTCCCAGCATCGACCGTCCATTTTGTTATTTAGTATATTGAAATTAGCACAAGAAAAATTTTGAATAAACCTTCAAAGTTTTGGCTTAAACTTAAGCTTTACACGTTGACTTTAATACTTATTAACACATTCCGTGGTAACCAATCTGCTTTACTCTTCAGGTGAATGAAATTTTTTTTTGTAGTGGGAGCTTGTTTAAGAATAGATTCGGTGCACAATCGGTTTAAATAACCATCCAACACTAATTAATCTACATTTGTATTGTATTTGAGTTTGATGATGTATTTTTAATGAATTATTTACTTTTTACCGTGAGATACGTCTAACCAAAGGTTCTATAAAAACGAAAATGCAAAATCCTTTCTAAAAAGTATGTTTGGAGGAATACCCCTCCGTAGATGTAAGGTGTTTACCGATTTGGAGGCCGAAAACGAATAGAAGAAGAAATTTGAAAATTCTGAATCCTCCTGTATAATGAATGAAAACTCCTATATAAAATGTATTGCCTACAGGGGTAGGCGGTAGAAGAATGACGTGTATTTGGTCGACAGCATGGCTAATAGATATAGATTTTACAAGGAATTTCATCCCTGTTATTTACCTCATCCCTCGCATGCTCGATTCGACAAAGCATTATTGACACCAAAAATTCAAATTAAAGCAATAAATTGCATAACTTTGGGCGTTATTTAAAACCATAATGATTAATATAGATTTTTATAATTTATTATATTGTTTCCGTTATTAATCTAGTTAATCGACCATGGTATTCGCGAAGTGCAACAGGACACCTCTACGTTGCGGCCCGTTCTGGGATTTCAACGCGACACTGGTGTCTGTCACCGTTCAGACAACCCTTCTCTGTCTGTATATTTTTATGTTAAACCTAGCTTTGAATTATTCAATTTGTAAATTAAAAAAAGGCAAGAGCCCTGGTGTGGCAGGCCTCTAAACTCTCTCATACGAAGAATAAATACGAAATAGGTTCAGAGGTTACATTTCTTTCACGCTCATCATCCGTGCCATCGACCGATCCCCCGGTGCCATGCGAAGCTTAGCCAGCCTTATCAATTTCCCATCAGCACATTCTTTTTCTTTTTTTTTGCTAATTATTTTATCTACAATGAAGCTTACCGGAGCACACACACACACACAAACTAACAAAACGCAGCACACTGAAGCATCGCACCACGGGAAGCACATTATGTCGAAGTACTGCAGTGTGATCTAGTTGCTCGCCGATAAGACAAGTGCCGATGACGTTCTCTAATCAAGTTAATGGACCAACACGGCGTTTGAAACGTCATCGCTTTAGGTGTAGTGTTTTAGAGGAGCTGTACTAATGCTTCAAGTGGAATTAATCTTGTTGACACATCAAAAGGGAATGCAATAGTGTTAATGAATCATTTTCTCATTTTCATTTATCTATAACTCAAAACTGTCTCTCAAATCAAAACATAAACATGGAGGCTGGTGGTTGGAGCGTAACATGCATTGTCAAATATAAGTATGAGATTGTCAGTTGTGTCAGCACACAACCCAATAACAGGTAGAGCTGTTCCATAAAAACATGAATTGCACCACACAAACTCAAACTTTGAGCGTAAGTGTACATCTGCTCAGATAGTTCCAGCCATTTCTCCATGACTTGTACGATTCGAATCGTTCCGGTACATCCTTATCACTACCAGCACTGTTTCCATTTTATATGCTAGTCGTTATTGGGGACAGGAAAAAAGTACTAAAAATGATACCGGTACCACAACTTTAACTGAAGGACATTTGAGTAGTGTATTGGAGAAAAAAAAGAACCGTACCTGAAGGAATCGAAGATGATATTTTCCTAAATTGTCCTCCTCTTTCGGAAGCCACAATCGTAACGAACTGTTTTTATTACCGAATGCTGCTGATTTTCCCAAGAATCAACCCAATTTATCACATCCATTTTCTGTTGCCAACTGCACCGAATGCGGACCATAACTTCGAATGCAATTTATAACCGATGACCCAATCTGATACGTCTGGAGTGTGGATTTTTTTCCTCTCTTTCATCGTTCAACATTATGTCATCTTCTTTAGGAAAGCTGTTGTGGAAACATTTACTTAGCATTCCTTGCTTCCACTGTCGCTCGATGTGCGTAGAAATGTGTGCTTTGCAGGAATGTATTTATTACACTCGCAGTACATAAAGCACACGAATGGAGTGGGCTAACTTACGCTTTGCGCACCACCGTATGAAGTATGCGGTCTGCAATCATAATCGTAATCATAATAATGATAGCGCTAACAATAGCACGAAACCACGGCATAGAATGGGCATGGATGAAGGAGAACAAAAAAAGTATTTCAATCTGGAATGGAACCAGAATTCGGCGTGTGACAGCGGCATCTGATTGTTATCGCGAATGTACGGCCTAGTAATGCATCAAAGATACAACGGTTTCCGGTTTTCGTGACTGATCGGGTTCAATTGCTGCGTTGGATAGGGTTGTTTGTTTCTTTTTTTCTTTTTACATTGCCATGATAAGACGTCCGTCCCCTTTGCGAGCATAAACAATGAAAAATATGTGATTGTAGTGCGATCAAGTCAAGCTAAAAATAGATGCTCCACATAGATATTATTTAAAGATACAGGTAGCGCCACATTTCTAACGGCTTTGAAATTATTCCTAGAAACAATAAAATGGTAAAGTTAACTTCATCTGCTATATTCTCTGACCTTATCGAAACAAAATGAATTGCTGCGGGAAACTCTTTGAAATATGAGATCTTAATTTGGAAAAGTAATTCGTGATTTGCCGAAAAAGGTGCAAACGGTTCTTCTCAGAAATGGACAATACAATCAACTTACTGATTACCAAAATAATTCTACTACCGATGGCATTGAGTAGCAGTTGACTTAGGTAGTTTCTATGGAATATATAAATAGGGGAAAAAGGGGTACCCGAAGGCTTAGCGCAAAAAATCTCTGCAACTTTTAAAAGCGATGCTAAATTTGATATTCCGGTACCATTAAATTATATTGATGTGAAAATTGCGCCCCGGGAGTAGAATCGTTTTGAAATTATCCGAAATTCGACACTAGCTATTGATCAATGAATGTTGTGGTGAAAAGATACACCAGCAAAACAATGCTCAATCAAACACATTACGCGTTTAGTCTAACTATTAATTGACAATTATGTATGTCCTGATTTTTTTATGTTGGCTTAGTGTTATTATCAATACACATTTCATTCTAGGTAAATGATTATTTATGATTGAATAACAGCAATTACAATACTAACGGAATTTAAACAAGGGTCATCCAGCATTGATGCATTGCTATGCATATTAAATTATTTCATTGCAATACCGTAGAACCTAAAATCCAAATATGCGTTAACGAAGGAAAACTCTTCTCCTTCATGCTACAATTATACGCTTTAACAAATATTTTTATCTTTTTCTTAGCTCAATGACTTCTTAAGGTCAAGCCGGACATTGAATGGCATGCCTTAAATGATTTGCCTTTTTTATAAAAATTAATCAAAAACTTATGTAGGTCTTCGTAGGGAATGGATCTGGGGAATTCTTAATCCCATTTCCTGAATTGGTCTTCCCACGCAGTCGAATCAATCCATTTCCGCCAAAAACCGCAATAGCGTTGCTAGTGAACTGGTACGTTGCTGAACAAAGATGTCTGAAAATCAAAGCCCAGCCTATTCTGCCTATATTCTGGGAATCATCCGAATTTAGGCAGAAACGAATAAATCATTCGATTTAAACAAAGTATCGATCTCTTCGGATGGTAAACCAGCAGCTCGAATATCTTCCGGCACCTACCATCATGACAAAAACATTGCGACGATTGATAACCGACAGACTTCTGGATGCCAAAGTTACTGTGGAAGTCAGCTTCCATGGACGGGAGCTGGTGAAGGGTCTGGAAAAAACGTCCCCAATCTAAAGATGATCACCAAACCAATTGTTGAAGCACAACAAGGTACCTCACGGACTGCTGCATGACAGGCCGAATCGTCCGCCTGCTGAGTCTACTCCCAAAAATACTCAAATGTTTTCCATTGCCCTGTGTAGGTAGCATGAGTAAGTGCCAGGTTCTTAAAAAGCGATTTCAAAGCGAGAAAAATTTTCAAACTCTCGTGTGAACCTGAAATTTTGATTAAGAAAACCTGTCAAAGCCCTCGGTGTTTATAGACTATAGAAAAATCATCCGTAGCATCAGTAAGATTATTCCTATGCCACGTTTGTTTGCATTCTATATCTACCACATTATTGGAAACAACAATGCTGTGATTTATGAAAATATTCACTGTAAAACCTTTTTTTTACTAGTTTTAAAGTTGTTTTCAATAAACAATATTTCTTTAAAAAAACCAATCCTAAAATAAAGCTTATGTAAAATTCATTTACTCGTTGGAAATTACAGATGTTTCTAGTTGTGTGTTATCTTTAGCTATTGTCTAGCGAATGTTGCGAAATGTATAACATGTCAAAACAAATGTGTAATAAACTCGGATACAGTTCTCTTCATAAACATTAATGCTTTTCCGCTTAGAGTGAACGATGAGTTTGGAAAAAAAGTTTCGTTCACTTCCGGTGAAATAATTGTTTCGTGTAGCGAAACCCCAAGTGCCGGAACTATCATTTGCACAGCAGCATAAAATGTATGATGATGAAATTTTAATGACACATTACCATCTGATGCCTTCCTAAACACGGCTGAAGTTCGTGTAGAGCGCACATAGAAAAGAACATTTTAAAAATAAAAATAATCATCGTACCAGTACAATAATTACATTAAAACACGTTGCCAATACTCGAGGATCACGAGAGTTTCACGGACAACGATAAATACATTCATCATTTTCCATTTATCGTACAATGTTTCGTTTCACATTTTCTCTCTCGAAATGTGACACTTTGCTTCATTCGGAACGCTTTTAACGCCATACTGCAGGGAGCTTTTACCGCACTACTGTCGCTGACGCACGTCTCCACCATAACCCGTTTCCGAGCCATTCTCACGCCGCATAAATTCGTCGTAAGAAGCTGCTTCCCGCACACATACACTGCTGAAACTGTGTGCCACTATCAAAACCACTAGCATTGCTGCATGATTATCAGCCGCATATTTTATGCCCGTTGCCTGTCACCGCCCCATACGGACGGGTTCGTTCCGCTCGGCCCGTTTTCACTCCGGTGTCAATCGGGACACGACAGACGCGCGAAGAAGAATCTTTTTACGCAAGGCTGTACAGATTCCGGATATCCGCGCGTTCCGTTTTGCCATTTGCAGTCTAGGCTGCTATCAACCTGCCTTCCCAAAAAACAAAGCTAAAAGACATCCCAGCCAAGGGCGCACGATCCCTGCCACGACCGGTTACACCGATGGTCCTTTGCCGAGCAGCACGGAAGACAACGAAATGTATCTGCAACGACCCGCGGCTAGTATCGTGAGCCTTTTCAGCCACACGGTGGTTGATGTGGAGCATGGAAATTGTGTCATTACCATGCATAAATATGATTACGAAAGCCACGAGCCGTGCTAACGCTTTTCACCGGAAATGGGCGAAAATCGTTAACACAAAAGCTGCAGAGCTTCGACACGGCCACAACACATTTGGAGCATTTGCATGCGTTCGCGTAGCGTTGGCTTCGCTAGCACCGGATAACGACTGTCGATGATCAAATGAGTTGGAATTCAGCGGAAAAGCTGCCGTTTGCTCGTAAAACAGATAGGAAGCGACGTTGGCAACTACCATTCCGGTTGCTTCCTACAACAGCGACCGAAAGGAAATGTAGTTCGACCTCCTCAACTATGCAAAAACCAAATCGGTGGCCAACAAATATAGTAATATGTTTTGTACGTTGTATTAGAGAAAACCTAGTAGAACAAAGCCAATAGCATACGCGAACCCGTGTGCAGTTTGAAGGATGTTCTGAGAAGCATAAAAATCTGAAAAGCATTTGCCGAGAAAAAACTTCGCCCGTGAATTGTGTATATGTGTATAAAGTTCACAAGAAATCACTGCCGGATCATGGCGTGCTTCATAATTCATGACCATGGCCTGGAACTCTTTCCTCTGTAAAAGCTGTAATCTGGATGAAAATCGTAGTCTTTCCTTCAGTCGCTGCAATTGCATCTAAATCTGAAGGCCACAATGTTTCGCGAGTTTGGCGAATGAACGTCGGGCACCATGAGGTACTCATATGGCTTAACCGTGCTTGAGGTGAATATTTTATTAAGTGCATCGCGAAGCAAAAGGGGCATGACTACGTACAGTATTCGGTGTACGTGTAAGTAGACGTGCGATGTAATGCTAGGTTAGAAACTATCCTTTTTGAACCACAAAGACTTCGTTCAGAAAGAGTGCCTTGTACAAAATAAAATTAATGCGAAATTGATAGTAAAGACGAGCGTGTTTTACCCATCGAGAGCAAAACTGTGTGTTGCTTTTAGTACTTTTTTCATTAAACTCCATCCCGTTACTCTTAGTTGGTGACAATAAACCCTTGTAATGGCAACTCAGTATGCTTTATATGAATTTATAAATTTTCAATAAAAATTTTCTTTCTCGAAAATTTACTTCTGCTATTTGAAAAACATCATTAGAATCGATCCAGAATCATTCAACTTAACGATGTCGACATCATGCAATGAACTAATCAGATTTTAAGACTTTTTATCGTCACATCATCAGCACATCAGAATTATTTCCAAATACAATTCAATAGTTTGATGTCCACAAACTGCATTTTGAATCAACATGCTCGAAACTGTAAAGCATAGGAAGACTATGCAATGGGAAAGTACTGAGGGTTGAAAATAAAAGGGTTTTATAGATCGCGTTTGCTCTTCGGTCGCTTTTAATCTGATCGTTATTAATACCGCCAATTTGGGCCTCAAACATAAATTTTATCTTTCATTGCTATGTTGAGATTTCAAATAATATGAGCTAAATAATTAATTAATTTCATGAAACGATTAATTTAAGAGAATATTCCATAACCGTTAATTATCATTAATTCTGTTCTGATATATTTCTATCTTTATTTTTATTTATAAGGCTTACCACCATATTGTCACCATCTCTTGTGGTGACTATAACCGATATATTTCTAGATTTTTCTAAAGATTATTAAAAACAAAACTAAACGAAAAGAAACGTTAGGCATGTAAGATAATTCTAAAGTATTTAAAACATTACCATTATCCAAGAGAGTTGGGATACTAACTCCAATAGTTTTTGGATTTTGCATAACTTTTTTTGAGGCCATCGACGGGATGCGAAGTTAGGGGAACATTAACAGCTCCTTAACAGTTCCGGTTAAACGCCTCCGGCCCTCATTGACACCCGCCACTGGAGTAGCTGACGATTAATTCTTGATTACAATCGCGAGGTTCGATGGAAGAGGAGACAGCATCGACGGTCTTCACTCGGTACCACCGGGAATCAGCACCTTTGCCTCGTAGTGAGAACTGACTAGTCAACTGCGTGGTGTATCAAGTCTAGTCTAGTAAAGCCATTCGATGGCTGACCAGGTGGAACGGTAATACAAGAATAAGACAATTGAAGAAGATTGTTTGAGACGATTGGCTAACCTACTGGTATTTTTGAACAAATTTTTGAGACACGGTAAAATCGAAAAAGTTCGAAAGCGTATTCATAAGGCTTATAATCGATTTTGAGGCTAAGAATGTGAACGTGTATCAAATATTATTTGGTGATGTCTGGCGGATAGTCTAGGGCTAGTATACCTAAGTTCACCTAACAAATAAGGAATGTTCATAGAGCGTAAATGAAATCCTGCTATAAATGTGGTTTGATGCAAATATCGACTAGTTTAATGCGCTCGGTGTAGGATGGGATGGAGAAATTAAGGATATCACAACGTAAAAACTTGCTATGGATGGTCACAACTCCACTCATCCATTCCTTTGTGTATGGACAGCACACAGATGAGCAGTGCTCAAGGAGCGATCTAACTAACGATCAATACAGAGCTTTTAAACACCGAGAGTTAAACACCGTCAAAGCCACGATCCTGTTCGAATATTGATGCTAGAGTTCGAACTGCACTCCTTCCATGCGGAATTGTGCAGTTCTTAAAACGCATACGCCGCTTACATGAAAATCATAATTATCCACTGATCTCGCACGCGTAAAGGACAATAGGAAACACTTTTCGGTACATAAAGGCAAGCAGTTTGGAGTATTTTTATTGAGTCTCGTAAGCCATTAGAATCAGAAGAAGAAGAAGAAAAAATAAAAATCAAAAGATGTAAGAGGTGCTTAAATTCCATTTGTATTTTATTAAAATACATTGCAGTTTGAACAAAAATGCATTAACAAAATATTTCATGTATCACTTTTTCTTGACTTACAGCTTTTACCATGTAAAGTCTAGCAACAATTACCGTTTATTCATATAAGGCAACATTCTAAGGCAATGGTTGGTTAAGTAAATCCGATCCATCTTTATGGAATCCTACCCAAACGTTCCATCGATGCTTACAAGAACGAGAACATGAATAATGCTTTCTATAGCCCCTCTTCCATCTCAAACCATCTCACCCATCGTCCTCCTTTATCGAGTGCTGCTGGTGATCGGTCGCTTTCAACATGTTGCCGAACTTGCTGCCCGATGTACCGGCCAGCTGCTTAGGACATCCATCCTCCACGATCCGACCCTGCTCCAGCACCAGCACCCGTTCGTAGTCAAACAGCGAATGAAGCCGATGCTGCCGAAGGTGTCGAAGCAGAAAAGAAACATTAATTGCAATTAAATACAGCACACCCCTACCGCTTACCGCTATCGTGATCACGGTGCGACCCTTGAACGCTTTCTTGGCCGCCTGAAGAACCAGCTTTTCCGTTTCTGTATCGAGCGAGGACGTTGCCTCATCGAGCACGAGACACACCGAACCACGCAGTATTGCCCGGGCAAGACAGAACAGTTGCCTTTGTCCGCTGCTAAAGTAATGCTTATCGTCCGATATCTGCGTATCTAATGGAACAACGATAAAAAAAAAAAAACATGACGCCAATCAGGAAACGGTGCGCATGTAAAACAGAGATTGTATTAATTGCCCCTGACAGGATATCGGATCCGAGATGGGATCCACTTACCCAATCCATCCGGTAATGCCTTAACGACATTTTTCAGCTGCGCCAGCTCAACACAGTTCCACAGCTCCAGGTCGGAAAAGTGTCCTCTCGGGTCGAGATTCTCTCGGACGCTGCCACCGAACAGCATCACTTCCTGGGGGATGATCGATAGCCGCGACCGTAATTCATCCGTATGGAGCCCGGCAATGTCAACGTCATCAATCAGAATGCGACCCGCAGTTACCTCCAGCGCACCGAACAATGCTAGTGCGAGTGATGATTTTCCACTCCCGGTACGTCCACAGATGCCGAGCTGGAAGTTGTTGGCCAAAAAAAAAAAAACAAAGCACAAGATGAGAAGAAAAAATACACTCACAGAACCAATTTAAACGTGACACAACGCGAAATGGAAAACAATCGTTTGAATTGTCAGTATTGACAGTTCTGAACTCGGGTGAAACGAAGCACACTACTCGATTCGTTTACTAGTCCAGCAGGACTCCGTGACCGTTTGCAATGTTTTTAGTTGCTCGTTAGTGTTGGCACGCTTGTCACAAATTTTTGCGCACAAAGGCATACAACTCCCTAGAACCCTGGGACCACTCCGATCGTAACGAGGTGAATGCAAATTAGTTTTTAATTTCAAGATTTGTCACCCTCATTCTATCTCACTCTCATCCCCCAAACTCCTGTTCTCATTGGGAAGGCGCAAACGAAACGGAAGAACCCGTCCGGTGCACGAACTAATTCCTGGTCATCAATTTCGCACCCGGATTGTACGGTGTTTGTGTTGTTGTTCCACACCACAGCAAACGATTGTTTCCGGTTCTATCGAGAGATAGGTTCGTAGGTTCCACTTGAAAGCTTCCTGCAGAAGATGGGCGCAAACGTTCGCAAGTATCGTATCGTATGAAAGTCATTTATTTACTATTTCTGTTTTGCATCGCTTTTGTTACAGGAATTGCCCTGTCTCGCTCCCCAGTTCCCTTTACCCTAACCACCGTTGGCATGCTGTATCGTCCCTATCGGTTTACTATCGTTTCGGGTCGGGTATGACCGACCACTACCTCGCAAACGAGGATGTTTAACTATTGCTTCTTACTAAACCTTCACCCGTAACCGTTGCAGAACGAGCAGCACCCGGTAAGGCATTGGAGCGAGAAGCCGGCAGTATACAGACCACCGGTAGTCCATTAGCTTGTGACTACGGGGCAAACTTCAACTACCACTCATCCCCGGCGGGAATGAAATGCTGCTTCCCCCACTACTACCTAGTAGTAGTAGAGGGCAGTCTCCGGTCCACACGGCACGCTGGCAACGGTATCGTGATGCCAACGGTTGGAAACTATCGGAACCATTCCATGCCTTTCAACTGTGGCGCACCGAACGGCGCTGCGTTCTGGGTAATGTAAAAGTAGTCATTTAAATAATTAATTGTACAACGTTGTTGATGGTGTGTGCATGTGCAGCGGCCACGAAAGGGTACCACGGTCGCAAAGGAATGACGAGCAGAGTTCCTTGTTACACCGGTTGTTCATCGCTTCGATTCGTTTTTGCTCATCCCAAGCACTCAAGCAGCCTTCTGTTGCTGGTGAATCGGGAGCGCGCAGAATGGCAATGGACGTGTTTTGTTTAACACTGTTGTTCGTCTTTTCTTTTCGGTACTCCCTTTTTCACTTACCCGTTGGCCCGCCGGGATTGTTAAATTCAAATTTGTGATTATGTTCTCCTTTTGATTTTCGTAGCGCAGCGAAACACTCTCGTACACGATGTCACCCCTCAGTGGCCAGGATATGGGAACGCTCTTGTCTGCAAGGGGGGAAACAAAAGGAAAAAAAAGACAAACAGGCGAAGATGTTACCATTAGTTCTTGAACCGGATCGAATGTTAAATGTTGAATGATATTCTGCGCTGCTTCCGACATGAAACGGAAGGAACTCTCTTTCGATCCACACGTGATCTGGAGAAAGTAATCCAACCGGACGACTGTTTCCTACTCGGATCAAACCAACGAGAAGCTTTTCCCATATGTTACTGACAGTGCTTCGAATATCAGTAAATATCTACATAAAACATGCAAAATAGCAACAGTGATTTTCTTGGGTCTTCTAGCACAACTGTGTATGGAAAGTATTGCTGCTGATCGAAGTTTGATTATGTGCGGACATGTATCCCGGGATCTGGTTTCTTACTTGGTTATAAAATCAATCATACGAAAGCCATTCCATAGACGGTGTTGGTCTCAATTGCACATCCGTTAGATTTTATGACCTTATGCCTATTGCCATACCACTGGCTACATCCCGCAAGGAACAATAATTCATCAAAGATTGAACATCGTTCAAATCGGTTTGCGAATTAATTCTTCGCTTCGTATTCTCCCACCATCACAACACAAACGTACTGACATGCTGAAAGGAATGAATTTTAATCCCAGTCCAGAGACTTACATGAAAAGGGAGCCACTACCGGGCCGGTTACATCGGACCTCACCAGGCGGCTTTCACCGTGCCCGTCCAACCGTCGGTGCCGATGGACATCGCTCTCGATGAAGGATTGTATCCGCTCGACCGCACCACCATACATTTCCATCTCGGCGAACAGCTTCACGACCCAGTTCAGATAGATCGGTACCAGCATCGCGTAGTTGACCGCCAGCCCTATCAGCGACGAGCTGGTGGATTGTGGTCGCAGGCTCGCTGTAATCAGTGCGGTCAGAATGGCCACGAACACGATGATGGCTCCGAGATAGTCTAGCGCGATACCGAGCCATCGATTGCTGCAGTTCAGCGCAATCTGGGCCACGTTGTTCGCCTCCATGCGCTTGAACAGGACCTCCATAAACCGTGCTTCCTGACCGAAGGCACGAATCGTCGTAACACCGTCGATGGTTTCGGAGAAGTGTGCCAGCACCGGCGAATAGGTCATGCTTTCAATCCGCTGCAGTTCTCTGTTGAACGAAGACAGAAAAAAGGAACATTTCGATGTGCGGAGCTTATTTCGAACGGTTTCTTTTTGGAAGAGTGTAGTAAAGATAAATTCCTGTATGATATTCGTCAGAATCCATCAAAAAACCCCTGCCACCATGTTCATCAAAGTTAATTAAACTTTGCTCAAATGTTAGCTTACATCAATCCCTTCACATACTTCACAAGATCGCAACTGCTGACCGGTGGAAACCTCGTAACAAGAACCAAAGAAAAGAATGAGCTCGATCTCGGTTATGTGGGAACACAAAATTGCAAAGAAGAGAAAGAAAAATTGCACTAAACTTGCACAAACTTCCACTCGCCACTTGGTACACACGGGGGGGTTGGCTCAAATTATAAAACGCCATAACGAACCCATGTCACCGTCGAACGCAGACACATTCGAAGCAAGTTTGCTGAACCCGTGTGAATTTCTTCGGTAATTCTCGGATAGCTCCTTTTCCAACGGGCGCAGTAGGTTTCTCGTCAGCAGAAGAGCTGACTTAGGGCAACCGATCGAACACGTGTTCCGGTTCCGCACAGAACCGACCTGCCATAGATCATGTCTCGTAACATGTGGCGGTGTCCTAACGATACCACTTATGTCGTCTGGCGTTGAAAGTGCACACAAAGATAATCCGGTCCAGTGTTACGGCTCGCTCACACCGGTTTCTGTGCTTTCCATTTCGTTGAAGCTTTCTGTTGGTATTCCTCCAAACCTCTTTGGGTGCTTCTTCTGACGCAGCTTCAGCATTCCAGTACAGAGAAGGATTAAAGTTTTACTTATTTTTCAAGAACAAGCTGAGAATAAGGTCACAAGCTGGAGCATGTTTCGGCGGCGGGTGCTTACTGATGCAAAGCTCTCCCACTCTCGTCGACGATGGGTGCATTGATGTGGAGATCTAATGATTGAGTCACAAGACCGGAACCGGAACGGAAATGCTTCCAATAACTTCACTGCTGACTATATACGTATTCCCGAACAATCAAAATGAGATCCGGACGACCTACGGTGAAGATATTCATACGATGCAGTACCTAAATTTATGCCAACTCAGCAGCAACCAATTCCCCGACTGTCAATTTCGTACCATCGTCAGGCGTCGTAATCAATTTCACCAAAGTTAAACAAGCTTTTGAAGCCGGAAATTTGTATATCCCCAAACAGTGCGAACTCGTGCCACAAACTCGTGTGAGAATTTTCTCCACAAATTATAAATCAACGACGACTCACACCCAAACATTGCTTCCACCAGATGGGAGGGCAATGAAAAGGGCATGTGCATCAAAGTACGCTTTCAAACGTACGTTCCCATCCACTACTCCCCAGTGCCTTAGTTTAGATATTAGATAACTCTGCACCTTTCATTGCATTTCGAGTGTGCAGAACTTTATCCCAACAGACGGGCGAGGAAGTTCATCTCGTAAACTTTCGCCCGGGTACGTCGGCATTTGGGTTCTTGTTATGTGTGTTGCATACCCTGCCGGTCGCTTCCGGACAATGGTAAGATCTGGTGGTCCCGGTAGTCCCGGGATGGAGCGGTGTCCCCAAAAGGGCATAGTGCAACCGTGACAAAGTATAACCGTACCCGTAAGTAAATGTTTCACATACGATAAATTGGTTGTCAACGGATGGGAAACTTCATTCATCTGAAGAGGTGGTTCGTTGTGGATCGTTTCAGGTTGAGTAAAGAGAAACGTACCCGTTGCAAACAAGATGCTGATTATAAAGTGGATGGTAAGTGCATGTATAAGAAGGATTTTCTAAGGTAAAAATTATATTAATTTAATCAGTGCCCAAAAAAAGGATCTTGTTAATGACTGGCAGTATGCAACACAAGACTTGGTACGTTCTTAAAAACAACAATGGATAGATAAGTTGTATGACCATTGTTTCGACCCATGTTTAAATGTGGTTTTATTATTTTTTAACCTTTTTTGCGAACAACAGCCTGGTTGTGTAGATTTTTTACTTACCATAATCTGGGTCCCTAAATTACATACATTCAGGCGTATTCCAAATATAATTAGCATACCTTTAGGCCTTAAGCATGGCACAAATCAGCCGAATTAATACATATTTAAAACCTAAAATGTATTCAAAAAGCAACCAAAAATATGCCTTTTGCTTATGTGTGTGATGTTTGCTTTTTTGCTGATAAGCAATAACATTAGTAAAAATAACAATATCGCTAAAATAACATATTTGTTTTAAAATACCATTTTTAAACAGTTTTAAAGTCCCAAGCTTTTGAAGATGACCGTAAACTTAACAATGCATTAAGTTGTAGAGAAAGAATTCCCATTGCAAGCTATGGCTCCTATGCACCTCTGTCTAGCCATCCTTAACGATACATATAAATAACCCAGGATGAAGCAAAACTCTTCTACGGACAGCAGCATTTCTCACAATAACAAACAACACCAAGAAGACGAACGACTAATGGCTGGATACTATACTGTAATCCTAACGAGATGCAAAACCAACCCGACCCGACCCGACGGTCGATTTCTTAATCCCTTACCTGGACGATGCACGGTAGAATTTTTGCACCAAGTAGTAAATGCCACAAATTGGTATTGTTAACAGGATGAAATATGGCGTCACGACACTATTTATGAGTACGGCGCACAGGCAGAGCAGAATGAATTGTAGCAGCTTTTGACTTGTTGCAGCGATTTTCTGTGAATAGGTCAATGAGAATAAGACGAACAGAGTGTGAGCACAGTGCAGCAGAGCAGATTGAGTTGTTCTTTGAAGTTCTGGCTAAGGAACAACACGAGCAACTGCATTCTTGCATACTGGGGCACCAGGAAGCGAGCGCTGATTTATGGATCAATTTGCAATGCTTGCCAAATGCTACACCACCGCCTGGTTCGTGTTGCGTGCGAACTTGGTCCGTTCGCAATCCATTGCCGTCTTGGTCAACCTACGTACCTTGTCCACCACAGCCACGTCGACGCTGAGCCGATTCATGATCCGCCCCAAGGGCACCGATTGGAAGAAATGGATGGAATTCTGGAGCACCGATGCAATCAGCTCCCGGTGTAATCGCCGCCGGGCATTACTTCCCGCACGCTGACCGGCCGGTACGGAGATGGCCGCCAGTACGATACACACCGCCGACAGTGCAACGTACGCGTGGAAATGGCGCTGTATCTGTGGACGGCAGGCAAGAAAGAACAATCCATTACCACCTGCGCTGATGGGTAGTTGGCGATCGTCGTGCCATTGGTATGCAAATTGGGAGTCAAATTTAGCATCGGCACACGGCGTTACCTCTATCGGCTTTGGTGCTTGCCCATCGGTGATTTCTGCTGGCACGGAGTTCGACGAAACGGTGGACGTTTGATCCGTCCACTCCTGCAGCCAGAAGTCAGTGTACACTTTAAGGGCTTGCTGGGCTAACGCGCTCAGAAAGAAGATGGCAACCATTCGTGGACCGCACGATATCAGATACAGCCAGTACATGCGGGTCGGGATACGGCCGTATTTGCGTTCGTCGTCGTAGATCAATCGATTGGACACTTCAGCTTCACCGCAATCTGTAACGGCAATGAATGGCAAAGATTGCATGTGAAATCTGCCCAATTTAACAATCGTCGTTTAACGCTGATCAAATCAAATTGAATACAATATATATTGACGAATTTTGTATACTGTATGAACAGAGTTATTTGGAAATTATTTAAAATGTATAGAAATAAAGTAAAAGATCTATATTTACAAATAAAACAGGTAGCGGACTCTTTGGAATTTTGAAGCTGACTTTCTGTCAACTGAAAGGCATCTTAACACAACGCTCGTGATTCGTGAATTATATATTTCTCCAGCTTAGGGCCACAAGCCACCATACTGTCGGCAAGGTTCAACAATGTCATTCACTTAAATGCTTGCTGCAGCTCGAGAGCGTAAATCTGGTGGTAATTTTCTGTCGCATACTTTATTCTATTTGTGCTCCAAATTTCTCAGACTAAATGGGAAGCGCATTAAAAAATGCACAAAAACAGACACATACACAGAGCAATGCTCAACAGCACTTGCTCACTGCTGCGACAACTTGGTGACGTTCCAATTTATGATGCAATCGCGTACACTCTCGCGACCCGCAATAACCCCATCATACCCGTCACAGTTCCCGGGACGTCAACCGGCTTCCCCCAGCAGCGCATAATGCACGATTATGCTAAAGCACTCTATCGCTCGGCTGCCAGTCGCGGCGGCCAGATTGGCGAGCGAACCGACGACATTCCCGTTTGCATTTTATTTTCACATCGCCATTTTAACCCTCTTTTTTCCTTCCCCGCTGTGGTTTGGCCCATCCTTCGATGCATCGCATACTATCGAAGAATCGAGGCATGTCAAAATCGGATTATTGAACGTTACACTTTCTTCCACCGTAACCACCCATGGCGTGGCATCTCACACGAACAGCTAATCGAATCGCACAAACCAAATCTGAAAGCGCGTACGTAATTCCCTAACCTTCCAACAACGGCAAAGCTAATCCCGCGGAAATCAACTTCAAGCTCGTCAAACTGTACACACCCCCGGCTGGAGGAATCGTGAAAGAAAAACGATAACGAAGCGCACCCTCAATCGGTAGCTTCAACCACATCCGGAATGCATAATCGATAAAATCCTTCTGCCAAGTGTTTTCGCCACCGGTACTGGTACTGGCGCTTCGCTCGGAATCGCAAATCCTGGGCACAAGTGGTGCTTGTTCGCGCTTCAAGTGGAATGTCTTGCGAAGCACGCAAAACTCCGAATGCATGCCAACGGAAGAGTGGCAGTATATGGTGGCCAAGGGGAAAAAAATGGAATAGTCTGATCTCGCGCACTAACCGTATGACGTTTTGCTGAACACTGGCTGGAAAGACTGGCGACTGGAGTGAATCGGTTGAAAACTAAATGCTTTAAGACGATGCATTCCTTCATGTGCAGATTTTTTGCTCGGTCAGGGCATCAATTTGGAATTATGTGAGTCTTTTGACGTATTTCGTTTGCTTCTATTTTGTCTGTAATTGTAACAGCACATCACCGCTTCGTGGATAGCAAATCAATTCGCTTTGGATACGTTCAGTGAAAATATCCACTTGGATCGTATCGATCATATCGATAAACAATCTTTATCACTGCTTCTATATGAGTCCAAGTTTGAGTTGCTTGGTCTGTAGTATCTGAAGAAATCCTCCGAATTCCCTTCTCAGTTATATCAAGGTCATGGTCTCTCATTGCTCGTATCTCTTCCGATTTACTTCGACTTTCTTGTACTATATGACCTAGCATCTCTCTATGGATATACCTTCTCGTCACACCTCGACTGACCGCAAAGTTTCCCTGGCGTGTGCTTCATACGCAACTTCAATTTCCTATCCCGTATGGCATCCCCCGATTTCCAACTAAGTTTTTCCACCTTTTGTCAACTCGTCTCCTGTCCCATATGGGATTTCCTGATTTACAACTAAGTTTTTCCACCTTTCTATCAACTCGTCTCCACGATTGTTGGCATCTCTTTAGTCAAGTTAGAGGTGTAAGGTGTAAGGTGTCTTTTATCCACAAAGGATATTTTTACGAGTAGCGCTGCGGACAGAATTCATCTTATATCAAAATTTACAGTGAAACTGTATTTTGACATAAAATCTTCAATACTATCATATCACAATAAATTATAAATAAAAAAAAAAACTTCCAGCAATGAATTCAGTTAAGATAATTAATAACCATGTTTAAATTTAGATAATTAAGCGTGCAGGGCATATATGATTATTGAATGATTGAGGACTGTCTATCCAACTACGTGGTTTCTGCAAGACCCCGGTAAGTCATTCGATGGCCAGCGTGGCCTAGGAAGGTCGTTAAGCCAAGAGGTAGAAGAAGAGAAGATGGTTAATAAATAAAACTATTCGAAAACTTTTATTGCAATAATTAATATAAAAGTGTCAACTGAGCCTTGCGTTCCTACTCTTATATTCAGAGAGTCTCTATGTATTCCATTTCCATTAAATGCTGCCAGTAAATAGTTTCGCATCCATATTCAACGCACGCATCCAACCGGCCAGATCGTACATTCTATCAGGTTGTAAAGTTCGCACTCACTTACCAACGGAAGATTCCTCCGTGTCCTCGCTGCGGCGCGATATCGTCGAAAGCAATCGTTTGATCGAATGATGTCGCTCCTTCGGAATGCTTCTGCAGTAAAGAGAAAGAAAAAAAAGAAGGACGCAATCAAACGCACAGCCAAAGATCAGGCCATCACCAGCACCAACGCACACCAACTTCAGCGAACTGGTCTTCCGCGATGATTTCCTTGAGCCCCGCTCCCCGTACGGTCGGCCAAACTCGGTCGGATTGGAAAACCGGCGACCCCGAACTGACATCCTTCGCAGGAACTCTGGAATGCGGAATCCAATGGAGCTACGCTTCAAATCGTCACAACTATGTCTGCCCTCATTCTGTTCTGGCACACCTGGCCGGTTCGGCCCGTGGTCATCTCCCGTTGCCATGTCGTCCATAATGTCAAGTATTCTGTGGAGAACAAAATAAAACGCACACACACGCACACAGTGTGAGCACCCGAGAAGTAGAAGACTTGAAAGAATTCCCACGATGCGATGAGCGAATAAAAATCCAGCCCACAGTAAATACCGTACGCATCCATACCTTCGCTGACCGGACAGGGCCGACGGTCCGGATGCGGTGGAAGCTAACTGGCCCGGATGAAACTCACGGCCACCATCGTTGGCCCGTATCCGGTACAACCGATCATCAGCTCTACAAGCGCCCCTACTCGTAGTCAGCGTGGTTGGGAATGAAATGTGACGCACAACGACCGCAGGTTGGCGTTGCCGTTGGATTGCCGTGCTAGTTGTTGCGTTGCTTCCGGTCGTGGAAGTGCCCAGCTGTAGTGACAACGCACGAAACACATTCTGATGTGTTCCGGTGCCGGACGGATCGATAGACCGGAGCGGATCCTGGCGGCGCAACACAACTGCCGACGAGGGCGGTGAATCCTTTCGCAATCGATTCGAGAAGTGTCTGCGTAGGGCAACGTTTGGTTCGTGACAGTCCTCGATTGGTAAAGGAAAATCATGGGTCGAAAAGCGAGATCCAAACAATGCGCGGTTGGCCATCGTTCGGGGAAAGTAAAATGTGCGCTGGAGAGTACAAGGAAATGGAAATGAAAAGCTTAATTGATGTTAAACGTAAGATGGGACACTTCTTAAAGGATTTAGTGATATCCTGAAGAAAATGTTTGTTAGTAATAAATTAAAAGACATACTCTAATTATACTTGATTACTTTTTTCACTTCAAAAATATAAACCAAAATTATTTTTGAATAACTAATCCAAACAAGCCGTCCAAGTAGTATCACACATCCAAATTTACTGTATTTTTAATTTTTTTTTCATCCAAATTTTGTACCTCTTATTTTTCCCGTAAAAATCTCAAACAAACAAAGATCCAGGACGTGGTTCTTGAAATAAAATGCTTAAAAAATATCATAATCATCTCTTCTACCATGACTTTTCTCGAACAAATTGTATGCTATGAACTGGCGTAAAATAAACATATGAAACGATTTATTTTGTGAGAAACTTATAAAACCGGAAAGATCTTATCCTTGGGCCATACTCGACCACAATATCACCTTCGACTTTCTGCCAGCATCTTCAGCAGCCGTCGTTAGTCGTCCAACCAGGGGGTGGTGGTCAAGCTTGACGATCAATTATGAAATCTTACCTGCCCAACCGAAAACTAGGGATGATATTTTCCCTTTTACGAAAAGCAATGCCACAACCTATCCTCCACCCAACTTTTGACGAAAGGCCCGAAAATCCCAAAAACGGAACTCGTTCTGGAGAATTCTTGTTTCCCGAAGCAGCACAATAAAACTTTCCATCCGCATCGACAAAGAATCTCGCGCCCTGGTCACTGCTGGAAGATACACACCCAACCGTTCCTAAAATGTCCGATTTAACTCAAACCACCAATGTTACCAACATTCCGAAGGTTAATCGGTTGGCTTTTTTGGGCAGGAGAAAGACATCGCTCGGCAAACTTTTTCTCCAAAACGGGTGTGTGTGTGTGGTGCCGAATAAGGAAGCAACTTTTCACAGCTCAAAAGTTTTCCATCCATCCACAGCCCGCACACGGCTCAACAACTTATCTCTTTATTTCTTTTCGGTTCAGCATATTAATTTGCCATTCGGAAACGAAAGTGTGCGCGATGCCGATTGGATGGGCAACGTTCGAGTTCGTCAATCGGAACGATTGGTTTGATGATGGTTGCAGCACTCGGTTCGAGTGGCGAGGAGGCAAAAAAGTTAACTCCACTGCTAAATGAACATTCTGCAAAGTTTCATCGGGCAGTGGCTGTGAAATGTACAAAACTTTCCAATAATCATCCACCAGCTAAGCGCTGTACACGGGGCCGAGGGTTTTGATGCTGTACAAAAACATAATCAAACGAAACGGATGATTATATGGATGAATGAAGTGAACGAACGAACCGGAGCTTTTCGGTGGCTTTCAAAGTTGCTGAAGTTAGTAAAGGAAAAATGTCATGACGAAGGCTAATTTTGTGTGTGTGTAATATATGAAAACCAAACCAACAAGCGGAAGTTGGGACGAGTATGTCAGAGGGGTGAGTGATCCACCTAGCATTTTTCCAGTTAATGTTAAATTACACAAACAAATGAGTATACATAATTGTTCGTACATGTGACTCGGTATAGTATTTAGAAATTTCTTGAAAAATAGTTGATGTTTCTCACTTATTATTCTTATTCTACGTAGTTGTATAGGCAGTCCAAACTACGGGGGAACGGTCCGGATGGGTTTTGAAGCCCGAGCCTGTCGTGTGAAGACCAGCGCTTTAGTCGCCTGTACCACCGGTCTGCCACATCTATTTTCTGTTGAACAATATTGAGTGTAATTTCAACCTACTCAAATAAGCTCTTAAATGCAAAACAGTAATTATTAAGTTATATGACAACGTTGAGGTAGAAACACAACACGAAAAATAATATTTTTTTCACGGTAACCCGATTGATCCGACTTGGGACCGAATGCAAGAATTTTATATACTTTTTAACGGGTTTAGGTCCTAGAAAGTAGAATGGAATCGACAGTGAGCGGATCGGGCGGAGTCCAGTAGGGAAGCGCGCCGAATTGAGCGAAGTATCACTCTCGTGCATAAGCAGCAACAATAGGATGCGAATGCCACCAGCGAAGGTGCCAGCCGCTTCAGACGGTGTGTTCCCGACGTCCCATCGTTCCAACTGTCACAGGTGATCTCCGGTCACGGTTTTTAACGCGATTACCTGTGCAGTATGGGCTTCACGTCGTCCCCGGACTGCCTCCGATGCCCAGTTGTGGCAGGCCCAGGTGACACTGCCCACGGTTTACTGCCTTCCGCCAGGAGCTACTTGGCGTAGGAGGATCGTATAAGGTTCAACTTCTGCGATGCCGTCGCACGCATCACTGACGAGCTCTAGCAGTCATGGAATGCGGAACGGGAGATACTGGCCGTGGCGAGCTGCAGCGGGAGAGGAGTAGCGAGGTAGGGGGCTCATAACGCCACCTCCATCTTCAGCGACGGCTGAACAACGGGCAGATGGTCGAAAGCGTGTTGGAGCGAACGTCAAAGAAGTGTGGCCGGCGCCAATTTCAACGAGACTATTAGCTAACGTCAGCTGATAACAGTGACAGCAAAGGAAATGAAGGAAGACCCGGACCTTTGTTGAGCCTGGCCGTAAGGACAAGAATATTTTTGCATTAACTTTTTTTTGGGACTGATTAATTAACGAATAAGAGTAAAATGATAGAGAACTATTATGTGTTAGCAGAGATAATCGAAAAATTTGCATAATATTAGGCGTTCCCTTGTTTAAATGGTGCATCAGTTTTATTCTTTTTAATTTTAAGCACATTGTTAACAATCACATGACGTCCTCAAATGTTTGAATTGCTTTTCTTGGCGGTAATTGTCAGCCTTCATTTGAAATGTTTTTAGACCAATTGCTTACATCTAAAGACAATGAAATAATCATTATTTACCAAAATAATATTACAATAACTCTTTCGAGTGTGCATTATTTTTAAACGCACACATGTCTTAGCAATTGTCAATCGATTTATAAAATTAAATAAAATTTTCATACACTTAATCGCCCTCTACACACTTACCTCCATGAAATCGTTCTCCTCAGTGGCATGGTTGCGCTGGAAGCTGATGCGAGAAACGTTCTTAAACAGCTTCCATCGTTCTCGAGCAGTTCGTCCCGGACTTGGATGGGTTTAGTTCCAAGCGCATCGCATAACAGTTAGTGACCCGAAAATACGGACAAATTTCATAGCGAGAGAAAGAAAAGTGATACAAAAAATAAAGATCATTAACCACAGAACTCCGGCAAACGTCTGCATTTCTTCACTCGTGCTCCAACCCGTGTTCAAACGGAGTCAACAAACTGCACTGCCTGTTGCGCATGGCGCTAACCGGAAACGGTCTCGAGTAAAGAAAAAAACTACCAAAACTTGTGACTCGGTAGTGTGTGTGTGTGTGTGTGTGTGTGTGTGTGAGAGAGTATGCCCTGGCGTTTCCGGTTGCCAAATACCGGTGCAACAGTAAAAGCGAATCGTTACGGCAACGGTCACCGATTCGCTGCAAATAGTTCTTCTAATTACCTCGATTGTGCTTCGCTCGACTGTTGCTGCTCCTTCGCTATAATTGCATTCCACTCCCGCAGGATGTGCGGATAATTGTTCTCGATTTCCGTCAGCGAACCTGTTGCGCTTACCGTACCGCCCTCCATTACCACGATCTGCCGCACGTCCGTTGCATGTTGTTCAATCATTCCACGTCCGCGCACCGAGCGTAGCGTTGAGGAAGATAAAGCAGGGCAGTGCATGGGGAGGGAAAAGCAATACAAACCAAGAAACCAGAAAGCCATTAAATGTCCTGCTATCGAGCGGAACACGGTAAGACCATTTTTTCCCCGGGACGTCCATCAGTCCATCCGTCAGGTCGGTCGGTCGGTCGGGGATTGGTTTGACTTACATTGTCGGCTCGATGTACCAGCTGCACCTTCTGGGTGACCAGAATGATGGTGCGCTTTTGGCGTGCCAGCATCCGGTGGACACCGTTTTCGAAAACGTCCATTGCGACCTCGTTGTCCAGAGCGGACAGTGGATCATCCTGGTGAATAAAATGTTCACGGTAATAGTAGAGCGATTAAGAGTGCTATTTAAACAAGTTTATGAAACTAAAATCAAGGTAATGAAAACAGGATTTTAGGTTGAGTATAAGTGAAAGAAATTTATAACTAAAAAATATTTGAATAGCCACACATAGGAGATGTAGCTGAAAAATGAAGCTTTTAAAGCTACAGCTACAGTGTAAAACAAAATAATTAAATTTAAAGATGCAAAATGAAAATTATACGATCCTGGACACTCAAAACCATGTCTTAAAAACCATTTTAAAAAGCATAAAAGCTCAAATAAGTTAGCTCAAAAAGAACACAATAAAATAATGCATCCCAAAAAACAATAAACACAATTAAAAAATAATTTTAACCGAGTATGCCCAGGATAGGGCAAAGAATAAGGAGGAAATGCCTTATAAATCTGTAAAAATCTAATCAACACAAGCGGTGTTGACATTACGGCTCTGGACCGTAATAATCAATTATAAATAAATAAATAAATAAAATTAAAACATAATTTAAATATGTTTAAAAAACCAATAAAAATCCAACTGCCCTTTCTGTCCGACACAGTGCAACGACAAATAAATCACACGTACACTCGCACCATTCGGACTTACCAAAATTACCACATTGGCCGACGAGTACAGGGCACGGGCAATGGCGATACGTTGTCGCTGACCACCGGACAGCTTGAGGCCACGTTCGCCAATTTCCGTTCCATCGCCGGCAGGCATCAGGTCGAGGTCCGGCTTCAGTGCACACGCTCGCAACACCCGCTCGTACCGCTTCGGCCGGAAGTTCTCCCCGAACAGAACGTTCTCCCGGATGGTCGCGTTCTGGAGCCACGGTTTCTGCGGAACGTACGCAATCGATGAGTATCTGCAAGCAAACGAACAAATGCAGCAAGGAAAAAAAAGAGGGAGAAAAAAAAACCATGAAAACTGTTGGCCAAATCGTGGCAGAAGTTAGAGACACGAAACAATACTAAAAAAAAAACTACTATCACGCACACAACATAAACGATACGTCCTTTTATTGGACACCCGACGGCTTGCAGTCACCGTCGATCCGTCGAAGAGGAGGAGGACCAGCCGATCGGTGTGTACACTGCTTTCGACAGGTTGACTTAGTGCTGTAGTCTATTTTGAAAGCGAATCGCGCAAACACACCCAATTACGGACTGCCACGCACTCGAATAGATCTCTCAATCGACGGTTCGGGTTGAATTTCCATTGGATATGCATGTCTACCAGTAATGACTTTTAACGGTTCAATGCAATGCACCTTTTTTTCAACATAACTTTTTATGCTGTTACTTTTCGCTACAATCTCTATGTGTGTCTAGCAGAAACACCAAAAGAATTATAAAAAAAAACACATCTATGTTTGTTGAGAAAAACGGTCAACTAAGTCGTACCCGCCCGACGATCCTAAACGATAGTAAAAGAAGAAATCAAATCAAACGAGCAAACAATGCTGCTAGCCCGAAGGCTTTCCATCGTACCGACACTGTGTACGATATGACACTCAATCGTTAGCCTTTCGCTACCTCGTTTATTTCATTTCATCTAACCACTGCTCAGCAGAAGCCGACTGGTAAATGGCTTTGGCCAATGGTGAAAACTACACTCCACAGGGAAGAAAAGGTGGAAAGAATTCGATTAACGATCGTTTTAACGTCAGCGGGAATGATAGCTGCAATTCAGGGTTGCAGTGCTTCACTGCACGCGATGCTTTCAAGTATCAGATGCTGTTTGTTGCGCACTTGATTAAATGTTGCTTCTCTGGTTGCAGACAGTTGGCAGGCATGCGGTGGTTATTTTTATAAAATGTAGCAAGAGAATATGACATGTTGTGTTTGCAGAACGTTTTGTAGGGTTTGTAAAGAAAATTATTGGATAGTATTGTACCTTGTATTATGTTTCCTTAGTTAGAAAAAGAAAGCTTAGGATAGATTCTGCTTGCATGCATCTATTTCACTTGTCAATATTTTTCATTGCAATTTGCTATTTTTTACTGGTGTGAGGTAGTGTAGCGTTTAGAAAGAATCCTTCTATTAGTATTTGTATAACATATTTTTTTATTAATCTAAAAGAAGCGTTCTCAAGAAGACTTAAGAAGTCAGAACATCCCTCCTTTGTACGGAATAGATTTCGATGGACGTTTGTCCTAATATAACAATTCAAAGAGTTTAAGAAAAATGATTTTAATGGGGACACAATTATTTTGGCTTGAACTTATTATGCTTTTAATGAAGTCATTGTTGAGTTTGATCAAACGGAACTCCTGATTCGGTCTTAAGACTGTTTTTAATAAATTTTAATTGAGACGATGTATTTATTTATTTATTAAAATTAATTAATACGGTACCAGGCCATATTGTTAACACCGCTTGAGATGACTAAATTTTATAATTGAGGCGATTTAATATCTAGGTTTTAACCATCAGTTTCAATTCAAACATAAATCAATTTAAAATTGCCAAGCACACCCGGAATATGGTGCTCGTTCATGGCTCAGAGGCGGAAATGTCTCCCAGACAAGATCAAAGGTGTTTCATTAAATTAGAATGTTAATTGTAGCCAATAAAGTTAGACCTTTGTTTATGAATTAACAAAAGTCCAAAACGTTGGATGCTACTATTCCTGGGACCACCATACCATACCTTTTTATCCCTGAAGGCTCTTTTATGCCAGGTCAAACGGCTAGGATGCTAGGAAAATAGCCTTAAAAATTCATCTAACAATCTTTCATAGCAGATAAGACAAAGAATAAGGAAGCAATAGCTTATGAGTCATGTTCATTTCTTCAGTCATTACAAGCGGTGTTAAAAATACGGTGTTGAGCCGTTATAATTAATTATAAATAAAGAAATTTAAAAATAAACATTCATAGTTTCTTTACACGTGTTGAAAACAAGTGACGTTCTACACTGATGTTACACGCTGCGAGACTGTCTTTTTGAGTCTTTTTGGAATGTGTACCCTCGTTTTGTACCAAATCGCTATCAATATTTGATCGAACCGATTTAATCATTCTTGTTGTAAGTTCGCATATTTTACCACAACTAAAAGTCCTTCATCTTGCTCTTTTAAAATATTAGCTCGACAAGCAGCAAACACTTAATCGTTTCTTTATAATTATTCTTGTTAGATTAATGACATACTAGGTCACGGAAGCCAATCCGGTTGACTAAACCTTCTCATACCTTGTAGTTAGAGAGCTCGTCTTTATTTCGAGAAATCGCCTCTCCTACCGGTCCTCCCAATTTTTACAAAATTGCAATTTAGTATTGTCTGCAATATTTCTAAGGTTTTGGATCGATATGCTCTGTAGAGATAGGGCATTCTAACGAATAGCGTCTCGACTGGTGTGAAAATATTTCGCGCTGGATGCTCGTCTTCAGCGTAAAACACTGACTCAGACAAAAGTGTGTAGCTGTGGTGACGGATTTCACGATGTGGATCACCTTCTGTGGTCCTGCGAAGGCCTTACTACCAGACCTTCCTTATTCAGCGCCATCGAGCACCATTCGGATGCTTCCAGGATTCATAAATATGACAAACCCTGTAATATTTTTTCCGTTCCTATTTTTCGTTGGTTTTTCCTTGGTTTTTCATCATGCATATAGTATGCATGTGCACCGTTCAATTCGGTTAAGGTGTAATGTTTTGCTTAGTTAACAAATTTATTATCTCAAAAATATATCAACCCATTTAACATTTCTTTCAAATACAACAAAATGCAACGCTAATTATTGCACGAAAAAATTCCTCCATACTACGAAACTAATTTTTTTTTCAAATCACATCAGAGAACTGACTCACAATTCAAGTCAATAAAACGGTCGTAAAGCATCTGTTAAACTCCAAAATCTGATCGTAAAGTTCACCTATCCAACGAAGCATCACGATTATTGCTTTCGCTGATTGGACGCATACATCACCAAGCAATAACGTTCGCACAGATTTCTAGAGCGCATCGTAATTTGCTTATCGTTCATGGTATTTCCTTTGCTGCTACTATCAAATCGATATTCATTCACAGTTACAGCAGAGTTTTAGTGGATTTTTTTTCATTCCTCTTTTGAATTTTTTCCCCGCGTACCGAGAACTATCATTTTAATTTCAGCTATCTATTTACATAAAAAGCACTCGAAAGCCTTCCACGTTTCCCTGTCACAGTGGATGCGAATTTTCAAGGCTTCAAACTATTTTCGATAAAATAGCATTAATGTCAGCCACCCACCACGGTGGTACTACGTGAAATCGCATCAACCTACACGAAAAAGTACGCCATAAAAATTCGGTAACATCGCTTCCGATTCACAACACACCCACCACCCGATAGCTTCCGAGGCCGCCGTTTGACCGATGGACACAAGAGAGATGCAATGAAAAAAAAAAATACCGAAATGAACCATTCTACACCTCGTAGCAATAAATATGGACAAAACCATGACTCGAACAGGGGTTTGCAACGGGGCGAGCAAACGGTATGGCACGTTTCGCTTCCATCCGGCTGCAATCCTCCTTTATTTATGTTCACCGGACTTCCCCTTCCGCGTCCGGATTTCGATGAATTGATTTTCCGACGAATTTATTGGCTTAACTTTTATTTATACATCCGCTTTAGTTGTCTACTTTGCCAGGTGGAGGAAAAAAAGTGAAAATATTCCCCATTTATTTTCCTTTTTTTTGTTTTGTTTTGTTCGGCGCTCAAATAGGTCAATCAACTGACATGGTAAAGGTAAAGGGAATCTGATCCTTCTTGCCATTGGTTTAAGCGTTTAGCTTAAACTGTTGAATAAGCAAACCGATGTAAATGTAGTACGTTTATGCTTTCATGACGATATAGTTTAAAACAATATTTGTAATCCGATCACAGTTTGAACTGTGATCCTTCTAAAACATAGCAAACCTAGACTAGGTTTGCTATTTCATATCATGTAGTGATTCGCTCAATTTCAAAAATCAAGATTAAATTTTTTTCCAATAGCACTCACAAGTTTTCAATGTGTTTATTTTATCATGAATATCACTTAAAAAGACCGTTACACAGGTACCTCCAAGTTAGAAAAAATAACAAATTTTATTCGTAAATTAGAATAGTGCATGTATGTCATGTTGCACTAAAAATAAAATATTTAACGCTGAAATCTCGCCTAACTGACGTTTGAGAACGAAACGCTTAAATGTATGCAATCTCTTGATTTCACGTACTTCAGTTACTTATAAAGCTTTATGATGAGACATCATTAAGCTCCATGTTTACCTTACGATCAAACCTTACGGTCCGGTTGTAGTGGCCACAACGGCTCTGCTCTTCACACGCCAATACCTGGGGCACCACTTGGAGACTTTTCTCGCGTAGGGAAGACTAGAATATTCAACTACGTGGCATCATCAAATCTAGTAAGCGCCTGATTCCGTAGAAACGTTTGTGAAATTTGCTAGATGTATATGATGGTTTTATAGTCGGAAAATATCAGCGAATAGATATTCTACGATGTTACTGCTGGTTTATGTGTAAACAATTTCTGATGTAAATCTTAAATTCCCGACCATGACATTTGCTATGCATTGACCTCTTTATTACACAGACCTTGGCTTGATGATTACTAAGAATGCAGTGCTCAAAGCAATAAATCCTGTCGGTTCGCCCACAGTGGTTGTGTTACAGCATATTAATTTTTACAGCAAACACCCGTAGCTTTACATATGCTGCTGCATTCAAAATTTACTTTACATAAGAAGAGCCACCACTTCAACTTAACAAACACTCGAAACATGCCCTATTTTTGAACGTTCAACTGTGAAATAAAAACTGTTCATTAATCGATTCAACATTCGCTTTAAAATTCCTTCGATTCAACTTTTATCCACAGCGCAATTTCCTTCAAAAACTTGCGAAATCAATTAACAACCAAACCCTGTATCCTTGCAATCAGTAAACGTAAGTGAATTTGCGTGTTGATTGAATATCTGTCCCAGCAACTTTTGGCCGCCGTTATGCGAAACCGTAACAAAAAAGAACCCGCAGCAATTAATTTAGCCCAATGTCAACGCGAAACAAAAACGCAAAACCAAAAATCGTGCAACCAAAAAGGTAAGATTTCCAGTTTTATAGCCATGTTTACTACCCCTACCCCTTTGTAGGCCGGTAGTGTCCTTCCACGTATTTTGTTCTTCGTTAAATCATTCTTTACAAACCATTTTCTTCTCCTTAGCGACATTTGTAACCCTTTCAATTCGCTTTCCACAGAGGCATTTTCATGATCTGTCTCATCTGCGCCCGTATAAGACACAAATTAGCAAAAAGGGTTCTTGATATTCTTATATTCCAGTTGCCGATTCCGGCTGCTAGCCGGGATAATCCATGTTTACTTCCAACCGAACGGGTTTGGCTGCCGCACAAACGCTGCCGGTCGGTGCTAATCCGAGACAAAATCCGCTTCTTATAATCAGCCGATTGTCATACGGGCGGGTGCGCCCTGCATACTTTCTATCTTCCGGTGTTTCGATTCATCCTTTTTACCTTCATCTTTCTGATGCGCTAAATCACCGCTCATGCTTCACAAAAGGTGCCGCTTTCGGGCGGAAAGATTAGCCATAACCAAAAAACAGAACTTACTTATTCCAGATCAGTTCGCCGGAAAGATGATTTATCTCTTTTAGCAGTGCTGCCAGCAGGGACGATTTGCCACTCCCGCTGCGTCCAACGATGACGGTCAGCTTAGCTAGAGCCGTGGAGCAAAACGCAACAGAGATAAATAGAGAGAGAGAGAGAGAGACAGAGAGAAGAAACAGGTTAATTTTGCATTCCATGTTCGACTGCTTCCGGCTTGCTTCACCTTTTGGCACGGTCAGCTGCTCGATGTACAGCGAGTACAGTGCACGATCGGCCCCTACCGTACCGGTCCACCGGAAGCGGGCATCCTTAAGAAACACAGCCGCATGGTCGGGCAGCCCGAAGCGCATTTCCCGTGCCAGATGCTTCTGCTTCTGGCGACACTTCTCCAACCGAGCGCTCACCGACAGCTGGCTATTCTTCTTCAGCTTTACCCGTGGACCGGGGGTCGTCTTTTGGTACTTGGCTGGTCGATGCCGACCAACCTGTGCCCGATCCATTACAACCGGTTCCACCTGATCGGACGTAATCGACCGACCCGAACTCATGGACGACTGCTGGCTGCAGCTTTTCCCACTGACTTCCGGCGAAGGACCATTGTCAGCAGCTTTCCGCTCGGTTTGCGGCGCACCGGTGACATTATCGGGCGATTTAACGCGCTCGCCCTCTTCGACGCTGCTGCTGGTTGCTGCAGTGGCCGGTGCATCCGTGCACTGGGCCTCCCCACCATCCGTCGTGTCGCCCGTCTCGTCCATGTCTAGTGAGGCATCACTTTTGCTAAGGATTCGGGCCATCGTGCGGATACCTTCGAGTGAACCACGTTCGACCTCCGCCTGGCTGAGGAAGGCTTCCAGCCGGGTTGTGCTCACGACGGCCGACAGCGTGATGGGGATCGTAATGGGGAAGATGAACAGTGGCACCGTGAGTTGGTTGAAGAGGGCCAGTGATGCAAATAGCCGGCCGGCGGTCAACTCGATCGGGTTGTTTTCCAGTGCGAGAAAGACGGCTATCGTGACGATGGTAATTAGCACCGAAGAAATGTGTGTGAGAAGCACTGGAAATGAAAATGGATTATATTGGTAAGTTTGGTGCGTGTAGACATTTCAGATGACTCTGTAACGCTAGCAAAGAAAAGGTATGGCAAGGATTGATATAAAACTTTGAAAATCAAAACAATCCACTGTGTTTGGCAGAGCAGTTGAAATAGAAAGCTACAAAGTAAAAATAAAAAATCACCGAGATGAAGTAGAAAACAGTAGAGTTTAAAAAGAAAACCTCAGAATTGAAATAGATCATAGTAAAAAAGGCATTTGAGTCATATACTCATTTCATATCATAATACTTCTTGCTTGTAGAATTGACAATTTGGTAAAGCTCTACTCTTGATTAGATTTTCATCGAAATTGTATCACTGTGAAATTCTCTAGCAAACTAGAAAAACCTAATTTAAAATTGATAGGTTAACGGTGGTGTAGGTGACAGTGGCGCCAGTCTTTACACGGCAGTACAGGGGTTCAAATCCCATCCGGACTCCATAATGAGGACTCACTATCCTATGACGTAGTATCGGCAAGTCTAGTAAGCCATGGCTGGGTGGTGTTTGGCCAAGAAGAATTTAATTTTGTCCTAATTGAAATATGCTAACGCACCACAACTATTACTAACATGAAAAGGCTACATTGTAAGTAAAGTTTCATTGTACAGCAGCAACTACTTTCCAGGAAAAGTTTACAACATCAAACACACATGCATCTCCTTCATCGGCACATACACACCGCTCGAATGCTTTCATATTTCAATCAAAATGTCACCTCACTGTCAGCATAACGTTTCCTTCGAACGTTACGCAAACAGTCCAGTAAGTATTCGTTACTTTGTAAGTAAGGGAATAGAATCCCTTAAGAGCGGGAAAAGAAAACAAGTACAAACTATAACAAAATTACTATTCACTTGCATTCGTCGCGTCGCTGGAGAAAAAAAGGATTCCATTACGAACCAATAACGGTTTTCCAGTTTTCGCAGAGTTCTGGAAAATTGAGCTGAAGACAGGAGTACACATTGAAACAAAAAACTGCCACAAACAGCTGGTAATGGGATGCTCAAAAGAAAATGTCTTTTGAAAAGCGTCTCGCACTATATTTCACACCATTTTTTTATGATTCCCATTTTCTTTTCCTGCAACATTTTAATTATGTCAATAATGTGGAATGGCGCTTTTATTCACCCGACGTATCTCATGCTAGGCATAGCCCTAACAAAGGTTGCGAAAACTGCAAGCTCTACATATGCATCCTAATGAAATGTTAGTTCTCCAAATATTGTTTTTATTTAACGACATTCGGGAAAAATGAGATAGAATACTATCATTTCATTAAATAAAACTAGACGCCTGGCTACCCTCAAGCTTGTTTACCTTCATTTCATTACCAAACGCACACGCTTTATCCCTCAACGATCGTACAGATAAAACATATCCCCCTGCACAGCACAAACACATCATCCTAACGCTAAGCCACACAATACATCCCAGACGAGCAACATTCAAAGCCCGAGAGCGGAACATTTGGGGTCCTACTTACTCATTAATGTCCAGTAGATTGAGTCCAGGTCGAGATGGCGTAACTCCTGCTGGCGGGCTTGCGAAATTTTATCTTTGAATACGGTCTCCCATGCGTTCAGTTTAATTAATTTTATCCCCAGCAGTACCTCGTTGATGCGCCGCAACCGCTCGTCGGTGCATTCCTGCATTGTGGTGAGAGAGAGAGAGAGAGAGAGAGAGAGAGAGAGAAAGAGAGAGGGAAGAGCGGTGAAAGATGGAAACACAGCAAACGAGGGGTTTGAAGAAAAATCACAGTTGAAAATGCACAGAAATTCAAAATGAACCGTACGGGATGCTGCAGCTACTGCCGTTAATGCTGATTTTGAGCTGATGCACCTTGATGGTGTTACCGAGTGGAGAAATTTAAAGTAGAAACACAGACTGTGGGTAAATGGCCAAGGGAGCTTTTCTTTTTTGTGTTACGGCTGTCTGGCTCACAAATGAGTTCAACCTTTTTGCACAAACACAATCTGAACGCTGCTCGGCAGGGAGAAAGAGAGTGAGAGAACTCGACAGGGATGTTTGCTGCAATGATAACGCGGGAAGAGAATTGGAGGAAAGGGACCGGAATGTGTTTTACGTGTGGGGCGAAAGGATGGGCCAAATATCGTTAAATCCAGAGAATATAATTCCGTGAAAAACATCCACGGAAGTGAATGTGAGTGAGATTGTGGTGATGGTGAACGACACACTGCGAAGAATTTAATTCGTCGAAAATACCTTTCCACGATTTCGCTGAACGTATGAAGGGAAAATGTTTTTGAAAAACGGTTAATGGATTCTATTTGAAATCTTTGAGGCCAGAACTTGCTGTTCAAAAAGACATAAAATTCTGCTGTTTAAGATACTTTAATCGAAGCTCTGTTCTTTAAGGAAAGTTATGGATTTTACTCAGTTTGAACATATTTTTCTCATCGGTGAAGTATTTCTCCTCCTCTAATACCATCGTGCAATCGAGCTAACCCCGCTTTTTGTGAAGTTCCTTTACTGTTTGCTATCTCAGACTATGAAAAGCTCTTTTATGCTAACGGCTTAAAGATATTCTGGCCATGTTTTGTCCTCACTGATTGTCATAGGCTCCAAAACTGTTTATCAAAATTTAACTCGTGATGCAATTTTAATAGTTAATATTAAAAAATATACAGTCAAAAACGTTTTCAAGAAAGAGATCGCCTATTGAATTTCATCATACAATAGCTCTGTACCCCGTATTTCTAACATATCCCGTTGTTAGGCATCCTTTTGGACAACAGGCTTACCCTCGCAGATAACTTTTTCTTCTTGGCATAACGACCTTCTGGGTAACGCCGACCATCTAATGGCTTACTAGATTTGTCGATAACATATAGTTGGATAGTCAGTCCTCACTACGGGACGGGACGTACCACTGTGAGCTGATGATCTCTAAAATCTTCCGTACACTAGACGTTATATTATGTGCTTCCAAAGATTTTAAGGAGGAGATTTTTTACGGTGCTTAAATTTGCATCTATCTTTTATTTGGAGTAGATCCGCTTGAGCACAAAAGAAAGTGCATGGCGCATATTCATTAACTATTGAATGGCAATAAGTCTAAGTCTAAGGAACTCTTGAAAACAATGTCGTTTTTTGTTTAACTTCAAATGAATTAAGGACCTTTCTATGTAGTTTAGTTTAGTTAGGCGAAATGAAGTAGCGTATTATTTATTTATTTATGCATTTCCTTACGATAGCATGACGTTGAGCAGGTGCTTTGGTCTTTTGTAGTTATGTGCGCTTACAAACTGCATAACTGGACGATAATATGTGTAAATGTAAATGTAAACGGATCAGAACAAAGCTTTCAACGTGTATCAATAGATGTGCTATTATCAAACCTCGCAAGACTAGGCTTTCCAACTTTTATATTGTTTTAGCTTCGTTTTCAGGTAATCAACACGTCAAACTATGTGAAAATTGGTATTATTAGCCAGTCAACGCGTACTGTTATAAAGCATTGAAATTCTAGTTTTGAATTAAAAAAAAAAATTTTTATTCTATAAATAATAAATTTATGTAACGTATTATATTTTCTTAGCTTTCAAGAATACAAATACGTGTTCTAGTCACTATCCATACTCTGGTCAATATGCAATTATTAAAGGCTTGCTGCCATTTAAAAAATTTAACAGTAGCGCAAAATTCCTCCCCGCAAAAAAGCTTCTTTTGTTCCCCGCACGAATCATCACACCACTGCATGCACAAGCCATGTTTGTGTTTATAATTACACAATTTTGCAATCATATACATGCTCGAGATAATTAATTGATTCCCCCCCCCCCCCCCCCATGATTGAACCTCACTACATCTACCACTCTTTGAACAAAAAAGTATACATACCGATGCTTTCTTGGAGTTGGCCGCCATCAGCTTACCGATCAGCAGCTGCAGCGGTGTCATCGTGACGATGCAAACGACCGATCCAATTACCGTACTAATCCCCAGCTGACGATACAGCAGGTACATCACGACGGCGATCTGAAAATGTAATTATAAAACCGGAGTGACAACAACAAAAAAACCTCAAACGGGTGTTGAAAGGCTACTTGGCGTAGAAGATGCTGGTAAACTAACACGATGCACAGTAATGAACGTAAGTAAATAAGTAAAATAAATCATAGACCAAAGTTCGAATGAGACGAGGGAAGAAGCGAAGCGAAGAAAGCTCGAAGCAAGTACAACCGCAAACAACAACCATCCTCACGTTGGCCGAAGGGTAGAGGTTCCCTCCGGACAAGTGTTATCGTGCCCGTAGGGTAATGAATTGAAAATTGTTTCCACTCATTAACGTTCCCGAATGAATGAGCCCGGTGTCCTTCTAGAAGAGGTTTTTGGTTGATACAACCGAGCTGAAGTAGCTTCTTACGTCAATGATACTAACCAGACTTTGTTACTGCAGCTATCCTCAACATCATCATCATCATTATCATCATCACCGTCGTTATTATTTTCATTGTCATTGAGAAAGTGCTCTTAAAACTATATTGTGTAAAAAAAAAAACCGCTGCCAATTGCCATTTACCGCGATACACATTATTCCCGCGATGAGTGTCCCAGTTGTTGTGGCGAGAAGCGACTGACGTTAAAAGAAACGAAGGAAAATCCTTCAGGACCTGCTACACACAATAGTAGTAAAAAAAATGCCATGAGCTTGGAATGAAGTGCTTAGCGGCTGTTCCAACCTACTACCCAAACCAACCCTGTGGCCAAAACTTAAGGAAGAAATTAGTCGTCTTATGCAAGTAGCACGGTTCCATCCTGACCCACGCTTACTTACTAACCAAACTAACGACCAATGCCAAATGATGACAAAGTTGACGGCGAAGGCGGTGCAAACGCGTCCAGCACGACCGGCGCAAGCTTTAATGCCAGCGAGTAATTTGTAATTTCAAATTATCTCACTCCCGCTGACCTACTTTGCACCTTCGCTTTTTATTCTCCACGTTCTGGCCAGCCCTATCCGCCCAGCAAGAGGGAATAAAGTAGCATTAACTGTGTTGAGCGGTGTAAGAAATGAAAAGCTTCTAATTACTAAACTAGAGACCGACTGCGAAATGTGTCATTCACGAAGCAAAGAGCTTTACAATATTGAATATTCATTTTATCACTACTTCTATGCGCATTTGTGTGTTTGCCAGTTTTGCTTCACGTTCCACTCAAATTCGCTCGCAGGCAAAGAACATTTTATCACTATTTAATTACGTTAAATTATCACATTTCTCTTTATTACGTTGCGAAGGAGTATTTTAAGTTTTTCTCTCCTTACCCGGTTTTTTTTATTTTAATGTTCCTGTCATCACCTTTAATGTGTTTAAAGTGAGCAACAGAAATACATTCCCTGCAGGTGCCTTCACGTGTACGATTCAGCTTTTATTTGCACAACAATCAACCACCACACTTCCGGCCACCTCGAAGCAACCCGGACCGCGACGAGTGAGTCGGGTGTAAAACAGGTACCTGCACAAAATGGCATGCCCCGTTGGCCCCGGGTTGGAATGTTAATGGGAACATAAAGCGCCATTATAGCCATAACTGCTGCCGGCCATCAGCAGCGGCAGTAAAACATTCATTGGAAAACTTCCGAAATCTTCCGCCCCGTCGTAGCAAGCAACAATCTTTCCGGAACAACACAACCGGGCCGAACCGGGCGAATACAGCTACACCAGAGCTTGAGACGTGGTAGCTCGAAAAACTTTCGCTTCAATCCTAATTATGCGCTCGACAGGCTGCAGTCGTCTTGATGGCTGGTTAGATTTTTTAGTCTTTTGTTTTGCGCATCCATACAGTGACAAATTAAATAGAAACGTACCAGCTTCTATCGACAAACGCACACCAGCAGAAAAATTTCCCGGTATGGATCGGTTACAGAATCGATAGACAAAGAAACTTGAGATTGTAAGCATGTTGTCTGCTTTTTTTGGGACTTGGGAAGCTATATGGTTGTGAAAGTGTTTCCCACTTTCTCGGGCAACCCGCATGGAAAGTAAGTTCGCCTTCTTGCTTACCGTACAAATGTTTTATCACAGATAAACTTTTTGAAGCACAAATAAAGCACAAAGAAAAAGTGTTGTACACTTCCGTTTAAATGGGGTAAAGAGCAATTCTTATTGAATTATTCTGTTAATCAGTTTTTACTTAAATCATTCAAACCAGCTGTAGCATATGCTATACAGTACCGTACACAGAACCCACACGTAGAATTAAAACTTCTAGAAACACATACCGAACTGATAAAATTGCTGACAAACGTCTTAAACCAACGAAATGCAACGCAATGGCATCAAACAGTAGATGCATGCAGGAACGGCGTAACTGGTCGTCACTTAGGATTGAACCTAAAATCTTGTGATGTTTCATTTCACCCCTAAGTCCGATTATTCTAGATTCAACTTCTCCTCTATCCGTTAAAGCATGTTCGTGTTAAAATGAGCAACGCGAGCATATCTTTGCATTCCACACAACTGTCTAATTAATATATGATCATTTCTGTTGTCCCGGGTGCTCACCAGGTAGCCGACAGCGGCGTCTGAGGTCTTTACTGGACTCAGGACTGAGGTTCTGAGGACTAAGGTGAGGACTGACTGTCCAACTACGTGGTATCGGCAAATCTAGTAAACCATAAGCCAAGCTAGTCTAGTTAAGACAAGAATAGAGAAAATTTCGGTTGTTGGTTTTGGATGTTTATCATTCAGATTTTTTAACATTCATACCGTCAATCTATTTCTTATTGCTTACATAAAATTTTATCCTGCTAATTTTGCCTTCGTTGAATAGATTTTACCCGCAGCTATTTATTAAAAATCGACCAACATACATTACAAAATAAATTGCTTTGAATGGCGATCTAAAATTGTTTTGTTGAGAGTTCACTGTAACACCGTATGAGGTAAACAATAGCAGAATTTGTGAAAAATTATCAAGATTTTTGATAGGATTTTCAAATGTTCTAACCAAGAACTTCTTCAACGTACCGACGGATACAACAAAATCTAGGGATCGAGGGCAAAAATGTAAAACGATAAGTTTAATATGCCCACAGCTCTTCATCGTCAGCAGCAGCAGATATCCCAGAATTACCCAGAATAAAAATTACTTCAACATTTCATCGCCTACCATATTGAACCTCCAGTGAACATAAGGCGACTCTTAAATCTTTTCATATGTCTTTCAGCCGTTCATAGATATTGTTGACACATTTGCCATGCAGTTTAATTTTGTTTGAACTCTAGCACCGTACTCTGTCGTGACCAACTTACCTAGCAATTGCAAAACAATACAAAAAAACAGCATCGAATGAATCTAGAAGGACGAGTTAACGATGTCAATTAAACGTGCCTACCCTTTTCAAAGGATATTTACCTTTAACAACCACCTGGCCTGCTTCGTTATTGTTTCCAATTAAGCCCATTATGTTGCCTGCTCAACTTAACCGTGAAAAGCTTTATGCTTTTTAAACGCCCGAGTATTTATCGGTAAAAAAAATGGTCCCACCCACAAACACTAACCCGCGTCCTTCGTTCCCTCGTAACGCCGAGTGCGTAAAAAGCGCAACACAAAATCAGAACACCTGAACCAAACAAATGGAGGAGGAAAAACTAGTAAAATCAACTTTTTCAACACACACACTCGTTTGGAATAATTGAATATAATCACTATCGGCACCGGGTGACGCCTTCGGTTGTGGCCCGCTTGACGTCCGGGACATTGTTATCACAGCTGAGCCAGCGACACGGCTACGGACGAGTGCAACACTGCACCGATGTTGATTTTTTAATGAAATTTCATGACAAATTTTGCTGTCGCAAATGTTTGCACCAGGCGGTAGATGTGTAAAAAAAATGAGAGGAACTAAAGGACAAGGCAGAAAAACAGTATCCGATTGCAAATATTGGAATGGTGGAACATTTTGTGCGAAAACATTTGCCAAACGAAAGTGAATTAGTGAGCAGTTTATCGTTAACCGTACCGGTGCCATCGATGACTCGAAGCAATTTAAATGAGCTTTTATAGCTTCTCTTGTTTTTGTATACGATAACTAATCGTTAACTTGTATAAAAACTCTTTTAATTTAAATAAATGAACTACACTGCAAAAAAATACAATCAAAAATATGTAAAAGTTTTACTAGATTTTCAAATTTCAACGCTAATTATTAATAACTCATTTCAATATTCTGTTCGTTCAATTATATTACAGTGCATAAACCTATGATTGCATTAGGTATTTAGAAAGCACTTCAAGCGCCTCCTTTAATCATATGCCCCACTCTTTGGAGGCCTCAATGCCATTGATTTAGACGCAACATATCATTCGCTGGCAACACTGCAATAAAGGCTACTAGGTTGCTAACAAAATAAACATCATCATTAATGGTGCCGCCGCTTGAAAGCTAGAAGCCTTCGAAACATTGATAGAAATTGTTACCTTTCGGGAAACTACTCTCAGGCTCGGCTGCCGCTTTCTAAAATTCTATTCGCACAAACCTAACATGCCCTAAAATCTGCTATGCAAACAAATCCCGGAAAAAGGGAACACGGCCACGCGGCCGTGTTCCATTTAACCAAGGACTCTTGAAACATACACTCACCTTTAGCGGAATGGCCCACACATAATGTACCATCTTCACGAACGCCATCACATTGAACGCATCGTCCGACATTAGGTTCGTGATGGTGCCAGCATCGTGCGCAAAGTTTGGTCCATTTCGTCCCCGGTCTCGGTCATTCGCTGCCTCCGCTGCTGCCGTTGGCCCACTCGTCGGTGGTTCTTCTCCGGATTGTGCGTCACAAATCAGACGCTCTGCTGCATTACCCTCCCAGGTCGATCTCCGATCGCTGAACTGGTGAAACCGGTTGACATTCGTGGGCGTTGTTGCATTTGGCGTTGGCCGTTGTTCATCACTACCTGCCACGTCATCGTTCGCACTGTTTGCCACCGCTGTTTTATGTTCGATCACTTCCGCGTCCAATTCGGTTGCATCTGCTGCACGCCTGTTGACATTGTTCTCCACCGATGGTGACTCCCGTCGGTGATGGCGTTCACCCTGCTCGTCACTTTTCCTTCGCGGTTTGCTTTGTTGCGGCTGGTCAACGCCCGCTGTGGGAGCTTCGGTACGTGCCGGAAGTTTTTCCACCGCGTGAAAACAGCTCGAGCTGAGCAGCAACGTTTTCCGGTACACCAACCCTTGGAGAGCATTTTTGAGCCGTATGCCTTCCTCGTCCATCAGGTGTGTGCTCGCTTGGGACAGGGTTCCCTGGGCGAGCGAAGCGACCAGCACCAGCACGCACACGATCCATCCATTAGCGAACAGAGACGTCCAGGTAAGTGCTAGCGTTTCGAGCCCTTCGATCGGTCGGGAACCATCGGCACCGTCACCGTTTTCCTCCAGGCCACCGGCTGTCACCACAGGTGATTGATTTGATTTGCTAAAGCCCGTGTGGGACGGGTTTGGGCTGTTCCAGCGCACTGTCTCATTGCTCGAAATTAAGGACGCAGCGGACGTTTCGCCGACGCCGGCTACCATCGACTGAGCTGCTATGTAATCGACAATATTGGAAATGCAAAGTGGTCCGACCAGGGCGCAGAGATCGCCGGCAAGCTTAAGGAGCCCGCCGAGCAAAAACATGCGCCACCCGTTTCGAAGGTAACAGCGCCACAGAGATGCACGGGTGCTCTTGAGATAAGGGAGAAACGAAAGGATTGCAAGAAACAGTATAAACACGGTTAAGAAAGATTAATTGGATTTTTGGGGTTTATTTTTAGGGCTGAGAGGGGCCACATCTGTTTCTAAAAAAGGCTACTCAGATGACCTGCCCTCAAGTGAAAAATGCCTAGAAGAATATAAACTAAAAACTAATCTATAGAAGTTTTGCAAAGACTTATGGCGATAAATAAATAATACTCATACAACTTTTTTCTGATCAGTCCCTGAAACACCAGGCGCCTCCATCGAAATCGCATAAATAGCATCCGTCTCCATTTAAAATTTATATCTTGCTAATCATAATTCTATTGCAAAATTTAATTGGGTAACCTCATTGATCCCTTCTCAAACTTCTACTACATGTTCCAATGTATCATAAAAATAGTGAAATTACATCACACCCCCTAACGCACCGTAATGAAACGAATAAAGCGAAACAAATTTAGTCACAATCCTTTGCCTGGTCAGCTTGAATATCTCGACCACCCACCGCACCACACGGACAAGTGATTTATGTCATAAGAAAGTGGTGAGATCGTGTGATAGAGCAACCTAAATCAGTGAGCTTGAAAAAGCACAAAAATACCCTCACGCAAACCCTTTCAAAATGACTATCTCTGTCCCAACACCCAACCACTCACACACACACACCCACACACTGACAACCTACACAAATGGGTTCCGGTTTCATAACGGAACATCATGAAAGCATGTGAAAAAAAAATCCTCCACCAAGCAAATGCGAAAAAATAATTGGACCTCAAGGCGGATAAACGAAGTCGATTCCGGTACCGTACCCCAAACAACCAGCCACCGCTAGATAAGAAAGGATCGAGCATACTGTCACACAAACGAAGCTTTCGTACGGTTGTGGTGAAAAAAAAACACCCCGACAAACCTTGATTTGCATGACCGAGGAAAAGCTTATCGCGCTACCCTCATGGCACCCATTGCAAGTTTTTTTCTTTCTCCAAATCCAAACACAAAAACCATTCGTCTGTCCAGCTTTCAGCGGCTCGGTCGACCTAAAATTCATTTTCCCTTTTTTTTAATTTCTTTTCTACCACCCAGTTTTAGTTTACCCCATTGTTGATGAGAACTACAAATCCACCGGCTAAATTCGTAAAGTACAACCGTTGCACAAAAGACGTGCCGAGAGGGATCGCTGAAATTTTGACCGCCAGTAAAGTGGTGAGAAGAGTGAATTAATTATCAGCTCGTGTAATCCTGTGCTTCATCTGTACCCGTTTTCCCCAAAAAAAAAAAAAGAAGGATGAGTTTCACCGTTCTGGCTAATCCTGTTCTTTCCCCCGTCACATTCACTCGTATTAAACGACTGCAGTGATGATGCGGAACATTAGCCACAACACCAGTAAAAGAGATCAACCCACAACGAAAACAAAAACGATGCTGACACTCACCCCAGCCAAATCCTTACATTGAAATGCTTCATACGGTGAATTGTCACCCCGGAATGAAAAGGGTCAAAGCATGTCCAACATTCACGCACAATTAGCGTCAGACGCGCCACTAACGGCGGGCGATAAGGCTTGTTCCGTGTCGATGAAAGTGCGGATAGCTGTAGATGGACAATCACGGGTTCGTGCATCAGGAACCGGATTCTTAATGATGGCATGAATAAACGGTCTGAATTGTTTAATGTGTTTTGGTTGGCCCTTTGCGGTGCTTCAATAGGTTACACTTTTGTGGCTCTTATCTATTCGTGTAGCATGAATCTCATTTCTTCTAAATCAAAAGACAATTAATTCCTCTAAAATGTTCAAAAGGCCATGTATGAATATTAATTCAAATGAATTTTAATTTTAATTAAAAATGCTCCGGTCCCTCAACATAATTTTTGAAAAAGTCAGGTCTGAGCAGGAATGCATCAACGTATTTCTCATACTATATTCGGTTATGATTGATTAGTTGTTGATTTACCCTCACATATTTTGTGTGGGTTTTGAAAGGCATCTTTTCGATTGGAGTTGAATGAAGCTATCTTCTAAGAAAACTCATTGGATATGCTCTCCATATGATAACGAGAACGAAAGTTCGCTGAACATTATCTTTACTGATAAAGTGTTCAATAAGCCATTCTCAGTCTATTCCTATTTCTGTTCCAAATTTTTCTTTCCTAATTTTATAACAATAAAATACATTAACTGATGCTTTCTGATACAAAGCAGCGGTGACGCAGCACTTGAACACAACAGAAATAATGTGAAATCCTAACTGAATCTTTCCCTGTAAGCAGTCTTAAAATTCAGAAAAAAAACTTCGAAAGGTTTAAAAGCAAACTTAATAAAATGTAAGATTACACGTAGCATTCTCACAAATTTATCAAGAGAACTTCCTCATTATGAAGACAGATTTAAATTTTGGACAATGATTTTTGGACCCTTAAACTGGTAATGTTCACGATCGATATCAAATCCTGTTTTTAAACAAAGCCAACAACATTTTCGTTTAAAAAAAGTCGAAACATGTTATCGATGTGAATATAGCTGTCTGCTGAATAAGCTTTTGTTTAGAGTCCTAAGATATTCCACGTTAATCGATTGATGAATTTCTCAACTTTAGTGACATCGGATTCTTTTGAAGTTATTTTGTGAAAAATTCCTAAAAATCTCTCATGATGCAGCGCCGTAGCGTCTTTCTATAGTTAAAAAACCACACAAATTCGGCAAGCATGCCTTCATTGTCTCGGAAAGTCCCTATTTTGTTACTAAAAAAGGGAAAGAATAAAAACAAACTATCGCACAACAACAACAACGACTACCGGTACAAAACGGACCACAACTTTAGCTCCTTCCATGGAAAACCTTTATACGAGTAGAATTAACGAACCTGCTAGCTCACTAGTGAAAAGCTCTCCCTTATGTTTGCTTGTTTGTAGCATAATTAATCATGTCATTATTTTACACTTAAGCAGCATGTTTTTACTTAGATTCTCGCCTTTCCTTTGCTTCGCACGAGCAGCTAAGAACGTAAACTTGCCGCCAAAGTGGCTACTTCGGAAGCTAAGTTCTCTCAGGCTTCCAACTTTGGAGAAGAAAACTATTTTCCTTGTCGCATTTTTTTTTTTTGCTTCTCCTTGGTGACATAAAAGCAATGGGAAACTATCTTAGCTTTTAATATTTCTTACGATTACACTCAAGGAGTGGCTTAATAGTTGGTTAGTTTTGAGAGTGCGAAACCCTTCACGCACGCACACACACACTCGGGCAAATACATCCCGACACGGACAATACTTGATTTATGGTCAGCACGTCACTCCATGAAACTCTTCCACCCCTAAAACCCTTTCTCGCGTTCTTGTCGTGAGAAACGACTTCAAAGCTTTTAAGTAGCGTCTCTACTAGCGTAAGAGCTCGTCAATAAAAGAGCTGCTGCGGTAAGCTCTAGGGTTTGGGCGCGGTAAAGGACATTGCGCATTCAGAGGATGCAAAAACGAAGGACGAAAATTCCTCACCAAAACTCAAAACTCAAACCCGCAACCCACTCCGGAACCGCCCATAGCATTCGGGCCAAACTTACCTTGTAGCTTTGATAAATGAACAGAAACTGATCGTAGTGATAGCGACTGGTGTCCTTCTCGTGCAGATTGCCCAGATCCTCCAGTTCCAACGGTTCCCGGTAGCCTCGCCACAGCAATGGCACAATCCAGTGGAAGGTGACTTTCGACAGGAACGGCGAGTGAGGCGTCTTGTAGCCGAGCTTTTTCTCGCTCGACATTATCGATGAAACGTGCCGGCGTCCGGTGTTTTGCTGGTTGTGTTGAGGATGCAAGGAAAAAGAAAATACACACATAAGTTGTTTGAGAGGAACCAAGTGAGTGATAGAGGAGAGCAGAAAAAAATAAAAACTAACAAAAAAGAACATGTTGAAAGGAAAATCGTAACAAGCGAAATACCCCCCAGAATTGGTACCAGCGCAACCGAAATGAAAGGGAAGAAAAAAACATGTGCTCCACGGTCGAAAAAAAAATGAGTCCAAAATGGTTTCCTACGTTGAAAGGACAAAATAAAGTTATTAAAGTCGAAATCGATAGCATGATTAATAATAGGTGGCCCGCTTCAGCCCCTATCGATTGACGATCAAACGGAGGTTGTGTTACAGGAAAGGAGTCTGGGTCGTTTCGTCCCGCTTGAATATGTCATCTTTGTTCGTTCTCCACTCTTCCACCGTTCAAAGGATCCTTGACGAGGTTTGGTTTTTACCCATTCGTTCCGCATGTGATGAAAGCCATGATGTGATCAGCACTCACATAATTTATTGGACAGTTTTTTGCGATTTATCTAAACCGTATAAATAACTCGTAAACTGTATCAATAAAAATGCTTGGGAGTTATGCATCGAGGAGCTTTAAAGCTCCTGATTTTATCTTAAAATCCTTTCATCGTTAGCTATTAATCATTCTGCGACAAAAAGTCATTTTGTTCGGGATATTCTAGTTGACTTCGATGTATAAATTCATCATTTAAATCCTTTTGCTTTATGTATCTTTGTAATATGTGACTTCGTTAGCAAAAAGTGAACGAAGCGCGTACAAAGAAACATCCTTCTTAACCTTCCGATGGTTAGAAGGCTCGAAGAGCATCATTTTGTTATTCTTTTCCCTGCCATCGTAATCGAAAGCGATTCCTTCTCTTCGTCTACATTGTACTATCGTTTCATTTTTTTTTTTGCTCTCGATACTCGATCAAATCAGAATCGATAATTTATTCATGACGTTTCACCTCGTTAGCACCGGGGACCCAGGGAACTTGAGACTGGGTTGGTTCGCATGCGTGCACATTGAACGTTGTCTACTAGCGGACAGGGAGTTCTGATCCAATACTGGGTGTGCTTCCAAGAACAGGGCAGATTTTCAATGATTAATAAATACGGCATTAATATTTTTTTCAAGACGTGAGCAAACTCGTGCCGGGCTTTCGAGGTTCTATGTCGAAGCATCCCGCCGGAACGAAACTGAACAAAGCGCTTCGTATGGGATTGGGATTGATTTTGGAATTTTTTCCGAAGATCGATTGAGTAGGAAAAGGAAGTTGAAAAGGAGTAGGAAAGGAAGTTCAAATAAAATTCATCCAAGATTATTCTATTTACTAATAAGAAAATTTTATGAAGAATATCGAGAAAATCCCCTATCAACAAGTCTACCAAGCCGTTCATTGGCCGACTGGACCTGGTAGGATGTTGAACCAAGAAGAAGAATTCAATGTACAGGAGAAATTTCCTATTCAACATTTAATTTTTTAATAACCAAAGAATGAGGTTTGGCAACACGCCTTCCTTCAGGAAATTATAATATAGGTTTTTTGACTATTTCTCTTTTTTTATTTTAAATATGATTTACTGCGCCGTATTGTCGAATTAAATGACTAGTTTTTTTATTTTATATCCAACTATTCCTACTTTTACTCCTTTTACATATGAAGTCTTTTTCAGAAAAAAAACCAATGGCATGTCTATTAAATTTTACCACTAGTGTTTCACATTTTAGAAAGAAACTTTTTATTTTTAGGGTGCTGTTGCTGTTTGTCACTCATCACCATCTAAGCCTAGCTGCGTAAATTGAAAATTTTTCATAATTATTACCAATAATGTATCCTTTATGCTGATTTTGTAAAAATTTAACTTATTTTAATTTTATTGGATCTTTAGTCTATATTTACTTTTTGCTGTTCAACTTATTTTTTCTACTTTAAACTCAATCTACACGTTTAAGAACTTAAAATAACTAACAATTCTTGAAATAAGTACAGCGCTAACAGTTTAAAAAATATGATAATATTACACATCAGAATGGAAAGAAACTCGAATGACGATGTCATAACACACGCTCAACGTTTATACATGTAAATACCTAACCACAACCAAAGCAAAACCAACATTTATTTCCACACTCTAAAATTCGCATCATCGAACGAACCGGCGAAAACCATGCTCCTACGCTCCCGGATGAGCTGATTCCGTGACATCGTATGACAACCGCGAAAATGCTCGCCAAACTCGTGACCGGAACAGGCTAACCAGATTATCGACGACATAAAACAAGCCCTCTGCTCCCGTCCCACCTCAATTACAACGCTTACGGATGAAAAATTTCATCACGCACTGCCGACGCATTTGTCAACATTTGAAACCTTTTTACCGAGGTTATTGTGAACAAACCGGTTTGCCCTGTTCTGCACCTTTCTGCTTTGCCAATACACGGCTTTTTACTCCAAACGTCCATGCAGCGTTCGATAAAAGGGAGCTTTGATTTATGCTGTTAATATTTCGATATTTCATCTAGCCTCACATTTTTTTTTTTTGTATGCGCATTTGATCCTAACCGCAGCCATACTGATATGAAAATAAGTTCACACAACTTCGGGTGTCTCTTGCGAAGGAATTTGGTGATTTTTTGTTCTCTACATTCCCTTTGAATGTTGTAAAACGTGCTCATCATACGCATATCATCTTTTTTGTTTTGTTTTGCCCTCTTGGCTGTATTCATTCAACCATCGATCAGCATACAACCAAAGCGAAACATGATTGGGCGTTTCCATGGCCGTGAAATGTTGGCCGGTTTGAGGTTTTGCGGAATCGATTTTACAACAACACAGTCCGCATGCGGACGCATAAAGCGAACGTATTAGCGAGGAATTTGTTTATGTTTTGGCCACAACCTAAGGGCTGTCAACCGTGCAAGTGAGATGAGCCGACGGCTGACAGGTGGTGTTCTGTTGGAACATCTGTTGATAAAAAATGTCCCGTGCCCTTTCGAGGGCACACCGGTTGCTGGGAACTGTTTATGTATGCATGTTTTTCGAGGTCCATTTTGTAACAGTGCTGTACTATTTCGCTGAAAGGTCAATCGTTATCATGCGCCAGGAGAGCTTCTGAAGCTGTTGTTGAGCGTCATCAATATCACAAAATTACACTTTAAACGTTAAAAATGGAAAGCTCACCAGGAACACAAACATGAACTTCACCCTAAGGTGTCTTGAAGCACGTCAACCCGTTATTATTCACACACTAGCCGAGTAGAACAAACCAGCCAACGTGACGAACACACTGCGGGCTCTGTTCTTGGAAGACGCGAATTTTACTCCAAAGATGCACATCTTCCAAGCTCGACGAAGACGTGGCCGTCCCGGGTCAACGAAAACTTGCTAACGAACGTAAACTTTCCTTTTCCACTTGACAGGCAAGGAAAAGTTCGCCAACTAACGAGAAGTGCTGGCGAGTTTTCCGTTTGGCCGGACGTTACTTGTTTCCATAAACAGGAGGGCAACATTTCTTGAGTAATTTGCTCTCACAAATTCGGTTTTTGAAACAAAGCAAACGGGCACAACATAAAGAATGGAAAACTTTTGTAATGCTTAATGCAAGCAGTGCTCTTTAAGTGTGTAATGTAAATAGGAATTATAAAGAGATTTGAAAGACAAACTGTCGTACGAAATAGCTATCGAGTGTTGCGTATCGCATACTTTCAGGGGCTTAATTTGATTGTTAGCTTTCATCTTACAACTTGGCAGAAACTTTGACCTAATGTAAATAATATCAATCACAATCAAACTTGAAATCGCGCCGTACACCATTACGTTCATTCAAGATACACACATTACATCATTTAGGATTCTAATCCATAGCAGTGATCCTCCTCCCAAACACACCCAATCATACAAGTAACACTTCTCTTTCTAAACAATCTCACATCATCCATGTGAATGGGTCGATGGTTTCGGAAACCTTTTGGCTTGCCCCAATCGGTCCATTGGACCACTTCCACCATCCACCTCGGTACCAACCATTCTATCCGGTAATTCAGTTAATCCTTGCCGAAAATTACTACACCAACTAATTGTGCTCCATTATGTGAAACTATTGCCGGGATGCCGGGTTGCGGCAGGATGAAAGTTGGCGAAAGCCAAACTCCGGTGACATTGCTGGCAAAAACTTTTGCACGCCTGTGTCGCAGCATAGTTGGTGCTGCAAACCTGGTGGAACTTGGCAACGGGAATCAGCGCAACGTACAACTTTTTATGTACGCCAATCTAATTATAATTATGAACTAAATTTCCCTACCCCGCACGGATACGAAGCACACACTCACACACGCACAGCAAGCACGTCCGGCAGGAGGTCACATGAAATTTAAACTGTCCACCGAGAATGAAAACGCTCAAGTTTGTAGTAATGTTACAGTTTGCGGCAAAACGTTCTACAATCATCGTCTGCGGAGGGTTTTATTTTTTGGCTTTGTGTTTCGAGTCCCCTAGGCACTCCAGTTCTAGTTCTGATGTAAGTGTTCGTGTATCACCTCATCTACAGCCATACAAAGCGATACTAAGCGTCGACCTGTATCAGTTGCGTCGTTATCCTGCACTAGACGTGCGAACGACGCAAGCATGGAATCGAATATGGCACCAGGAAGGTGAAAGGAAAGGAAAGGTGACAGGGGTCTTTATCGAGACTACAAGTACAACCGCAAGTGCTCGTGCCTGGAATGTTACGAAGCCAGGATTGTGGAGGAATGTGCGGGGTTGCGCTCTGACGTCCGGTGACCACGTGCTGTCACACGAAACGTGCACAGATCAACAGCGTTCGCGTCAAAGTCTGGCTCCCACGCGGTGCTCCAAGGGTTTCGGTGTGGGAGAAGGGCAAATTTACACTGCAATGGTATGCACTTTTATGTTTACTTTTGTGCTTGGTTTGGAATTTTTTCCACCCCACTCTCAGCGTGTCTGCCTCGACCTAACAGTATGCAATCGAAACCAATGCACACTGTCGGTATCACAACACACACACACATAACATCAGCAACGGCAAAAAACTACAGATCATGGCCTTGTGCTGCAGTGCCATTGTAAGGAACCCCCATACACCGACGAGCAGTGGCCGTGTCTAGACCACCTCGAGAGCTGTCAGAACGATATAAATTCCACAAAATTTATGATATTTTCTATATATCCATGCACTTGTCCCGCTTTTTTTCGTACATACTGTCCTGCTCTCACGTACATTCTCGCTGCTATAAACACAAGGAACGAGAAACAACATTCCGAAAGATCCGACGGTGCAAAAACAAATTATGCTAAATGTATGCTAATTGTCCTGCAGCAGCGCACAGTGGGATAAAGCGTAACAGTGAGTGAGGTACCAGGCGCCCGCTTTTTTTTGTTGTTGTTGTACACTGCATGCTGGTCGATTTAATTCGTGACCCTCGTACCTCGATCACGTTGCAGCCGAAAGAATTCGTTTTGTGTTGGCAAATATTTCCAACAGGCAAACGTGTGGACACAAGTTCAACGCATAGCGCCCTCGGCCACTAAATTAAATACCTGGTACAATTGCATCTGTTAATTATTGCTATTAGTTGCCGGCATGGAACTAAACGGGCGTGAAAAAAAACAACAACAATCATGAACATATAGACATATAGGTGTTTGTTTAACTTTGCAAACATTTAGCACATGTCCAACTCCACGTTTCCCCCGTTTCCCTTCCGAATCTTTGGTTGGCTTTTAATCCTCTTTTATGTTGCGGAGCAAGAAAAAAAGGGGATAAATATGTGTTAAACTGTTTAGATGTGACACAGTTGCAGCCACACAATGGTAAGCCGATTATGTTTAACTCTTCAATAAGCTGCTTAATACTTTTTGTCCGTAGAAGAGTTTAGAAAAGCATCACAATTGCCTTAATCGTTGGTTGGATTACATTTTTAAAGCTCAATTGTTTTGGTCAGCAAACGGGATGATGGAATTATGATAATGAGCTGATTACAATTGCAAAGTATCATTCTTCCCTTTCCATCGCTTTGCCCGCGCAACGCTTTGGACTAGGTGCAAGATTTCGGCAGTAGGAGTTCACTTTAAACAGATGAAACTTTTTCAGAAGGTGTCCCGAGTATCCAAATTTAAGAAAGACACACTAGAATGTGATGTTTGGGTGCTGTCGCTTGGTCGACACGATAGTTCACATGAATATCTTGACCCTTAAAAAATTGTGTTACCGCAACAGACAGTAGATTTCCGTGTCTCATATCTTAAAGTGCGACCTCCTGGCGAGATGACCATAGCAATAACCGTCTATGCTAGTCATTTTCAATGTCATACCCTCGTAGGTAATCTGGAAATCATTGGCGAAGCGCTCGAGAAGGCTATAGTCGGTAAGAATAAGGCAGTATCCAATCGATGGACTAGGGCATCTATGGCTCTCTATGAAGATTGCCTCTACGGACAAAAAAGCCATTATATGGCCGTCATGGCCTAGCAGGTAGTTCGGCCATGCAGAAGAAAAAGGTCGTGTGGATGTAGACAACGATGTTGCGGGACTCCTAGACAACCGGATCGATTCGGCGGACTATTATCTGGCCTTAGCCTATACATTCCACCGAGATCGCTCCGTGCAAGATCGATGCTCGACGTAGATCGTTTATTTATACATAGATGCTTTGAGTCTTAGAGACTAGATTCGCCTCTTAGCTCGACGTAGAGGATCGCCGTACCCGATTTGGCGCCTCTGATCCGTTTTATTTATGTGCCGTGAAAGTTGCCTCTGATCGTCGCTAAACGGATAACTTATCTTTTCCACGTTTATTCATATATTGTGCACTTTCTGTATCGTTCCGCTTCAAAGGGGCGTCTCGTGGTCTGTTAAAAATAAACTTAATCCATACAATAAACATCCTGTAAAATATGGCAATATTCAAAACAAAGCCTCTACTTTCTCTATCACTTCGCTTTAGAACTGAACTACAAAATACCAAAAATCGCTCAACCATTCATTTAATCTCCATCCTTCAAAGCAAGCAAACCACAACAAATGATAAAGCCCGACCTGCTTTACTGCATATTTCGACATAAATAAAAGGCTCATCTGAGTAACACTCCTTTTTCAGCATCAAGCTATTTTGTCTATTTTGACGTACGCATGTTCGAAGACAAAAGTTAATCCACCATCCAACCCCTTCTTTTTTTTATTCAGACGTTTCCCAGATAGAATGAATAGTTGTCCACACTGTAAACCACATGACTTAACGCACGTCACCCAACCGAAAGCCGAATTATACATGATACACGCACCCGTCCCCGAAACCTGGCGACAGATGGAAAACCTCTGGTGAAAGCAACAACCAAAAAAAATCCCCAATCTCTTACCTCGAAATACAGCGCAAATCCATCGACAGTGGTGAGTGCGGTCGCAGCAAGTGCACCGGCCAGCGTCAGGAAAGCTTCCGGCGTGCCAAGGATGCTGCTGCCCATTGGAGAGCCCGCGCGCCTGGTAGTGTCCGTGACATCGTTGATATATTTAAATTTGCACCATCGCACTATCGACTGGGCGCCTTCGGCCACCACCACGGCGTATAATAGTCCTGCAGGGATAATAAATAAAAAAGATGGCCAGTCTGTGAGAGCGCTAGCAGTGACGGTGGTCTCGTGCGGTGCGAGTGTCAGTGTCCCTCAGCAGAGCCATCTGTCCTGGGTGGTCCGTTCTCCCGGTCTGGTAGTCCCGTTTGCTATGTGATTCTTCCCGTTCTGTCTCTCTTTCTTCAATGAAGTTGCTTTATGTCACAGTGAAGCAACGAAGCAACGTGTTAACCGATGGAAAGTCTACAAGAAGCGAGCAAGAAGCGTCAAGACAGGGAAAGCTGGCACAGTTGAATCTTGCCACTAGAGCACGCAGACAATAAGCAGAGCGGGTGTGAGAGTGTGAGTTAAAGGGTTAGTGGCACAAGTGACAACAAAAAACTAGTAGAATAGCATAACACAAGAGCGCACCAAAAAGGACACGGAAAGGACATACGCCATACAAGCGACAATATTTCGTCCGATTGGATAATGCGTAGCTGCTGTTGCTGTTGCTGCTGCTTACTCGCACCATAAATAGTCGCTAGGCTGGTAGGGATCGCGCACCGGGGCGTAATATCATGCGACATGACGCATCGTACCGACCACCAATGCTAGAATGCTGACCCACAAAACGCGAGTATGGAAGAAGAAGTATGCGAACGCTGGCAACGGTCGGTAAACGGTAAGAGGAAGGTTCCGGGTGGCACCCTTTTTGGGTGCATAATTTATGGACATGCTTCAGATTGAAAATTTATTTGGCGATGTAAATAACTTATTACTGTAGTCAACTCGTGCGGCCACTTGTGCTGCCCTTTTCGCAGGCGGGGATACGCCTCAGCTGTGCTTCAACAGTCGGTGGCACCTTTTGTCCGACCGCTGCTAAGCTTCCATCCTCACCTGCGATGTCTTCTATTGCTCCGGTGGGAGATATTGTGGTGTCACTTGTGGGATTTAAACCCCCGTGTCCTGTGCCTCTCACGATCTGCCCGTCGAACGGGCACGCACAATAAAGCTATCAGAACCGTTGTTGACGATGAGGGACCGAGTGCGGGCTGATCTTGTTTATAGTACGCCAATTTATGAGCTTTTCCCATTGTTTTCACACTGCTCGATATCGGAAAATGTTCACACTGAGCAAAACCGCGTACGCACCGTGTATAAAACGAGGTGAATTTGGCAGTAATACACGAGAAAATTGGTTGAGTGAGGTCAGCAAAGGCAGTATCATAGCAAGCTAATCAAGAGCGGTGTATGGAAAGGGTTACAAAAGGGAGCTTATTATGAGAGCTGATAAGAAAAATATGATGTTAAATAATGCATCAAAAGTAACTTTAAAGCGACACTGCCGTTCAGAAAATAAAGCCATAGCTTTTTTATAATATTTTGTTTGTTTTACATAATAAAAGGTTATGTCAGCATAATAGTTGAAAGAATACTGGTTTAAAGCTAAGTAAAACGGGAGATTTCATGCTGTGCTGTGTGTGTTCTTTTTTTAACTGAATTATATATAAGGAGTGGGCACTAAAATTAAATTTTGAGAACCTTTAGAAAATTGATATAGTAACCGAATTTCTATAAAATCCTTCAATCTGGTGGAGACGCCTAGTACTTGACGGCTAGCTAATTTTACTTCACCGCTTGATTTACTTTCTTATAATTTATTTACACTTTAAGTTAGGTCCGATTTTTCACGTGTTTTCGTGGCTTATTATAGTACTTTTAAAATGTTTGAAAAATTGTACTCAATCAAAAAAAAATTAAAAGATAATCTAGTAAGAATTAAAAAGGCAAACTCAACAAAAATTGATAATATTCATAACAATCAGACACTAATAATACCTAAAATCCATTAACATAAACCCCACATTAAACAGATTTAGTTCAAGTTTATTTTGTTTGGTCCATCAATTGTAAAAGCACAATTGATAATGATTTTACGTGCAGAGCAAGGTGGATGTAAAATGTTACCCTAGCAAATACCAGTAACTAAGCAGCAAGTAAGTAAACAAAGCATCTAAAGCACTAAATCGACACCGTCACAAACACCGTCGACGAAGTGTTGGTCATTTACAGCCCCGTCGTCACCACTGCTTACATTGCCCGACCCGTACAGTAAACGGGTATCGTACTTACCACATTTATCCAGTCGCTCGATAGCCCGTACCAGGCACGCTACGCCAAGATGTACCAACAGTCCGAGCCAGGCCGCACCGAATCCGACCGTAACCGTTTTCCAAGCGACTGCATCTACATCCAACAGTGCTTGGTCGGTCGTAAACGCTTCCGATTGAGTAGAGTGCAGTTCCGGTCGCTTCGTTCCGTCGGTGCAGTCGACCCGAACGCGTCCCAACCGTTCGACGGCCAGCCATTGGTGGCCAATTTCACCAATGCCGATGAGCAGCGCCACCAGCAGTCCGATTGACCGCAAATTATGCAAAGCCAGCAGATTATGGCGCCTGGAAGGGGGGGGGGGGGGCGGAGTGTACCGGAAAAGGGCAAGAATGTTTGAACGGTGAGTGCATGTAGGATGCATATTTGCACATTTGCACACGACGTTAGGTAGAGGCAGCCGGAGTAGTAGTGTGAGAACGAATGTGCCAGACGAAGATTCGAAGAAAACCATTCGGATCTTTTGACTTCAAGGTTGCTTTCAATTCCGACGCTCGTAAAATAAGCAAACCGAATACAGAAGAAGATGAAGGAGAAACTGGAAGAAGCACGTTTGAGATGTGCGATCTAATGGCACGGATTGTTTGATTGTATAGCTAATGGGCATGTTCTAAGATGAAAATTCATACTGAGGAAATACTACGCTTTTCTTTTATATCGATAGTGTTACACTATATGTGAATCTTCCTTACGATTCTTATGGCCCGTTTTGAATTGATTTTTGCTGTACAAATATTGAGACAGAAAAAAAAACATCAAAAATCAAACATGTTTCCACTCATAATGTACCTCAAGATCTAAAATACAACAATAATAATATCTAATCGAGCCAGTGCACGTCTAACAACTAGAAGTTAAAATCAATCACTCCATTAGTCAATTGGGTCATTTTGGAATGACCCAATTGAGTAATGATGAAATAATGAAGGTCTTAATCGTGGATATTTGTCGCTTCTGATGGGAAAAGCAAGAGGACATTTTGGTGAGTGTAAAATAACAAACGGAATTTCTCTCTATTCAAATGAACAGATTCAGAAGACATCCAAAACGGAAAGCGCCTTATCTTACAGAGGGATTTAATTCTCACTTATTCATTTTTTAGCATTCAATATCAAAGTTTATCAATCCAATATTTTGACCATGTAAGATTTTTCTAAGGACAACTTTTAGGATAACGGTGGCACAAGACAACACTGCTGTCCGTGGTGGAATATAAGAGCATATGTTTTACCGGGATACTTACTGGATATCATTCATCTAGAGAGACTACAATATCGTTGACTTGGTCTCACACAAGAGCGCATGAAATTTGCACAACAATATGTTCCCAGAAGAACTCACTTAAAATAATCAAATAAAAAATAAATAAAATGTTCCTAAAATAAAATGCTATTGCTTCGCTCTCTCCATTTTTCACTTAAGTATTTTTGTAACTGATTACTCGTTGCGCTAAGCAATTAAAACAATGATCTTCGCTCGAGAGCTATTCTGGAAATGTTGTGCAGTATTTAAACCTTACATCTAACCACAATCTTTTACGGATATGATTGTAAGGAACATGGCTTCCGGACCAATACTTTATTTTTAGTGGTAGCATTTGCGCTATGTAAGCTCTAAGATCCTTAAAATCAGTTAATAGCAAGGATTTCCTCAACTTAAAAATCATTGAAATGTTTGACTCAGTGTGCGTCGAAGCGGTTGTAGTATTCACGACAAAGAGAAGGCAGACTCACCAGCCAAAACAAGCCTAAAAAAGGCTCATTTTACGCTCTGCCAAGAGCGACCCCAGAAATGCTTAGTTTTTCTCTGCAAACCTTCCTGTTACGCTGGCAGAGGTATGTAGCTGACATGAAAGTGCTCGAGCCTTTTCTTTTCTCTCCACAAGTGTCTCGTTATGAGAGATAATATTTAGACTAATAATAATTAGTTAAAAAATCCTATCCCATGCTCAACAAAAAACTAGTTCAAATGATTCTAATTTTTAAAGCTATAAGTTTTCAAAACCTTCATCTTATTAGACTATGATAAAGAAATGAGAATAAATTTTCCTTGCCAAAACCGTAGCTAAATGAAACACCTGAAACCTATAGCTATGCTCTGAATTTTGATTTATTCGATCAAAAAAATTGTAGCTTCAAAGTATCACAAAGTTTTTGTTAAGCTCAGTACTAAAGAAGTACAAAGTGTTAAATCGCTATTTAATACCCACATATATGTTTTAAATAATTCAAACTACATACTAACATCAGTTGCAATAACTATTTATCAAATTAATCAATAGTAATATTCACTTGAACGGGAATAATAAATTCATGTTTAACGAATCATATTGATAGTACTCAAATATAAATAGTAACGAAACACATCAGCGTGCTACAGGAAACTTCCTACAATTCATTCACAAAATTGGTTCAACAAGTAGTGATATTAAATCAATTTTCTAATTTTCATCTTTTTACTGCCTCTCAAACTTCAATTCCAGTGCATACGAAAACAATCTCCGCCCCATCCATAAAGATCCAAGTCCCTTCTTCCTGGAAGTAGTTTTTGGAACAATAATAAATCATAACAATCCGCTGGGCGTTTGAAGAGCGGTTCATAGCAGCACGGTATGCAAGAAAAATCATCACACGGTTGCTGCATTCAAACCATCGGAAAAAGGCAGAACAAATTTACAGAACTCTTTTCCGATTGTTTACTTCTCTCCCTCTGTGCTACTACTAACACTACTACTACTACTACTGCTGGCATTGTATTTTCTCCCGCTGGTACTCCGCCTTTACTCGTCCGTGTTTAAATAAATCTCACCTTTGCTCATGCTTCCACATGATGTAGCCGAGGGCCGAAAGGCAACCGACCAACACCAACCCACTCACCACCACACCGACCACGTTAGTGTAGTACAACGACTGTACAACAGCTGCCGGCTGCAACCGATCGTGCGACCCGATCATGGTCAGGAACGCGGCCATTACAACCGAACCCTGGCCCCCACCGTTGGTCCACTTGCAAACCATGTTTTGTTTTTCTTTTTCCGACCAAATTTTTACAACCACTTGGGACGAATTTTTCTTCACTTGTTTCTAGCACTTTTTCTAGCGCAAGTTCATTTCACTTGCACGCTGTGGTTGGTTGTTTCAAACAACTGCCATGACACGTACCCATCACACTTGCCAACACTGGAACGAACTTCTTCTGATTGACTGTACAACATTACCACCCGAACGATCGCGCATTTGGCTGTACGCTGCCAACGGCAGCCACTTTAGTAAACACACTCACGGAAATACACTGTTAGCGCAAAAGCAAACACCAGATTTATGCTCTCCGGTACCTGTCATGCTACGCACGGCACATGTGAAGATTCCGGGGTATTCCCAGAGCACTGTGAAGATGATCCCATTTCTATCACTCACGCTGTCACGCTAGCCGTCGCGCTGACACTAGATCCACCTAGCGAAATGGTCATTTAATGCACTGTCAACATGTCGCTCGGTCGGTTCCATCCCACCGGTTCTTACGTGTAAAACGCGATCCTACACACCATACAGCACGATCGCGACTGAAACGATCGCACGTCGGACAAACAGCTGGACAACAGTTTCACTGCGCCGAAGACACAATTCCTTCACGCATGCCCACCATGCGTACAACAAGGGCGGTGATCATCATCCCGATCGTTGATCGTTTGGGAAAATTAATCCGCAAAAATCGGACAGATCTGGCTACTGCTCCTGCTGCTGCTGCTGCTGCTGCTTGGAGTGGAAAGCATTCTCATCCACTGTTTCTATTTTGTGATGCGGCACGCGCCGTGCGTATGGTTCGAATTTCACGATGGAAAGACGCGTTCGGTGTGTGTATTGCTTTTACGATCGACGTTGCACTAGGGTGTAAATTTATGAGGAGGGCGTGTAGGTTGAAACAACAACACGGCGTGTAAATATGTGTCAAACGAAATTGATGAGATGCAAATCGTGGGTAGGTTGAGCTAAACAAGCAATCGGAGAAGTATCATATTTACGAATTTTTTTTAATAAAGCTATCATTTTCTTCCTGATTTTATTTAATTGTTTCAGGGATAAATTAAAATAAAACTGCCAGACAGAGCACAACTACTGACCTCTCAGCAATGAACTACGATTCCTCAAGCTCTCAACTGACGAGGGACACCGTTTAGTCAAAACATTCATCTGGATAGTAATGAAAAGCATCCTGGACTAGTAAAGCCATTTAAATAAAAGTAATCAGTCACACAGAATTTTGCTATCTGACGTATTTTACCTTATGAGTTATTATCGAAACATAGCCTTGTTGTTAAATTAGTATAACTAGCTCGAAGCGTTAAGAAAGCATTATCTTAGCCCTGACGACGCTGTGGCTGGTCTTCACAAGGCAGGACCTCCCGCAGTGAGGATTGGCTATTCAACTACGTGGTATCTGCGAGTCTAGTAAGCCATTAGATGGTACAAAAAAAAACTATCGGACACGGGATTGGACACACGTTCAATTAGTTCTATTAGTAACAAATATTTAAAAAAAATTTTAAGTAAATGTTTTCGTTATTCTATCCAGTTGTGTTGTGAAACCATTTGAAATTGTGTCTTAGATTATAGTTTTTATCCAAACCAACACACCTCCAACAACTGTTTGTTTATTCTGCATTAACACTGAAGGGTAACGAGTTCTGCTTGAAAAAAAAGTGACAACCATTAGCAAACGCTACGTGTGAACGTGTGACTAGCTGAGCAGATCGTTTCGGGGGTAAAAGCTCTTCTCCTCCTCCAAAAACAGTACTGACAAGACACTGTACCATCTGCAATGGAGATTAGGAGAAGAAGAAAAACATCCCACCACATCAACCGTTCGGCAGTTCACTTTAAACACACATTAATCATAACGCGCCTTAGCCGGCCGTCAAGATTCGTATTGGTTTTGGCATTATATTTACAGACTCATCACACTGCAGGTGGCGGTGGCGGTATGCATGGATTCGTCGTACGAGCGTCAGATGGGAAGAAAGAAAGATTTCCGATCGCTCACATCGCTCCATGGCACACAGCAGCAAGCAGGCAAAGCTTTATGCTAGCACGAGCGGGAAAGATATGTATCGTCCACTCGTACCGCACGTACCTTATTGGCCACGCGCAAACGCAAGTTCCCCAGAGCTTGTTTACGCATTACCCCCGGAACGAAACCAAATATGTGTGTAGTATTTGCTGGCTGCCCTTCCTTCAAGCGCGCACTGAAATGAACACATGACTCAGTGTGTGTCTGATTTTGGGGGAAGGTTTTGAGAAGTACAGACAACTGCGCACTGAAGGTTTTTTCTTGTAATCTTCCCGCGCCCCTGTGACGTCGTTTGCCAGGAAGTGTCCAATTGTTTGCATCGCCACATTTAGCACGCAGCTTCAACGGTAATCGCTTTGAAGTGTTAGGACACAGCACTATGTTTGATTCTAACGGGCGTAGTGTATTTTAGATGACTAAATTTAGAAACATCATCATTACCGGCAGGCATCTGTTATCCTCTTCTATGGGCAAATTTCGTGTATGTAAGTTTGATTCGAAGCATCCGTTAAATTCAATGTAAATATTGTTCCGCTAATCTACTATCAAACGTAAATGGCGATGAATTGAAAAGATTGATGTGGTAATATTGGTTAATTTGTTGACTTATTAAGAATCTTTTAATTTTTTTAATGGAGTTTAATATCGGTTATAAGAAAAAGAGTTTGTGTTTGATATTTTGAATTATTCGCTAAATATTGAAAGCATTTTCAAACTCTTCTATTCATTATTTAATACTCATCAACGATCATGAATCATCTGTTAATTGGTGTTGAAATTTTTATATTTTTTTAATCGCGGGTTCTTTGTCGATTTCTTATATCGACGGTATTATAGAGATTATAGATGGATAACACTTCTTGAGCTGCCCAGCAGTAGTTCAAATGGGTTCAAATAGCTTCCAGAACTTTCGTTCGCATTGAGAAATGACTATTAAACTACGCTTAATCAATGAGTTTCACAAGTCTTTAGATGAGGCGGGCAGGTGGTGTAGGCGACATCGGCACCGGTCTTCAAACGGCAGGACCGCGGTTCAAGTCTCACCCGGGCCATCCCCCCGTGATGTGGACTTGACCATTCAACTACGTGGTATCGGTAAGTCTAGTAAGCCATTCGAAGGCCGTTAAGGCAATAAGAAGAAGATGGTCACCATAATCTACCTCGGTCATTAAGCCAAAAAAAAAAAAAGAACTCATCAGGGATCTGCTATTGAGTATCCAAAAACATCCATTTTTCCTATTGCTTCACACTTCTCGAGGATGTACATAATTGAAACTTATAGTGGAGGTCGTTGTGATTGTATTTGGTTTAAATCACACTTAATACCCTGCTTAATGCGAAGCATTACGCATTAAGAATATGCAATAAGAGTTAAAAAATCAAATAACAATCGAAGTCCTTTCAATTATTTATTACCCTTTTATTTAAACAGATCTTTACTGAAGGAAATTGCTCGTTTATTTATTAGATCGTGTAGAAACCCCAAAATGACAAGTTGTCAATCTTTGCCTTTAAATTTATTTAATCGATCCCTACAGATAGTAAGAATCCGCATTTCCCGAGAATAATTGACCATTTTCGATGGTTTACCGACGTTAGTCTGAGTACTTTGTTAATTTGTCGTAAGATTTATTGACAATTTTTTCATATAATCTTGGCATCTTTCCAAGGATTTTTACGCCTTTTCAACAAAAAAAAAATTGAAAAATGTTGTATTAATTATGATACAAATAATTTCACTCAAATTTAGACTTTTATTTTCTATTGAAAATCCCTATAATCCCTGTGAATAAGCCTATGAAGAAGCCTAGCAATTTAAATAACCCTAGCGATCCACACAACTATTTACTACTATTTAGCGCTTTTCTATGCAAAGGCATAATTCTGATTGATATTTCCCTTTGGTGGATGTTAATTTCTTGTTTATGGATGTTCAAGAAGATAATTTAATGCAAATGAGTACTTACACAGTGAGGAAATTTAAAACGTCAACCCTGATGGTTGGTTTTACTACAGCTTCTTAAATTTGAGGTATGATAGGAAAGGCTGGAGAAAGATAAGTGATGATCCTCTACAAAGTTATAAATTCTAAAAAAAGGATCTTGAATGGGCGAATCTTCCAGAGGTTAGAGGATTTATTCAAACGGTGAAGATTACTGTGGAAAAGATTTAACTTGACTGTTTGATCATCATCTTCTTCTGCTTGGCTCAACGATCCACTAGGTCATGCTGGCCATCGAATGGCTTACTAAACTTGCTGATATCACTCAGTTGGACTCTTAGACCTCATCCCATAACAGTTCAACATATTTGTTTGAACAAACCTTTCGAAAAACCTGTTTAAAGACACGTCCCAACGTTTAATTTCATCACACTTATAACCAAAGACTCTACTAACTTCCTCAGGATCGTTCAGAACCAGGTGGCAATTGTATGACAGATTGCTTCGGGAACAAAGAATTCGCCTTCGCCATGAAAGTTTGATTATACGTAAATTTTAGTTAATTCTCAGTATAAATCTCGTTGTAAAAATCATTTATTTATTTTACAATCCTTCAGAAGTGTTATATGGCAAACAACAGATGTTTGAAACTTGCAGAGCTACAATACTTACTTAAACTTTATCGCTCACACAATTGCACAGAAAACTTCCCAAACCAACCTTTGGCATTTATTGCACTTACTTCTGCAATGCACAATGTTGCTCTTTTCGGAGCAGAAGCAAGTCAACTAATTCGACAAGACCTTTGCCCCATACCCAAGCGAACACTACGCACGTGAAAATTCCCACCAGTACGATCCATTTTCCATCGTTCGTTTACCACCACCGGCAATGGCCGACGGCCATCACACACACACACATACACGCACAAACAACATCGTTCGATAAGCACCCAGAATCGGGTTTCCCCGGACACCTGTGACCTTCTGGACGGCAGCGATTCCAGAAGCGGGGCGTAAGCCGGTATCGATAAAAAGACGAACCCCAACGCCCTATTCGCCAGGAAAATCAACACCGATCTATTTCAACGCCACGCATATGTGTAACGACACCATTGTTCCGAATTGCGCGCGTAAGAGAGAGAGAGGGGGGGGGGGGGTTTAGGGAGTATTAGATTAACATAAATTTCACTTGCCATCCTACCACACCTTCCTTCCTTCCTTCCCTAAACTCCCCTTCCTTCCATTGGATGCTCTTGTTGCCTATCGCGATTGTATGTCGGAAGCAATAAAGCTTTCCGCCTAATGGATCACATGTGCACCGCTTTTCTGGATGGTTTGAGGGGAAGGAATGGTGCGTCGGCCCAAAAGTGTTAAGTGACCGGATTTTTTGCCAGGTTCAACCTCCATATGGATACGTTTTTCGCCAGGAGTTTTCCGCTACGGGAAGAGAAATCTTAATTCACACCCTGCCCTAAAACTCGGTACCGAATTCGTACACCGAAAAGAAAGGGAAAAGAGCGGGAAGGAGCAGGTGGTGGTGGTGGTGGATGCACAAAGAGAGGTCGCTTGTAAATCGGTTGTACAGGCAGAGATTTTCCTCCCCATCGGGTGCTACATGTTTACCGTGTTGATTAAGTATTTAGCGAGTGTCGGGACGTGTTCTCGGGGCCGCTGTGGGCCTCATTCGTGCACACAACCAGTGCAAGCGTGAGTGTTTCCATGAGTGCCAATAGCAATATAGATTCACTGTCAAAGATCGATTTTATAGTTTAAACATTTTAGGGAAATGAAAATCTTCTCGCCATATAATCGATCCAATGCAACTGGTAGTACAACGATGGACGAAAGCTTTAGAGTGACTAGCAAACATTGTTGGTCGCTGTTTTCAATCACAACACCTCACAGCAATTGTGATAGCATACCCCTACCCTCCCGGTCAATATTGTTGTCCATCCAAAAGACTTCATCTATTGTGTTGTGTGGAAAACTAGTTCCGTGTCATATGCAGGCGCACTGCAATCGAGCAGCGCGCAATGGAAGTTTGCTATTTTTAGACGCACACACAAACACACCCTGCCGTGTTCTTTGTATGCGTACAGGACAGGCTTGCTGTTTGTCCAGGAACGCAGGAACGCACGGCCGGCAATTTTCCGACTAAAACCCGGGGAATGGCGCAAAAAGTATGCACCACACGGCAACGCAACGGCTTGCACTGCAACAGGCTCACGTGGTCGGGAACGAGGTCAGGAAAAACTTGGGAATGGCGTAATACACTGACCTTGCTGGTTTCGAAAACCCCAATACCGGGCCAGACCGCGTCAATTGAGTGGCGTCAAATCGGGAAAAGTTCAAACCACTGCCTAACCCGTTACTTCCCCGTTTCCCTTCGGTTAATGCAGAAAGGTGAGATTTTGGATTAAAAATAAATACACTCCGATCGTTGGATCGGATCGGAAAAGTGTGGCTTTTGTCAGGGATTCAATTTGGTTTGCCGCTTAAACAAACTGAGGCTGTGAATTGGGGAATAGGAACAAAAGCTGCAATTTTCGTCACCTATTTCAATGGAATAGATGGGATAATCAAATCGTGGTGTTTCGGAAAAAGTGAAGCGGCTTTGAAGCTATTTTTGGACCGAATTTGCAAGAATTGAAGTTTTTGGATGGACTTGGACATTAATAAATGTTTTCGATATTGAAAGGAAATTATACGAGGAATTCCACGACGCACTTACAGAAAGGAATTGGATGGGAAGGGACCATCCAATGAAAAATCATTAAATAACTTGATTTTTTTTTAATAATACACAATACACTTAACCTTCACGTTTTAACCGAATGATGAAATGACACACACACAAACACACACACTTTATCCTTAAACTGCAATTGCAACTGCACGTTCAAATTAAATCACTACGAACAATTAGCTCCCGCTTAGCCATCAAACAAGCTGCCTCACGCCAACCACAAACTGTAACAATCTGTGGCCATTATTGCACCAGAACCACTGCCTAACTAACCGTGGGTTTCGAACGAATCAATTCAAACCACCCGATCGGTACCACGGTCAACAGGTTGACTGACTGCTAGCTGATCACTAGCGACGGTTCATCCGAAACCCCAAACATCGGAAAACCATGATGTGCTGCTAGACGTAGAGTATATGGCGTGAAAATGTAATTTACCCATCCGAACAGCCAGCGCGAAAACAACCAATCTGGTTTAATTAGATTAGAAGCTACTTGCTCGCATGGACCGCCCCGCATCAGCTGTAGGGTGCGTGTGTGTTTGTGTTTGTATTTGCCACTGCTGTAAGTAGAGCAGAAAGTTGCAGCAAACAGAACCTGGGTGAGAAAAAGATAAAGGTGCCAGAGGGACGTGCAACACTGAAAGAAAACAACTCCGGTTTTGTAATACGGATGCAGTTGTTGTATGAGTAAGGACGTTGTTACTGAAATTTGTATTACTACTTTACAATTTCTTATTTTCAATATTTTTTTTTGTTACAATAATTGTAATAATTTGTCGATTTGTTTAACTAGCTTGATCTTTTCTAAACCATTTTTGCATTTTTGGTGATGAAACCCGTTGCTGTGCATTTAAAAATGTTGCTAAATTTAAAGTACTCGAGCCGACCAACAACATTCGAGCAGTTTGCTCGACATCCACGCACATCGGGCGTAAACGGACAAAATCGTACTGACGTGCAGCTTCGGCACCGACGAAAACAACAAACAGCTGTCATCGAAGAGCCCGCGCTGCGGTTCGCGCATTTGTAAACACCATTTTGTAATCGCCTGTTCAGTCGTGTAATTTCTGTAATTTATCAACCCTAAAAACACCATGGAGATTATCAATCCAGGCCCGTCCTCGCATCAAACAAGCATCGCCGACAAGATACGCTCGAAGGAAGCCGCCCGACGCTTCAAGTACGGCTCACCTAAGCTGGTCGATCTGATGCGTGAGGTAAGGTGTATATGGTGGTGTGCTTTTTGGTTCCTGATCCTTGATACTGTGTTTCTTCCCCCTACACGTAGAAATGTCGAATCCGCATCAAAGAGGCACGCAACGATCAGTTCCTGAAGAAGCGAAACATCATTCAGGAGGAGAAAACATTCCTGGAAACGATTGTACGCGAGGAGCTTTCCGAGCTGGAGCACGACATTGCACTGCAGGAACTGATCTACAAGGAGCTGATGCAGGACACGGAGCAGTGGTTGTTTTACGAACGAGTGGAAAACTATCTCATCGAGTCGTACGAAACCGACACGGTGTTTTGTCCTATATGTGAACACAACGTGCTGCAGCTGGATAATCGTGCCAATCGGCTCAGCTGTTCTTGTGGCATTTTGCTGCGTTACGATGGGTCGATCGAAACATTTAGCAAGCTTGTAACGGAAACGCTCACACAGCATGCATTGCGCTGCACAAATAACCTTCAGTTTTTCACCGAACCCATCGTAGATGTGGATTACGTGCAGTTGAACGCATTTTGTCTTGGTTGTGATTTTTACCGCGACCTAACAAGTTAGAGAGGCTGGTGTGAACCAGGCGAGGGCTATGGATTTTGTTTTGTTAGTTTTGTATGGCTTGCTTTTTAAATCGTACCGTCTTTTGGTCTCTCTACATTTTCCTAAGCGGATTTGAATTACTATGACACATCTTCAAGGTGGTAATTTAATGTTTAGAAATAATAGTATAATAAATATGTTTGTGATGTTTGAAATGAGCCAGCATTTTGAATGAAATTGGACGCTTTCGTATATAACTAGATAATATTTCTAACTGCTTTCACTTTTACAGGCAATATATAAAGAAATGCTGATGCTCTACTCTCTAGCTTGCTAAGAAAAGTTTTGAAACAACTCACGACGCACTATAAATCATATCAGACAAAATTTATACACCGAAAGATCACAAAATTTGCAAAATCTTTTTTAAATTTGAACTCAATCCTGTTGAAAACCCGCCGTTTAAAAAAAAACGTTCCAGCCCAAAGAATAATTTTTCAAATGAGCCAAATTTGCATAAGCTGACTGAAATAGTATTAAACTACCATATAACGATAGATTTAAGAAAATATATGTTATATAATGTCATACCTATTTTCCACTCGTCTCGGGTCGCGACCCGTTGTGTCCCACATACGTACGTCACGCATGGAATGTTTGACAGCTGTATGCGAAAACAACCGAAACACACAGCAAGAAAATGAAAATTAATCGACACTGCTTCTTGCCCAACAACAACGCAGCATAAGTTCGAGTCAACCGAAACAGCTAGCCACCGCACGACGCATCCGTTCAAAGCTGCCGCTGCTTGTTCCGTTTCGGTGTATTCGTTCCCGGTTCCCGATAGTTCGTTCCTGTCTGCTTGTCTGTCTGTGGCCCATCGGTTACGCCATTCGCGATACCCTGCGTTCGCGGTAGGCCCCTTTTTCCCAGTCCGTGCGGAACCGTGAACGAGATTACCGCGCGAGTCACGATCTTTTCTCCCGCGCGTGTTTGTGTGTGTGCGCGTATGTGTGGTTAAGGTTATCAATGTCGTCGTCGTCGTCGTCATTGCCATCATCTTTCCCAACGAAAAGTGTGTGCCTGTCGCGCCCGGAAGGCGGAGCGCACAATCAACGCGAAACTGTCTCTAGAACGCACCGCCGTGATTTGTGTGGCGTTTGAGCCAACAGCGTGAAGAGAAAAAGCAAAACGATAAAGAATGTAATCGAATGTTCCACGCCGAATGTTTGTGTATCGCGCTATCTTTCCCCCCTTCGTGTGTCACCCACCGTTCGCATCGTCGTCGTCATTGACGGGTGGCTGTTGGAACGGGGCCCAGCCGTTTCTCTAGCAAGGCATCATCACCAGCATCAGCGATTTCAAGCGTAGAGACCCCCGGCCGCGGCACGTCACTGTCTCTACCTCGGTGATCTAGCAGTAGCTCCAGAATTCAGCATCGCACGATGGCCGGATGGAGAAAGTCCTTCCGTTACATTACTTGCATTTTGGCGTGCATGTGTACGCGCTAGCAAAAGTCATATCTCGAACGATCAAGTAGGTAATCTGCGTTGCTGTGCAGTGTGCTAGCTAGTGTGAGAAGAAGAAAATAAAGATTCCGGTAAATTCGCGACCTTTTTTAAAATTTGAGCAAAGCGAACCATTCCCAAATCGTTTGGGAACAACACTATCAGTGCAATTGATCTGTGATAAAGTGAAAATATCCGCAAGGATCACACATCCGATCCGATTCTGTTTATTTTTCTCTCGATAGCATGTATCAGGGCGCCCGCGCGTTTGTATGTGTGTATTTCCGTGTGATTGCGTTGGCAGATAGTTGAAAGTTAAACACAGCTTCGAAGCTGTTTTGTTTTGCTTTTGCGTAGCTTTTCATCGGTGTCGTCACCGAAACGGTCGTGCGCGCGTGTGTGTGTGCGGTGCTCGTGTGTAAACTGGTCGCGCGTAGTGTTGGTGTAGTGTTGTTGATGTGTGTGTGTGTATGTGTGTTTGTGTGTTGTGAGGAATTGTTTTGATTGATACATCAGTTCAAGTGGCCGAAAGCTGCAACCTGCATCCAAGGATCGTGTTGCCAGGTTACCGTCTGCACGCAGCCTGTGTTAATTTGATTGCACCCGATATCGATACCATCCGGATTCGGCAATGACTCCCGGACCAACCACCAAAATGGATCGTTCGATGGCGGGTGGTGGTGAATCGACCGGTACCGAACAGCGCAAGCGTTGCGGTGAAACGATCCACTCGGGCCAATTTATGGTGTCACACTTCGAAACCGAAGGTGCCGAGGACGATGATGACGATCTCGGCATGCAGATGGAGGAAGTCAAACCGGCGGATCTCATTTCCACCGATAGTGCCGGCGTTATACTGCCGGTGGCTGGACCGGGTGCCATGTCGGATGTGGCCTCTTCCTCCACTGCCGGTGCGCTGGTACCACTGGCCAGTATCGGATCGACCGAGCACCAGAACCAGCTTGCCCGGTACGTGCCACGGCCGCTCGGCAACCGTACCACGGTATCGCAGGTCGAGATCGATACGGACCTTTCGACCGTCTTCAATACGCTCAACGTAACGTACACGTAAGTTGACACACCGTTCCGTTTTAGTTTCATGCTAGTGCCATATTCAAACGCCCGAATCGAACGTATTTCCCCCGATTCTGATGCACAAAGATTCCGTTCGCCGCAAACGCTTACGGTAGTAAAGCAAACCAGCCAGCTGATAAGGAAACGTGAGACAAAGCGATAGAAAGCCAACGAATAGCCCTTCGGAGACGATTGGAATTGATTGGAATTGTGCGCTTATCAGAGGCTTGAGCATGTGCTTCGGACCCAACACCACGAAAACCCGCCACTTTGACCGATGTGCGTGTATGTGGGCTGCTGGTGCACCAACAGTGAGGGAGCATAACCTGCCTTTAAGCGTCTCTCTGGCCACGCTTCGCTGCCCATCCCTAGAAGCGATTGAGAAATTGACAAAAAGAACTTGATTAGAGAGCGATTTCTCTGCGTCGATCTAATCGATCGCACTGCGTTGCGTTCCTAAATCGATTGCAAGAGCTTCGCATTTAATCGCGTCCACGATCGATTGCTTATTGTTTTCATAATGCATGATGGTTGTTAAAACGTCCCGGACGTTAGAGGTCGCTCTGTAGGGCAAGCGTTGTGTAGAAACGCAGCAGGAAATATACCTTGGTGCTTGCCTGTCTCCATATTGCATGCAACGAATTTGATTAATATTAGCGAAATAAGTAGGCTAGAGAATTATTGGATGTTTTTTTACATATGTTTGGATTGTTATGCGACTAGTGCAATCTAGGACAGTCGCAATTTATGGTGTTTCGCTGGCGGACAAATTGCAGATCATACCTTATAATAAAAATATTTATCTACAATTTCCAATCGTACCGTTTCCTACCAAAAACAGACTATCCGGCTACATGGTTTAAAACGTTCTTAACCAAGCAGGCAAACAAGGTAAGCTAAGAAGAAGAATTAATTTTATAAAAGTAAAATTGAAAACTTTGAAGTTCTATAACACAATTTTTAGTTGACATTGGCTCAACGCCCCATGCGCTGGTACAGCCAATTCGCCAACACACGATACTGTCAATGATCTCCTGGTTAATTCTCACAGCGTAGTCTCATAGTACATAGAGTCCATAAAATCTATGTTGGCGAGAGGCCTGTATTTCTGGCAGAAGCCTGATTCCTGGGCAGATTTTGGCCGGTTCAGTCCAGAGCAGTTCAGATTAGTGATTGCATATTAGGAAACTCTTTTGATTATCAAACTCACAATATTCCATAAACTAAAAGAACTTGGGGCCAACCAGTAATGGCGCCGACATTCACAAAGCCGTCTTCATCCGGTATCGAAACCCAAGACTGTTTATCTAGCTACGAAGCCAGGTATGGCAGACCAAAACCTCTTGAGGAAGAAGTAAACATGAGCTTTCTGAGGTCTTGTTCATCTGCAGATACTATGATCCAAATTATGATCATCCTATGGCTATTTATTTTTTTATTTTCACGAGGAGCCTCGCGGCCATATTGCTTACCCTAAGTCAATTTGGTTGATAAAAAAATGCTTTGGGAAGTTGTTCAAAAGTGAACTCATAATATAATTCGTAGAGCCTGTCACTGTTACAGCTTAGTCTTGTTGTGTAAAGACTGACATCGCGACCGTTTTTGATAAAGTATCACCTCTTCCTCCACTCTTACGGTGCAAAATATCCTAATGAATATCTTTCCCTCGAATGTGACGAAAAGGTTTGAACCGAAATATGAAGGCATGAAGGACTTTCTAGGTTTCAAAAATTATTGTAGACTTAAGTTGCGTCGGCCATCGACTAGCTTACTAGCCTTGTTGATACCACGTAGTTGGATCCTCCTTATTAGGGAGTCCGGACCGGATGGGATTGGAAGCCCGGTCTTATCTTACATAGATCGGAGCCGCTCTCGCCTCAACCACCTGACCGCTCTTTTGTATCTTTTAAAGTCTTCCATTCTGGACACTGTTGTTTTACAGCAAATATATAGTTTAATAGCCTAGATGATATTCATCAACCATCAAAGTTGATAACTCCCAAAGGTATCCTTCTTTCCTGTGCAGTACGTCGGACCTTGTTAATCGTCTTCGAACGGCTAGCCCAGTTTGCACAGCTGAAACAAACAGTTGCTCCTTGAGTGTGGGTTGAAAACCCGGCCCGGGATCGTACCCCACTGATAACCTTTTCGGCGGGGCCCGTTGATGGATGCAATGGATGCTGTGGCATCAAAACAGCCGTGGTACCATGTGCGCTGCCCCGCCGAAAGAAGATGCCGCTTCTATCGCTTCCGATGGGCCTACCAGCATCGGCCAAACATCTTGAAGCATGACCATACCGTATATTTATAACGCACCAACACAGGTGGGTTGAGACCCGGCGTCTCCTTACACTAACGACCATCCATCACAGCTGACGAGAATGATGATGATGGTGGTGTGGGGCTGAAGAGCGCAGATTCGGTTGCTGCCGCCACATAATCACCCAGCTGGTGCGTGTCATTGCATCATCGGTGTTGGTGAATCTTTGACCAAGCGAGAACGTCTGGGAGAGGACGCTTATCATGGACTTCAACCTTCTCAAGCTTGTCGAAAGTACTATTGAAATGATCGCTCCACAGGCCGGCCAGCAGAATGTTTCTGCCTGCAGATCACAACAATTATAGCGCGTCTGTGTTCTGAAACAAATACCGCACCATACATATCCTTAAGCATAATTAGATGGGAATAGCAACGATAAACTTGGTGGTTAGAATTTCGCCACAATTTCGCAACCGTTTTCCATCGCCAAGCGCCACACCACACCGTCGTCCCGCCCTATTTCCTATTGCGCAACGTCAACGCAAGAGCACAACAAAAGCAGCCTGCCCAACTCAACAAACGAACCGGATTTAACTGGATGCGCGCCGGCTTGTTGCTTTACTTCTCGCCACACCTCCAGCAACAAACCGAGACCACTGTTCTGCGTGCGTGCGCGCGCGTACGTCATCGTTGGGGTGCGCAAAGGAACGGAGAGGCAATAAAAATTGTACCACCAAACGTATTTTTAGGCCCGTACTTTGCTACACACTGTTCCTCCCCTCCTCTGCTAACCTGGGCCAATCAACCGACACTGCGCGCACTGCCTTTGCTCACTGTGTGCGCTTGTCTGTCCGCTGATTAGGGCTTCACGGTTGCAAAAGTTTATTTGCAAAAAGAACAAATACCGTGCGTAGTGTGCGTGCGGAAGATCATTGTTACCGTTCCTAAATAGACTACCGTCGCTTACCGAGACAAGACGAAGTTTTATTACAGCAAAAGGTCTGAAAACAGCTGAGGATTACTACTCGGCAAACTTTTGCACCACAAGCCTACAGCGTTGATGATATGCGAAAAGCGTAAACGCAACACACAATATTGAAGAATAATCCATGTTAGTACTGCTATCTCTGATGCAAAACATGACTGGGCAGTAATAACAGTTAGTGCTGTGTGCGAATGTTCCTGGTCGAGGTTCCAATCACCGAAAAAAGGAACAACTATTGGAGCGATGGAGATTATATTTTTAGCATCACTTCGCGCCAATTTTCTCGTTTGGCTGGGGTATGAAATTTCTTACCACCGGCAACGCTCAGTAGTAACCTGCAGACTACAGTGTACTCACCTCATACACACTGTTTGTTGTTCGTATCGATTGCAAAGCAAACGGACCGGTGCAAAGCGGTTTGATTTGTGTTATTCATACGTCGACAAACAGCGCGTTATGAGCGAGGGAAAGCTGACGAGGTGATAGGAACCGGCACCAATCGATGGAAGATGGTTCTTTTCGTTGTCGTTTTCAATTGGTGTAATAAATAAGTAAATATATTATTCTTGTTAGGATAAACAGGATAACCAAACCTTTGCAAGCACTGCAGGTGGATAGACAACTGCATGTTTTAGAAAGATCAACGAATCTTTAGAAGCTATTGCCAAGAAACCAAACACTTAGAGCATTTGGCGGGATGAAACCCATCAAAAGATAAAATTGAACTTGGGTTAAATCAGATGTGGATGTTTCAAAGCACATCCTTTCGGATTATATCGAAAGTTTTTGAAATTCTTTCGCTTTCAGAACACTTTATTTACAACCTGTCAGATACATCAGCTACCTTATTCTACGATCAACACCGAAATCAACATTTTAAAATATTCCGTTGCCCCCGGCCATAATGAAGATAACAGTTTTTGCGTTCTTAAATGTTTTATAGGTGTCAGTTTAAACAACGAAAAACCTTTTTTTTTTGCTATCTTTAGCGCTCTGTTACTTCTGATGTACTGTACCGACTTTGATGTACAGTACAGATGTGTACAGAAGTGATTATTATATTTTAAAAAATAGAACGTAAAAAATAATTTCAACAATGGGATTCAAGGGTACTTAAGTGGAATTTGAGGCCACATTAAGCGATTCATTATATAACACCTTGAAGTCTATATCCAAAAGGCTGGATATGCTTTTATACAATTATTTTATTCACTTATTAATCGGCTATGTTGACAACACGGCGACGTGATAAGTAAGTATGACACTTACTTATCAGGCGCTACAACCGCTTTGCGGTCTTGGACTGCCGCAGAAGAATTCGGAACCGCTCACGGTCCGGCGCCGTCGTCCGCCATTCCGTTATCCCGGCCTTGATGGCGGATGGTTCCACGCCATCCTCCCACCTCAATCTGATCCTACCACGACTCCTCTATTCGTGTGGACGGCCTAAAAGGATTTTCTTTCGTTGTAGCGGCTCCTCCATTGTCCTTCCACACATACGGGGAAAACAGTCCTTCTGAGCATGTTCCTCTCGAACGCAGCTAAGAGGGCTTCGTCTGTGTTTGGACAGGGTTCATGTCTTAGAGGCGTATGTGAGTACTGGGACTATAAAGGCACGATACAGTCCCAGCTTCATCCGTCGCGACAGGTTTTTTGAGGTGAGATGTTTCCTAAGGCTGTAGAATGACCGGCTGGCCGCCAGCGTCCTAGCGCGCAACTCCGTCTCTGTGCTGTTTTCGGTTTTCGGCTGACTTTTGGTCTTCCCGAAGGACCGAGATAGGTGATGTTTTGGACGACTTCAAATTTGTGACCTATCCGTACATCACCCCCACGTAGTTCCGGATTTCTTAGTTAGGTCGCTGAAGGTGCCACCATCAATTTGTTCTTTGCCTCGTTAATCTGCAGCCCGAGGTTTTCTGCCGCCCGCTCGATCCTTCGGTAGGCCTTTGCTACCTGGGAGAGCCGAGGACCAATGATGTCTATATATTGACTTATAGAAGATGGTTCCCGAAGTCTCCACCTCCGAGTCACTCTCTAGCGCCAAGTTGAATAGGAGACAGACGAGCCCATCTCCCAGACGCATGCCTTTGGTGGTAGCAAAGGACCCTGAGAGTTTTCCATCCACCTTCACCTGGCATGTGACGTTGGTCTTGATCATTCTAACAAGCCTGATCAGTTTGGCCGGGATTCCAAAAGAGGTCATGGCCTCGTAACCTGCCGTCATACTTAATAGTAAATAAATAATCTATCCTAGATAAAATACATCCTTAAACGTCTATTTTACTGGCATTTAGTGTTTGTTATGCTTTGGCGCAAAAGGGCCACCAATGTCTGATCTCAAAAATCTGATCAGGTGTTTTTCACTAGCACATGGTTGGAATAGATGTGTTGTGATCATGAAATTTGATCACAACTTAGCACCAAAACAACGATAGCAGTTGACTCCTTAATTTTTGCACTCCGTAATATTTGCAAAGTTTTATCGAGGAAATAATCGCTTCGTATCGCCCGATTGCTCTTTTTGATCACGGACCGGACAGCCGTTTACATTATGATCGTTGGTTAACTATTTTGGGACCTATGGACCCATGGCTCTTATGAATACGCACATATTCATACTGTTTCACTTTGAACTAGTGATGATAACAATCCAGATCGAATTCTGGGATTCGATCCCTCGTTCCAAATTCAGAATTGCTGTCTCGAAGTCTTTGGCAAACAATTTGTCCATTTTTAATAGCTTAACTCCTTTCGAAAATAGCTCATTACAAGTACGAAGAATTATGTATAGTTCTTTGGTTGCCTAATTGAAGTTAAAGTTAAAAAATGCTGTGTGAATCACACAGCGCTTCTATACAAAGTTTTGAGTTGTTCTTAAAAAGGTTTGATCTTCTAGGATAGTGTTACTCGTTATGGCCATGAATGACATCGATATTTCATGGATTTTTAAAATTTTTAGTAAAGCTAATAAAACTACATAATTTCACGGTGATCCTTGAAAGAAAGGGAATGTCTTTCATCCCGTTATTTGCTCTAAACTTCCTACTATGCCCTGTCGTCGTGTCATAACCGATTGCCAATCGTTCATATAACATTATTGCTACAATAACCTTCAACTGGTCGCAGATATGAGCCCTTCCGCTTAAAATCTTATCTCCTCAACCACGCACGAACGTTGTCATTCCCGGTGCGTAATCGCACCTGTCGTAAAATATCCAGTTTGGTCGCGCTCGTTCGTTCTCGTACGAAGAGCAATGAGGTGAATTCAGGTTCATAACTTCACATTGAAATTTCCGCTTACAGTTAGCTGCGAATGGTTGCACCATACAACTCGGCCCGGTTAGTCGCCGCTATTACGCATTTAGTTCCAAATGGCGACGCACGCTTTTTCCTCGCAAAAAAAAAACACCCCAACTTGCAGCAGCGAATCGAAAGTCCACTAGTGCAGTTTGCTAACGGCGCACGGCGCTTAGATGCGACGTACATGCTCGCGTCCATCTGTGTTCGTGTGTGTTGATTGTTTTGGCATCAGTTACGAGTACTTTCCTAGCCCTCTTAGAGAAGAATGTTAAAAATGCATCACCTTCTTATAATGCACTACCACTTGCACGGCTTGCACGGCGCCATCCCGATCGTGATGTAGTGGTGTTTGTGGGATCGCCTAGTTTTGTATTGTTTTGATAATGTGTGCCTCTATCCCCTTTTCCATGACACCGCGCACGACACAATCACACACAAGCGAACGAACACGCCTTTTCGCGCACAGCCCTGCACTTTAAGGCCCGGCTGCACCGAGATGCACACACCCCTTCGAGCGACGTCATGCAGCAGTAGCAGTCGAGCTGCGAATTGAGTTAATCTAAAAAGAGAGTCAGCGATCCAATCGCCGCCGCAAGCCCTATTACAACTTCACCGTCGCCGGGGGCACGACTGAATGTTGGATGCACGTGGCCATTATTGTTGGTGCAGGCTTGATCTAACCGAGGTTTTTTTTTTATAAGCTCGGAACTTGGCGCTTGATGCGCGCTGAAACACTCCCCTTTTTTCGTTGCGGTTTGTGGGGATGTGAACCGGGTGGATGTGGATGTTTGTTTGTTGGCTTATGCTATTTTGCACGTTAGGCGCTATCCGTAAAGATGCTGCTAGTTGTCGGTTGATTGTTGATGGGTTGAAATAAATTATTCTCGCTACACATGTACTACGGCTGAAATATTGGATTGTTGATCCTGCGTCGGACTCTTCGCTTGCTGTCATGATTATGGCAGTGGTTTAATGTAATTTTTTAATTATAATTATAAACATCCATGCAAATTATTTGAGTTTTTTTAACGTCTCGTAATGCAAAGTAAACATGGCATATCGATCCAACACATCAAACAGATTATTGTTAACTTTGATCATTATTGTTGCTGCAAAATGCCATGGCCTGTCTTGGTTTATTCGCTACAACAATATTAATTTCGAAAAAAATATCCAATACAATATCTTATAACTTCTAAATAGTATTTTTATTCTATATCTTGCTATAAATTTTATCTTTGTTATCATACTGTTAACATAGTCATATGTTTAAAAATACCTTTGTGGATTTGTGCCCGCCATTTATTAAAAAAAAACATTAAAATATATTATTTTTGCACAAGAAAAATAGTAAAATAAATAGCGCACATGCCAAACATAATTATTGCTGCGTCCTGCAACAAGAGCTGCCACCGATAAGGTACCAAACGACGACTGCAACTTGAACCGTTTCTTAACACTTTTCGAAAATTCTACCTCAAATGCCATTCACGGTTACCTCAAAAAAAATTGTGCAAATTAGTTACAAATCGAAAATCAATACACGCAGTGCAAATAGAAGAACGATCGAGCGAATCTTTACAAAAATAATGGAAGAGATATTTATTTTACGTTTAGGACGAATGAGAAAAAGCCTCCAAGGGAATCTTTGCAGATGCTACCATGCCACAGAAAATATCGGATCTCAATTTGTAACGTGTGTGACGATTATACAGAGCAGAAAGGATACAAAAAGTACTGTATTTAATCTCATAGGACTCCCAAGCACAATATAAACTTGATAGGATTCTAAATGAATAGAAAATTCTTTCAAAAATCGCATTATATTTTGCTAAATAAGAATTAAAATTCATCTACGAATCACTTTAAATGCAACTTCGTAACAATTAACGATAGATAATTATATTGTTTGTATATAATAAGAAATCAATAATTATTCTTCCTCTTGACTTAACGACCTACTATGCCACGTCTGCCATCAAATGGTTGATTAGACGTATTAGTACTAGTGATGGGTCAATTCAACTAAAAAACGGAATCGCTTCCGAATGACTCCATCAATTTTGAAGGGGCTCGTCGGAGCCGTCCGGAGCCGCTAGTTGGCAGTTCCGAAACCGTCGAATTAATTGGGACTTGGGACTTAATAATCAACGCCAATCAATGCTGCCTGTACCACCAGTCCACCAAAAATAAACAGTTGTGTATCGTTCCTCGGTATTTAAAATTCATTATTTTGTTAGGTGATATTAACACTATAGAGGTATATGGGTTATTTTGACCAGTTTTGGGTTTATTTAAAATAAAAGAAATGTGTTAGGTAAAATAAACACTTCTTTGGTATAAAAATTATGCATCAAAAGAACTGTTTTCATACACATAAAAAATTGAGCCACCTCGACTGGGCCAATAAAATTGAGCGATCATTCTGATGCGGATGGAAGATAAGATGATAGATAGGGTATGATGATGAGCAAATGAAAAGCACTGTAACGTCACAACAAATCGTCAGAGTGATCTAAAATGACTGAAGGAAGGTGAACTTCCTAGAGCTTTCTAAAAAGTATATTTCCTTGTTCGTTGGTATCGATCATATGTAGAGTTATTCACTTTTACGGTCGGCTCCACAGGATAGTTCATTGGATAAATTTATTCATTCCAATAGTGTGACAGTGAGATGATTGTTTCTCGCGGGCTTGAGGTCAGCAGATACCTGTAGAAACATCGTCTACAATCTTTGTTTCGGTCCTCCAAGTCTTGTGAACCTGACAACAAGATGAAGTTCATGTTTCATGTTGTCATGAAAAGACAGTTCTTTCCAGGATCCTCCTGTTGTTTTCGTCAAAGTAATAAGGAGTATAATTTATAAATTTTACTAGTGAATTTATGTGGGCATGAAACCCTAATAAAAGGCTTTATGACTTTTATAATTATTTTTGCGATTATACATTGTAATGCGCGTAAGCTAAAGAAGTCTATTGGAAATCATGAAAACATGAACATATGTTTAATACTCTGCACCAAACGCCCAACATATCGCAGCGTTTGAAAGCTTTCGTTTCCTACACACGGCAGCGGTTCAAGTTCGTCCACTAGTACGTCCATCCGGGGGCAATGCTAGTTCCAAATTGCAAGCACTCACCACATGTCAGTAAGCACACGTAGTATCGCTCCCCGTTACAGCGATGGTCTAACTCTAGGCGTTGCTTTTCGCCCGCAAAACACGAGACCTTCGCCTAACGCTCATATTTATCTCCTTATCGACCATGCTCGCGATTTCAGCCGGAAGGGGGCAACGGGCGCGCTACAATGTATCACTCGTACTGTGCCCCATTTGCTGGATATAGGGGGAGGCCGATCGAAATAAGCTTCAAATTACTAAGTGTTTGTTTAGCGTTTTGCATCATCCGAGATTGTTTTGGACTTGTCCGGCTTCCACCTTGGTCGGATCGGAAATTGGATGATATAGTTGTTCCGAAATTTGGTCAATAAATATCGTTTATTACATTCTAATTGCTGCTAATTGGCATCTGTTTCTTCATGAGGCTGCCAAGAATGATCGTGTGATGAAGAAAAAAAAGGGCCTACATTATAATTGAAGCAACGTAAAACATCAACGCATATTTTCTTCTTCATACCTTTATCGTTGGAAGTATTTTTGTTTGTTTTTTCTTTTTCACTACCGGCGTTTCCTTATCTTTCGTAATGTGGTGAAATAGCTCTGGAAAGGGTTTTTATGTGTGTTGAAAATGTGGTTTGCCGTAGAGAATAATACACCATCGGGTAAATCTAGTACCAAGAATCAAGTCGCTTAATTTTCGGCATATAAAAGAGTCGAGAGCGTCAACCCTGACATTTAATTATATTCCTATGATTTCATTTTTGCTTTATATTTAATTAGCCGACTAATATTGTATGGCTTCCTAGCCTCTTGACAGTCAACTCTATTTTTATCTTTTCCTGCATAGAAAAAGGCGCCTAAACATCTGCTTCTCTCTTGCTTTTTCTCGTTCCAGGCAAAAGCTGACATCTCCCAAATGGAACCCTTTCAAAGGAATCCGTTTACGATGGAAAGAGAAGATTCGTCTGAACAATGTTATCTGGCGCTGCTGGCACATGCAATGTAAGTTTCCATCCCCTAACCCCTCCTTGCCTATACGCCTATCCAACACTTTGATGCACTGGGGTACACTTGCAATCGCTGTACCATGTTTGCAGAGCGATTTAACGATTCTGCGTCCACCTGCACCAGTACCTGCTTGAAAGTTATGCCATACAACTACCGAGTCGCGCTGTCTCCAGTATCTTGTGAAGAGCTCCTGTTGGCTAGCACAAGATACATATTATACTTAAAATAAAACGCGCCAACGTCGCCAATCGTGCAGCGTCAACCGTCCGGCACCTGCAGCATTAGATAAACAATCAAACATCGCGTGACAAGGGGCCGGTTCAAATCTCACCCCAGAACCCTGCCCTAGCTCGGGGGAGCCTTAATCCATCTCAATTGCTGTCCACACACACACACACACACCCCTCGGCTCTCCCTTATTCTCGTTATCATCATCCCTCCACACAGTGCTCCACAAGTGCTCGTCGATAGCGTTTTCGCACGTTTCAGTGCGATATCTTAGTGATGATAGTAGAAAAAGGTCCATTACCGCCCGAACAATGTTGCATAAAATTCGGGAAAACACACAAAACCCTGGTACTTTTTTTGTGTTATCAGAAAACCCCCAAAGCGCACCAGTACGGTTCGATCCGGTTCTGCCGTTCTGGGCTTCATAAACGACAACCCATCTGCTGTGCAATTAGATGCAATTCTCATCAGCATTCTAATCAACATTTAAATCCTGCGCCGAACGGGGCGTTCCTTCCTCACGTTTATCACTATCGCATCGGGGTAGAAACTCCTACCCAGGGAAGCTTTAGTTCGCTGCTCGCGGAAGCGTTGTCTGCATGCTGCTTCATCCCTTGCCATCAAACGGCTTTGCATTGGCCTGATAAGAAGTGACCAAATATTAGGCCCCAAGCCACCCGTTGTTCGGTGGTGAAGTAAACTGCAGCAGGGGCGACTCTACAATCTCTCATCGTCGAACTCGGCAGACCACCATTGCCTTGTGCACCCCATTTTGTGCTGTCCGTTAGTGGACCACGGAAGAGTTTGGGGACGAAATGGGTGGCGTTTTGCCGTCGTCGTATGTGCCCCCAAGCAATACACCACCACACTTCTCACGGTACTAAGGTTGAGGCACCGAGGTGTACAGCAACAGCCCACGGCAGTACTGTACACCTTCTACTGCTGCTGGGTGTATGTAACGCTGATGGTGTGGAGGTGAAGGTTTGTGGAAAAATCCTCCCTTTCCTACCAGGGCAAAGGAGATTGATGAGAGTCCCGGTCCCGTTCTCCCCATCGGCACTAAGTTTGTCTTGATGGATGGACTAGCAACGTTCGGCAAGGGTAGACAAGTTTGGGTGGCAGCAAACGGACGGACGGACAACGTACCGGCAATAGTCGAGCAATCTTCGTTATCAAAAGTCCGCCCGATGGATTTGAGTTACCGTCACGGGAACGCTGTCGACGACGTGTTGCCCCACTCGCTAGCCATATCGCGGCTCAGTTCGCGTTCAACCGAACAGACGAGATCGTCTAGCGTCGCTTTCAGTCATATTTTGACAGTTGGATTTGCTTTTAACTTTCTCCAAAGGAATTACAAAATTGTACACAAAAAGGAGCAGGATCCGGGTTGTGAAGTTGATCGTGCCTTTCCTGTACCGTGGCTTGGGAGGGTAGTTTTCTTCAGTTGCCGTTCCAACAAACAAACAAGTGCATAGAGCACCGTTTCGTTAGTGCGTTCGTGTGTGGGTGCGGTGTAGCGGGTGTGGCAGTGTGTGGTAGCATGGTGTTGCGGTTGGGGACGTAGATAGTGTTAAAAAAGCGGATCCGTATAGAACGGATTCTAGGTTAAGAAGCGACTAGTTGTGTGTGTGTGTTGACTTCCGCGTCAGACATTGGCGGTGACGAAGGGTTTTGGAACTTGACTTTGCAAACCTAAACCCTTCTGCGTGTAAAAGTGTGTCCCAAAAGCTATATCCCGAAGATATAGCTTTTCTTTTGTAGCCCCAAAACCATCCTGCTGGCTTCGAAGGCTTTAAAATACACTTCACACATGGTAACGAAGATGGGCAAAAGAATTCCTGAATTTTGCGTCCTTAGACGCACCCGATACAAGAAAAGTCAAAAGAGACGCTTCCGCTTGGTAAATATCTGATTGCTCCGATTAGTTTAAGATTTTTGATCAAAAAACGTATCGCAAAGAATATCATTCTAATTTAAGCTTTACTATCCTTTTTTATTTTACTTTACAGTTATCATGAAGCGGAAAACTCTAGTCTGTCAGTTTGCTTCCCCACTAGACGTAGACGTTCACAGTACTCCGCAGGTATGTATCGGTACATACGCATTTTAGCATCCGTTCTTACAATTCCATTGCATTACGTTCACCATCTACAGGCCATTTTGCTGGAAGGAAAGTACTGGAAGAGAAAATGCAACGTAATCAAGGCGGAGTACAAGAAATGGCGACGGTTTAACGTAAACAGAGCATTAGGTGCAACAAACATTGTCGATACGGTAAGTTTCTTCTTTGCCTCCAATAACCCTTGTTAAATGGTCAAATATGTGAAGTAATGCTGCTACATAAATATTATTCAAACTGTTACGATACATTGCCGGTAAATGGAGATATGATTGTCATTTTATCGTTGCCTGTTTTACAATATGTTCCCTTCTTTTTGAACTTACCATGAGTCGACAGTTACCAGCATTGTACCGGCGTTTATTGCTGCCGTGGCAATGATGTTAGTTGGGGGTTTTTTTATGCAACGTGCGAAAATCGTTTTTCCTCATCATCAACACGCATGTTGCGAAAAAAAAATTAAAATCATCAGATACTCTTATCTCCACACAACCGCTTTATCAGCAATCAAAGCCTACAGCGTTCATTCACATCGAGGTGTACAACGGCTGTATGTGTTTGTGTAGTAACGCGTAATGGTGTATAGACATTTTATTTGGGTATTTATGTAGGCTGGCTCTCCTCTTTGGTAACGCACTCCCCGTATCGGTGACCTTGATTTTCTGCGTAAGGTGGACTCACTATTCGTGAATGACGTGTCGAACGTTCCATCATACCATACGTCCTGATAAGGGTGTAACCGTTGAACGGTGTGCGGATGGCAACACAGCTGACAAAACAGCTTTCCGGTGCAAATGTTCACTCACGCAGTTTAATAGAGTTTTTAATCGATATTAGATTTTAGTGGACTTTGGATGCGTCTTCCGAAATGTTGGTAAATGTGACGATCGAATCATCCGCTTCAAGCTGCCGAAACTGTATTAATATAACCAAGTGTGTAATCATTGATGTCAGTGCCTGGTAGATATGGAAATAAAGATAAAGAGTTAGATATAAAACAGAAGATATCTCTCGTTTCCCAGCATAGTTTTTTTTTTACCATGCAGACAAGCTTGTTGTCAAGCACGAACAATCCACCGACCGTAAACCGTTGCCGATTCTTTTGCCGTAAAGTTTGAAGATGAAATTGATCCAACCATTTCCATACTTGTACTGTTCCCGGTTCCGCAATTTCTTCACCGATATTGTTCCTTATGGCAACATTCACACTATCGATCTAGAGCGGCAAAAAAAAAACACATGGTAGAGATAAAGCGAGTCATATTTCCATCTTACTCACCTGATCGTGGCAGCTGTCGCACGCGTACCCAAGCACAAGCAGTAGGAGGAGAAATAAACTTTCCCACAGCTGCGTATGCACCATCATCGCCACATTGACATCAGATTCACTCTCGGATTGGGTACTGCAGTACAGCACAAAGCTCTGATTGCATAGCTGCACTTGTACCAGCACCAGAATGATCATCAACAGCACTGAAAAGTTGTCATTAATCTCATTCACCAAACTAACGCCTAGCTGATATTGATCCAGAAAGATTCGCCACTGCCGGGAGGTGTTCAGTGATGCACCGATCCGTTCTACCCTTTCCTGTATCTGTTTGAAGCGCATTTTAATCACCAGCACACAGACGACGTACATCAGCATCGCTACCATTGTTACGTACAGTCGGACCGCTTCGAGGAATGTAATATAAATAGGGATCGCTGTAATCGACTCCTTACCGGTGACTATCAGCAATCCCAGATAGGCCACACCTCCGAAGATGACGGTGGTCGTAAACCTTCCTAACCACCGGGACGTAACGTACCAACTCTCGGTACGCTCACCGAAAAAGCGCCAACTTCTGTCCGTGAACAGGTCATTATACAGTAACGCAATGCGTACTCGTTTGGTGTACGAAAGCAGATGTATGTACACCATGGTCATCGGAAACAACACAATGTGTAGCAGCATTAGGAAGTTAAAAATGCGTGACATACGATTCCGGTCACCGGTCCATACCTGAAACCAATTAAAGCACAAATGCAAGCTGGACAGAAAAAAATTGATGACGAATGCTAACCGGGTTAGCTTCGAGGCGGGCTCAAACTGATCCGTTTTGCTGTTGTAGCGACACGGCTGAAGATGAAACAGATTGCCAACGAAAAGGAGTACACGAAGGTGTGCGCAGAGTCGTGCCATCTCGGTAAGAAGGAAATGTCCCGTTGCACGGTTGCAAACAATTATGCTAACGTTGCAGCCTGGGAAAAGCGTTTTGTCGTTGCAGTGAAAATTCAGATTGTAATCTCTATTCCGTGCTGTATTTTAAAACATTTATTACCTCCGTTTCAAATGGAGTGTTAATTTTAAATAATGTAACTGCCATGCTGAACAATTCAACTTCGCGAATGCTGCTCCCATCTGAACCACTGATGGAATGTTAGTTCAGTTCGTGTACGAAAGGGCGTCGGGTTGCAGTTGGTCGAACTGTATCAGGATAACCATATACGTAATGATGGAGCTAAACACCTGCAAAGAATAATATTGGGCAAATTAAACGATTTTCTCTGTGACTACTTTGTCAACAGTCAATGAAAAGCCCTTAGACCTTACCATATGTAGCATCGCGTAATCAATATCAAACAATCCACAAGCCGAAAACGATGTTTTGCGCTCCAGGTTTTGAAGTAGAAATCTTTGAATCAGCTTCGCTACGCGCGAGTTTCGATTTCGATCGTTATCAAAATGTTTTACCAGCTGAGCCGTTTCCTGAAGCTGTGTAAACAGTTGCAAGAGATTGATCGAGTACCGGAACCCTACCCAACGTTCGCTTACCTGATCGCAGGTGCTCTGGCAGCCAGTTACTGTGAGCAGCACAACGACACCGTAAATAATTTGCCACATCTGTCGTAGTGCCCACTGCAGGTAATCTATTTCCCTGTTCTCCATAATCGTTGGTCGCTCGAGTTCCATAATCGTAAAGATATCAAAAAACAGGAAGACCATCTCAATCAGCACGAGCAGTGTAATCATCGTCAGCGGGAAGGAAAAGCAAATGTCGATCTGCCGCAACTGTGCCGCGTAGAGATCGAATCTTTCGATAAAGTGACGGACCGTTTGTTCCTGCGTGTGACGGTGCACCAAGTTCAACTGGTACAGTATCTTCAGCTGCCCCATACGCACACCGATCGCTCCGACACATATCCGATACACGATGGTCAGATAACATATGCCAAAGATTTTCATCGCCACACTCAAGCTTAGCAGCCGAATGTTTACGTCCCGGTGGAAGAACATATTGCAGCACACCATTGTGGTGATGGCAATGATGAATCCACCAAACTGACGCCGGTTGTCATAATCCTTTTCGACGCTGTCGTACCGATCCAACAGCCAGTCGGCATGAAACAGTACGTTCAGCAAACGAGTAAACCGGTTCCGCCTGCTAAATGTGTTGACCATAGTGCAGGTCACGATCGATACGTACACAGCAATCTCGATACTACCGACGGCCGCCATGACGGGAGAAATGTTCTCCAGGTAGTACTCGGTCATAAACTTCATATCGAAGTACCAAAATGGTGCCGCTAGTATTATACCGCACACGAACGCCAGTTTATTGAAGACCTGCTGCTCGAACTGATCCGTTTCGCGATTATAGCTGCACGGTACCAGGTAGAGTAAGGCTGCGACCTGGAATATCCTTGCATGTCGCTGATAGTAGCTAGACATCGGAGCAGCGCAGAGATGGATTAACCAATGTTATCCAGAAAGAGTAGTTCAGCAAATGACTGAATATGGTGTAATACTGCTCAAATGTCGCATCCTGTCGCTTCGAAGGTTTGACATCTGGGATAGATCGACCATCTGCTCAGTTTTGTTTTGGTGGTTGTTTTTGTTGCGACAGATATTAATTAGCTTGCAAGACATTGATTAAAATATTCATACCGATAATGAACTCGTGACTCTGACGCACTGCACATACATAACTGCTTTTTTTTTCTTTAGAAAGAGTGGTTTTGTGATGTCAGGAACATTCCTTTTCCGAGAAAATAGTTAGTACTACATAATAAGACAAAATCAACTTCTATCCTTTTCGTTTAGTAGATGTAAGTAAGCAAATTCGTCTGGTTTTGGGATCATTTGTGCATGAAGACCATTGACCGTCCTTTTTTGTAAATTTTTTGTACTCAAATTCAACTTAAACTTAAAGAATTCAAATACAAGTATGCCTACTTCTGTAACTCTTGATAAAATAAAATTTTGTTATTGATAAAATAAATAATTTTGAAAAATACTATTTCTTAAAATATTTTATGTACCGAACGATCAATATAACAAATCTTAAAAACAAAATAAGAAATTTTATTGTAGAAAAGGATGAAGATTAAGGAAGATATGGAAAAAACATGAATAAATACGAAAAACGACACCGACTTTGAAATTCTTCTTCTGTACGGCTTAAGGACCTTTTAGTTCACGCTGACTTGACGGTTACGAGACTTACTGATAACACGTTGTTGAATAGCCAGTCCAACAATACAGGGGAACGGTTCGGGTGGGATTTATGTCCCGGTCCTGTCGTGCGAAGACCTTTTTTCTAAAATGTTTAATATTCTGAACGAAGGATCAATCAATCAAATGAACGGTTGAATGCAGAAAATTTGCTAATATGAATATGAACATGCTAAAATATAAAGAAGAGGACTTTTTTATTTGCTAACAATTTATTTGCAGGAGAAAATCATTAAAAGAACGTCTCTGTAGTACCGAAGAACAATTTTTCTAATTTGCTAACAGAGGTATACATATTTATACATATTTATTATTTGTTATGTTCGCCATTATGTGAAGGACACGTAATATGTTACAATTTATTTAATCTCATAGTATTCTGGCGTTGTGCGAATCGATAATATGTCAATTTCAAATTTAATTCGAAAGCCCACTGTATGTGTTGCAAAGAAAACAACTCCTTAGCTCACACACACGATTTTAAACATAGTTTTAAACATTTTCTGATACTACAAATTACACTAGACGTCCAAATAACTCGTCACGTTGCTCGTGCTATTATTGCCGCCCTGGGACTGTGTTAAGTCGGTTTCTAGCTGTTTGAACTGTATCAATATTACGAGGTACGTCACGATAGAGCTGAATACCTATCAATTGGATGGGAAACGAAGTACACGATTTAAAGTAACATTCGATTAGATTGCGGCTTATGTCTAAGTGATCTTCGCCTACCATGTAGATGACGGTATTATCGATGTCGAAGAAACCACATGCTGAAAACTTTTTCTTCTGGTGCAGATTTTTTAGCAGGAATTTTTGAATCTGCTTTGCCGCGCGTGTATTCTGCAGTCGATAGTCATCAAAGTGTCTGGTACAGAGGGCCGTTTCTTCTACCTGTTAATGCAAGACAGAGCCAAAAACATACAAACATAGAAGACTGATAATTATTCATGTTGAAAATCATGTTGCAAACTTTAAAGCCTTAGGTTTTGTTGCGAAAAACAGGGAATGAATGTAGACAAAATGTGAATACACTAAGGAGTGATCCTTTCCCTTAATATACCTCTCTTGCTGTGCTCGCACAAGCAGATATGGCATAGAAACACAGCGCACCGTAAAACGTTTGCCACAACTGACTGAGTATGGATAGAAAAATGCTGTCACTAATCGGCATCGGTATGCGTATTTCTAGCATGGTGTACCAATTTTCGGCCAAATAGATAAGCTGCATCATTGCGAGAAGAAATATCAACACGACCGGCAGCGAATAGCAGTGATCCACCTCAGAAATCTCGTCAAGGTAGCGATCGTAACGATTCAGGAAGTAGGTTATGTTTTGTTCAAATTCTTCACTGGTGTACAGCACCCGCAGCTGTTCCATACGCTGCTCGATCGCTCTCACGTGTAGACGGTATACAAAGATCAGCACCCATAGCGCAAGAAAACGGTACACGATCATTACCGTCAGGATTTTCACCTCAATTGCTGCATGGTTAACAAATTTAAACCCAAATAGCACCATTATTATCAGCGCGATTGTGCGTAGCTTTGGATTGTCATTATATCGATCGTGATTTGTCATGGGACTACAACGATCCAGTATCCTATCGGGACGAAACAACACATTCATCAGCCTGGTTATTCGTTTCCGCTTGATACAAACATTCAGCGTAGCGCACACCATAATACTGGCGTACACTAGCTGCTCAATGCCGCCAACTGCGGCGAAAACGGTCGTGTACGTGCTAAGCACGTTGGTTGCCATCAGCTGTATATCGTACACCCAGAACGGAACTGTAACCGTCAGCACGATACCAAACACTGCCATATTCTTTTTAGTAGCCTCGAACAGCCCAAGTTGCTCGTTGTAGCTACAGGGTGTGAAGTATAGCATTGATGCGATTTGAAACACTCTTCCATGCTGCCGATACAGTGCAGACATTTTGTCCTACCACAGTTCTTTGTGCTAACATAGTATGTAGAGAACTGATGGACGCTGAATGAGATAACAATGCTTAAGGACAAACCAATTTGGTGAAAGTTAGTTTCTTTCGAATGTGGGCAGCCGATGGCAATTACAGTAGTCAGTACATAGGCTGGGCTTGTTGAACCCACTCACTGTACATAATGAATGCCATCAATTCACGGATCGGTGCTAATTACTTCACCTCATTATGTTTTCATCACCAATATTTTAGCTTATTGATTTAAGCATATTAGCTTAGGTTGATTTAAGCATATTAGCTCTTTTTCTTGGCTTAATGACCTACAATGTCACAGCGGCAATCGAATGGTTTACTAGCCTTATTGATACCACGTAGTTGGAGAGTCAGTCAGTCAGTCAGACTGGATAGGAAACCCGGTCTTTGGTTTGAAGACCGGCGCTGCTGTCACCTCTACCACTTAGCTTATAGATTATTCATCATAAGTTTACCTACATTTGATTACGACGAGACTCGAAGATTCGAATCGCTAATCTGCGGAGTACTGAGACAAACGCTCAGTATGATTGCACAACCTCTTACCTCGTTTCTTGCAAGCTCACACGAAGGCACTATCAGTAGGAGGAAGTGCCCGTACGTCGATTGCCAGAACTGAGTAACGATCCAGATACTCACGCTGCCGTAATTTACGTCAACCACTTGGCGCGTACTCAACACCCGAAAGAATTCGTATGCGAAGTAAGCTGACTCCATCATTACCTGTAGCAGCATGCCCAACAGCGGCACTGACAAGCACTGATTAATCTGTTCGATCTGGCCGGTGTAGCGATAGAATCTTTCTGTGAAAAAGTTGCACAACTGCTCGAAATCGGGTTCACGCTGGTTCTGGAGAAAAAACACTTTCAACTGCTTCATACGCAGCTGTATCATATTGACACACAGATGGTAGTGATACAGAAACTGAAATGTCAGTATAAATCTAGAAAGCAACGTAATCTGCAACAATACTTGAGCCGCATTGCTCATCATCATAACAGTGTAGCTTGACAGTAGCGCAATGATCACGTAGAGAACTTTCATGTAGTTGTAAAATAAGTTATAGAGTTTGGTAGTTTTCACTGCATCACGACACACTTCCAACGGATTATCGTCTGCGAAGAGAACATTCAGCAGCTTTACGATCTGTTTGCGATGGATAAAACTGTTGCACACCGTACACAGCGGTACAAAGCAAAACACCACCAGCTCTATAACGAAGACCCCAATCGAAAATGCAGACGCACTAAAAGAATAGTTGGCAAGCACGAACAGAAAATCGTGGTAGATGTAGCCTAGCGATATTAGCAATCCAACGCCGAAGGATACGTAGCTGGACCGCTTTTTGACGAAGCGGTTCTGCGTCGAATCGTAACAAGCGGGAATAAAGTAAATCATTGTGAGAATTCTGAAAGTTAAATGGTTCTGTCGTACACAAGCAGACATTTTTGGACTGGTAACGGTCACGAACGAGATGGATGGTCACAAGAATCAAATGAAACTCTCGTGCAATTCAATACAGTGCAGTAGATAGACTAGGTGTCTGACCATATGCTAGTTAGTAAATAAATGATCAGCCAATATTATTTGTCTGCCGAGCGTAAATGTCTGGAGCAAAACAAGAAGTAATGGAAATTACCTGCGTGGTTGTCAAATGGCTGGTGATCCCGATCATCATGACGATGGCAGGATATACCACTTGCCAGAACTGTCTGAACCATAATCCGAACATGTTCCACGCCGTCATGTGGAATAATCGATCAAAGTTGTCGTACATATCGTACGCTGCCAAAGTTCGCTCCAGCAGTACAAGCAGCAGAATGCTCGTTAATGGAACGGCGAAACACTGATTCACACTATCGATCAACTGACGGTACCGACAAAATCGCTCCAAAAATATCTGTACGTTACTGTCACTTTTCGCGTCCACTAGTAACATCTGCAGCTGCTTCATACGATCCCTGATCGTGATTATACACGCCCGATATAGCTCCACCATTATAAACACGTTGCAGAATCTTAACAATATGAGCCCATATAGTGTTCGAATGGTTGGTTCGGTGACGAAAAAGATCCAGTAGAAACAATTTGATACTACAAGCAGGGCTAACGCTAGCAAGCTACCACTGTGACGTGTTGGACGATCGATCGTGACAGCTGTGCGTTTGATCGCTGTCCACTCGAGTATCCAATCGTCCTGGCTAAATAACGTGTTAAACAGCTGTATGTATTCTTCTCGATGGTATAGCGCATTGAGGACAAACATGATTTGTATGACCGCGTACAAGACAACGTAAATCATTATAACTCCCAGCATCACCAGTGACATGTGTCCGACGGAAAATTTAATCGCCTCAATATCTAACCATAGGCAGGAAGAGTAAACTATAATGTTCCCCGCTAATGCAACTGTATGGTACCAGGAGTTTTCAAAAGATCTTGTTCGATGGTTGTAACTGCACGGTAGTAAATACGCAATGTTTGCCAAGACGAACAGTGTCCGGTAACGTTTGATAAACGATGACATTTTGTCAACTGGAGAAACTGAAAGTCCTCGACAAAAGATGCAGCAATTCTTGCAAGGCTTGGCAGGAGGTAGTCCCAATCCCATTAATTGACATCGTAATGAAATAGTCATATAGTGCCCATATGTTTGAGTGCCCATGAGAGTCTGTTACATCGCGTCGTATAGCACCGAAGAGTTGGTGCCCTAATGCTCATTAATACTTGATTATCCTATACCATATGGGTATGGTATGGTTATGATGGATTTAACTTTTTTTTTTTGAATACTTTGAAGTTGAATAGAAGTACACTTTCAACTGCTTCATCAGCCAATATGTTATTATTTGTCTGCTGTAGTTTTATAAGACACCAACTGTTGGACGTAAATGTCTGGAGCAAAACAAGAAGTAATGGAAATTACCTGCGTGGTTGTCAAATGGCTGGTGATCCCGATCATCATGACGAAGGCAGGATGTATCACTTGCCAGAACTGTCTGAACCAATAACCGAACACGTCCCAAGGCTTCATATGGAATAGGAGATCAAAGTTGTCGTACGTATCGTACGCTATCAAAGTTCGTTCCAGCAGCACAAGCAACAGAATGCTCGTTAATGGAACGGCAAAACACTCATTCACACTATCGATCAACTGATGGTACCGACAAAATCGCTCCAAAAAGATTTGTACTTTACTGTCACTTTTCGCGCCCATTAGTAACATCTGCAGCTGCTTCATACGATCCCTGATCGTGATTATACACGCCCGATACAGCTCCACCATTATAAACACGTTGCAGAATCTTAACAATAAGAGCCCGTATAGTATACGAATGGTTGATTCGGCAACGAAACATAGCCAGAAGTAACAATTTGATACTACAAGCAGGGCTAACACTAGCAAGCTACCACTGTGACGTGTTGGACGATCGATCGTGACAGCTGTGCGTTTGATCGCTGTCCACTCGAGTATCCAATCGTCCTGGCTAAATAACGTGTTAAACAGCTGTATGTATTCTTCTCGATGGTATAGCGCATTGAGGACAAACATGATTTGTATGACCGCGTACAAGACAACGTAAATCATTATAACTCCCAGCATCACCAGTGACATGTGTCCGACGGAAAATTTAATCGCCTCAATATCTAACCATAGGCAGGAAGAGTAAACTATAATGTTCCCCGCTAATGCAACTGTATGGTACCAGGAGTTTTCAAAAGCTCTTGTTCGATGGTTGTAACTACACGGTAGTAAATACGCAATGTTGGCCAAAATGAACAGTGTCCGGTAACGTTTGATAAACGATGACATTTTGTCAACTGGAGAAACTGAAAGTCCTCGACAAAAGATGCAGCAATTCTTGCAAGGCTTGACAGGAGGTAGTCCCAATCAAATTAATTGACATCGTAATGAAATATTCATATAGTGCCCATATGTTTCAACCTTGAAAGTAGTAGCATCCATCTGTTACATCATGTTGTATAGCATCAAAGGGCTGGTTGACCTAATTCTAGTTAATATTTGATTATCCTATACCGTATGGTACATTTATCCACTTTTTTCGTTTGAAGTTGAACAGAAGTCTTCGGTTTTCCGTACAAGAAATCAAACAGCTCTTACCTTTTTTTGCGTGCTCGCACAAGATAACACCACCAGCAGTAGAAAATTGCAGTACAACGCTTGCCAAAACTGACTAAATATCCAGTCCATGAGATTGTCGTACATTTCACGATCCGGTGCACCGTCCTTCATCAAATGATAGCACTCGAATGCAAAGTACGACAGTTCTACCATCCCAATCATAAATACAGTGATGATAGGAAGGGAGAAACAGTGATTGATCTCATCGATCTGCACCACGTATCGTTCAAATCTCGCTACGAACAAGGTGAGAAAATAGTCAAAATTGTCTTCGTGTTGCATTCGCTCAAACAGAACCTTCAGCTGCTTCATCCGCAGTCCTACCAGGCCAACGCATAGATGGATCAGGTAGACAAACTGTAGCACACACACAAACCTTATCACATATGTTGTAGCTAACAATTTGTGGGAGTACTCTTGATGTAAACCTATGCTGCACACCTCGAACACTACAGCTAGTGCACTCACTACCATCATGTACAGATGATAGGTACGGCCCATTCCAATGTTCGCCGAATCTAGAACATTGTCGTTGACGAATAGGACGTTCAGCAGTTTTGTTATCTGTTTGCGATAGTAAAAATTGTTCAACACTATCAACAGTGGGACGGAGGAGAACAGGATCAGCTCAACCAGCACGATCGTAAATGAAAACGGTGCAAGATCGGCGAAAAACACATTTTGTACGCAAAAATCATGATAAAAGTAACCGATCGACATCAGCAGCCCGATACCGAATGAGAGACAATTGTGACGCTTCTCAATGAAACTGTTGTGAGTCAGGTCGTAGGAAGCCGGCAGAAAGTAGATCAGTGTAATGATCCGAAACGTGTAACGGTTCTGTCGGATGTAATCGGACATGTTTTGTCCGTAACCACGAGTTAATCGAACGCTACTATCGGCAGGCTGTGACGATGACAAAGGAACAAGACTAGACACAGGAACTCGGAGCGTTCCAATAACTCGCTTATAAATAAATTATTACAACCGTTTTTTGTCGTTTGCCACGTAACCGTTGCGTGCATCATTCGTTCCATACGAGCCTAACGTACGGAGATGTCTGGAGCTGATTGACGTTGTACTACATGAAGAAAAATTAAGTTGTAATCTAACCTCCCCATCAAAAACAGTTTCCAGAAACGCAATTTTAAATCGATTTTAAGGATAATTTACCTGCAAAGTCGTTGCGTCGCAGGTAATCGCCAACTGTGCTACCATTGCAATGTACGTCAGCTCCCAAATTTGTCGGAAGAGAAATCCATAGAAATCCCTTGTCTGCAATTGCATGGGTATTAAATTGATAAACGCATCGTACGCTGCTATCGTCCGCTCGACCACAATTAGCAGCAGAATGTGAGTTAAGGGTAAGCAAAAGCACTTATTCACACCATCGATCAGGTCACAATATCGCTGAAAGCGCTCCAAAAACATGTGCACATTATGCTCCACGATCGCTACATTATCGGGTTTTGTTTGCGTTAGCATCACTTTTAACTGACTCATACGCTCCTTGATGATTAGAGCGCAGGCTAGGTATAGCTCTACGTACAAGAACATGAAACAATACTTTAACAGAAGAATCGAGTCCATCAAAACCATGGCACGGTCGTCCACAAATAAGACATTGTACAGGCAGTACAGCAGCACCAACCCAAACAAACGTCCCAAACTGCCACTGTGCGTTGGTCGATCGATGCCTTCCTCCGAGCGACGTATCGCAATCCACTCAAGCATCCAATCATCGTATGCAAACAGATGGTTTAGCAACTCAACAAACCACTTCCGATAGTACAATGCGTTGAGCAGGATGCAGTATATTAGCAGGTTGTACATCGTCACGTCGATCGCTATTATGCCCACCAGTACCGCCGACAGCGTGGTGTAAAGTTTCAAAATCATTACAAAATCGTACCAAACGAAACACCCGAAAAATGTACCGATACACACAAAAGCGACCGAATTCCAGGGCGAACATTCAAAGCTCCTCGTGCGCAAGTTGTAGTGGCACGGTATTAAGTGGCCTATCGCAGCCACAGCCAACAACGATCGATAACGCTTCAGCAAGGCCGACATTCTGTCTAACAGTGCGATAATCAGACTCGAAATGAACAAAAAACGCAGCTTGTTTCTTTTCGGGATGATGGGGTTGCTAATCAAGCTAATCGATGGTATTGCTCCGCATTAATATTTCTCATCAATATAAGAGCAACCGTGGCATACGTGCTCGTCGCTGCATTGATTGTGAGCGGCGTTATTACAATCCATTAACCAATTTGTATACTAAAGATACTGATCGGTGCTCTGGCGGTGGAGGTGACAGCGGCTCTGGTTTTAAATCCCATGCTGAACGTTCCCGCACAGAGAGGACTGACCATCCAACTACTTAGTATAAACAAGTCTAGTAACCCATTCGATGGCTGGCGTGATCAAGAGAGGAGCCAAGAAGGAGAACTAGTCAGGGTAATTGGTTATACCGAATCGAGTGGCCAATAGATACGATATAATCTTATCAAAACGCTATAACTGCTACCTAGTCTTGCCGGTTTTTATCAGCACCGAAACTATCGAATGATTGGTTTTTGGAAAAGAGCACAGTATCAAGGAACAAAAATAGTTTTATTGCTATGTAATAGGTTCCTTACAATCATACTAAAACACAAGTAGGTTGAGGATGTGATTGTGTCCCTCAATGTTTCAAAATAGACGTCTAGGAGCATCCACTGGCGCGTCTCTAAACATTTCATCTCTCAATAAACTCTTTACAAAGACAATCGTAATAGATGGTTATGTCGTTTTAAAATAATCAATCAATGATTTGGCAGATCATTGATCCGTTGATCATTGATTGATGGCAGACATCTTAAAACGAACAAATTCATTACCTTTTGCTGCAACAGCGTGGATGATATTGCTATAAGCAGGATATTTTTCATATCACTAAGAACCCAAAGAAAGTAAATCACTAGTGACAACCTATTCTCTGCATTCACTATTTGGAACCCCATATTCATACTCTCGCTAAGAAAAGCCATCCATATCGTTGCACTTTCATAAAGCACATAAAAACTATGAACCATAACGAACGAACCGTACAGTTTACTAAAATTGACATTGATCAATGCTGTGATACGATCGATTAGCTTCAGATACGATTGTACTACTGCACATTCATGGCGTTCGTTCGATCCCAATGCTTGCATTATATCGTGCAGCAAGAACCACAGCTGCATTTTTGTCGTGCAACAAATTATAATAAGAAAATCTATACAACCGTTAGCGTACAGCAGCAGCAGCGTCTCAAGATACATCAGAAAGAACGTTTCATACTGTAGTTGATCAAAAATGTACGCCATATGCATGACAATCGCATAGAAGAAGGTGCTCCATAGTGAAAACCATTTCGCAAAACGTGCAATATTGCCGTATTCGCATCGATCTGTGATCAATACTGACAGCTTCCGTTCAATATCCAGCACATTGTGCAACAATTCCAGCTGTACGTGCTTTTGGTAGTATCCACAACAGAACATTTGCAGCAGAGTCACCAGAAGCATGGCAGCGCTAGCGAAGTTCGTCACAAAGTCAAAGAAGCTTTCCTTTTCGGAACGTTCCATCACGACCTGCTTGATACGAAGCAATGTGAAACATCCGCTTGTAATTAGTCCAATCATCCATAGGCAAAATTTGAGAGTCACTTCCTCGGGAATAATAAACTGAGCACTAGCAGCGTAACAATGCTTCACGTAACAAACGCCCAATTTATAGGCAATATTCAGACTCGGCCTAATATGTTCGGCAAATGACGAAACCATGTTAGTTTCGTCGGTTGGTGATACGAAAGTGATAATATTAGCGGTTAAGCCACGAGGTGCTAAATGTTGTACGGGGTGGCAGGACGCGCATGATGTAATCAATCACTTTTACTATGTATGAAGACAAGAGTGATGATGCTTTCAGATATAACATCATTAATAATCCAATCCGTTTGACGCATTACAAATTGTACTACCATTGTCATGAAATATTAACAAGCGTACTGATCGAAAGCTGCGCTACTACTTCCGCCAATCGAGGAGTTGAGAAGTTCAACGCAAACACCTGTGTAGTTCGATTATCTCACTGTTGAGATAGTTAACGAACGAAGCAAATGACAGCAAATTGTAAACGGAAAGGGTCACTACCGGGCCGGTGTAGACGATATGGCGCCGGTCGTTACAGGGCAGAACCGGGGTTCAAATCGCTTCTGGGCCGTCCCTCCGTAGTGTGAGGACTTGAAAATCCAGCTACTTGGTGTCAACGAGTCTAGTAAGCCATTCGATAGCCGTCGTGACTTGGTAGAGGTGGTCGTTAAGCCAACAAGAAGAAAAAACGGAGGTAGCTGGAGCAATAAAATGTAGGGTTATAAAAAAAAGCATAGGAAAATAGAGGATCCATCGAGTCCTTTGACAGCTTTTGGTGCATGGGCTGTTTGTCAAGGCCTCCCTTCCTTGCTTATTTGAGACGACTCGCAAAAGAGTTGTGTGCGATTCGAAGAAAGTTTTTGCCCACCTCTTTTGAAACTCAAAAGAGCTGTAAAAACACTTTTACTCGATTGTTGATACGAAAATGATATCATTGACGATTAAATTTTTGGGATGTAATAATCACGTAGGACATAATTAATAGTTCCTACTATGTATGAAATGACAAGCCCGATGATATATCTCCAAACAGAAAAATATTAATATTTCGACTTGCTTGACACATTCCAAAATTGTTCATCATTGTGTTGTAATCCATTAAACATAACTATGTAAAAGCATGTCATCCCTGCACTATAATTAAGATCATTTAACACGGCAAAGAAAAATGGTCAAACTCTTACCTTACGTTTTAAATATTCACTCACCAGCATCAGTATGAGAAATTTCTTAATATCGCACAAAAGCCATAAACAACTTAAGCCAAGCACTTGCAGCTCCCCAGTGCCCTCACTAAGCGCTCCCCAGATATCGACCACCTTTACCGAGCACTGTAGCACAATCATCGAAATAAAGCACACCACTAGTGGACCATAGTACACGCTAAGTCCTTTGCGTACATCAATCGACACTCGGCCGTGCACGTTGCAAAAGTATTCCAATATCTGCTCAAAAGCGGCGGTGCTATCGTTGGAAGCTTTCAGCAGCAACTCATTGATGGCAGAAAGCTGTTGCACACCAACCAACATCACCACACAGCAGAACCCGAACGTCCACTCGAGACTTAAGTCTTGCAGCACGTAGATACATATAGATAGAAGAATATAAATAAAGCTGCCGTTCTTCCAGCATGTAGCGACGTAGCAACAGTAAAAGAAGCTAAAGCATGCTAATCCATCGCACAGCACCATGTGGGAGAAAGTGGTCGCTTGCTTGTAGCAGGGTGGTAACCCACCATCCACCAGCACAATCGCTCGCCGTAGAACGCATTCATTGCTCAGCAGTGCGTTCAAACTTTCCGTCAGCTCCTTGTGTCGGCGGTAGCATTGTACAGGAACAACCAGACAAACGATACAGGACGCTGCCGTGTTGATGATGAAGATGCTTATGTCGAACATTTTAGTGTCCGGTTTGTACACGATGTAATCCATGGGACTGCGCCACAATAGGTAGCAGGAGCTAAGTATACCAACAGTAAAGGAAATGGCAAATTTTAACTGCCCATACTGGGCACTGTTGAAAGTGTGGTTTTTTGGATCGTATTTCACCATAACTATGCCTAGCTTTCGCATATACCCAAGATGTATCTGTATGCACCTCATTGTCACCATCAAGATTCCAGCGTGTACTGATGACCCTCCAAAGGCTTCAATTCCTGCAAGGCAGGACGTCAAAGAGAATACTAAATTATGTATTTAACAACACTGCGACACACAATATTAATCAATCATATAATCCTCCCGCTCTACGCATTAGGAAGTAAATGCATGACGAGAGCTAGAGTGTTACGCAAATTGGAACTAGAAAACTACTAAAAGTTTGATAAGTTAACAGAATTTATTTATTCATCCTAAACTTTCTTTTTAATATTTCCTCATTTTTTATGGTAAACCCAAGAAGCGTTCGGTTCCATACTTTAAAGTATTAGGAAGCTTTTACACAACACATTAAAAATAGATCCAAAAAGCGATTCGTTCACTCGCGCAGAAGGTAATTAAGAGCTAGTTTCTAAGTTGATTGCACTTTTTGTCCCAAGAGTCAAACTGTGCATGGGCAGTGTATATTTTCTCGACTATCCTTCCAGGACACCGTACTTGCAAGAAGGAAACTGCGTGCATTATATACTCAGATACTCTTCTCGAACAACAAGCTCTTCGGATATGCTTACCTTGTTTTTCAATACCTCACTGACGTATAACATAACGACGAGTTTCTTGCAATCAAAACACAACCAAACCCACTCTATTACGTTTACCGGAATCGGCCCATACTCATCAAACGCCTGTCTATCATAGAAATGGAACAGTTTGAGCGAACCTTCAAAAACGACCAACGGACAGAAGGTCACTACGATTGGTCCGCAGTATTCGAACAGTGGTTGAGCTATAAGCATGCACAAACGATCGTATATAGCACAAAAACAACGGACACGTTCCTCCGCTCTGCCGGCATGTTGCAGCAGATGCGTTTGCAGTAGTTTCGCTGCACAGGACAACTGGGCCACGCAAAGCAACATGATCGTAGAATAGAAACCAAACAAACACGATAGACATAAATCTTCGTAAATGTATACAATGATGACCAGGTAAAAATGCCACGGAGCTGGATTGAACGAAAAATAGACTACATATGAAATGGTTAGCAGCAGGCAGCACACCATACCATCATATTGGATAAGATGAGCAAAACGTTTTGCTTGCTGATAGGACAAACTATCGCTCATCCTCATGAAAGCAGCCACACGGCGCAGCTCCGCATCGTTGGCGAGCAAACTGTTCAAGGCACAGACCAACCGAGCACATCGGCTGTAGACGTAAACGGGAACTGCAATCCAAACGACACAAAAGCTCGCAGTGGTTACGAGAAAGAGTGCTTCGGCTAGTATGTAGTCCTTCAATACCGCTACATCGAAATCCTCATAAATGCCTAGGATAGCTAAACATAAGGAGATGAGTCCGTTCATTATTTGAAAAATAAATCGAAACGGGCCCGGCCTGGCGTAGGTTTGCTGCCGTCCGTCGTATCTAGCCAATGCAAGACCTATTGCGCTCATGTTGAAGAAAACCACTTGCAACCACTCCATTGACGCAAAACAGTAACCAATTTCCGTTGTGTTGCTTGTCAAACCGTAACCACTTTAGTCTAGCGGGGTTTTGTCGCAAAGAGGAAAGAGAGTAACTCGCAAATTACCATGTCTAGCTGCTGCATAATTTATCAACAGTAAGTGCGCCTATGAATTAATCACCTCTGACTTTGGAGATATGTTTTATCTACACAAAAGTTCTTCTTCTTGGCTTAATGACCTTCTAGGTTGTGCCGGCCGTCTAATGAGTTATGAGACTTACTGATATCACGTAGTTGAATAGTTAATCCTCAATACGGGGGAACGATCCGAATGGAATTTGGACTCCGGTCCTGTCATGTGAAGATCGGTGTCATTGTCACCCCTATAATTAAGTGATGGTAACATGCAAATAGTTAGCGCAGGCAGGCAGTTTGAGCTACCCTAATGATATGACTCAAAAAGCTCAGTCAGGAACTCGTACGACTTGCTTGCACCAATGAACAGAATGAACTTCCAAATATGTACCCTATAATACACATACACATCCGATGGACTATACGATAATTGTAGGTATTACCTTGCACAAAACTTACCATCCTGTTTGTCCTTTCGCTGAGCACCATAACGGCGGTTAGTTTCTTCAGATCACTGATTGGCCATAGCATATTAGCCAGAATGAAAATATTCGATTTACCTAAGAAGCTGGTCGTATCGCCTACGATCGCCAGTATGCAGATAGCTACCTCCAATGATACGTATGTGCAAAATGTGACCAACATAGGTCCAAAGTATCGGCTCAGATTGTGCTGCAACGAATGTACGGTACGACTGTACAGCGTCAAATAAAACCGAAACACTCCTCCACTGTCAGTGTCTTGTGGGAGGTCTTTGGCAAGCCACATCAAGCGCTCCAGCTGAAGTTGGGCGATCAGAAGCAAGCAAGCGCACAGCCCCAACACATATTCCGTCGCCAAATCGATGTACATAAATAAACAGCTCATAATATACAACGGTACAAACAAATCGTGACCAAAGTCATGGAACTCATCGATGTAATAGTAATGGAAAAACAGATGAAATATCAAACCGTTCGCAAAGCAAACGCTTGCAAGCAGTGTCACCAGTCGGCTATTACTTTTGTGCCCCGTAAGCCTTATTAAATCCGCTTCGTTTTGATTGAGAGTGTTCACCAGGATGGCTAGTTGTCGTCGTTGCAGGACGGTTTGCCACGGTAAGATGCAAAACACTACACAAAATGTAATATTATGTGCGATGTAGAAAAATGGCCAAATAGTCCGATTATCGATCGCTACCATCGTAGGATAATCCATAACGTTACGATAAAGCGAGTATCCGCTTCCCAGCACGGTTATCCCGAAAAAGAGGACAAATTTCTTCGCTGCATGAGGGATGCCTTCATACGAATGGTTACAGTTCTTCTGCTGTATTGAAAACAAACCCAACAAGCGTAAGCAGCGAACTAAAACACGTAAGTTGTCGCACACGTTCATGATCTGGCACTGGCAACATGGTGGCAGTTGTGATGATGGGATAGCGCTATAATCTATCAATTAGGTTAAAACCGCTCCGCAACAACAGGGAATTACATTAAATATTCAATGTGTACATCAGCATGAGTGCCTTCCAGTCAGATCACAACTGTTCCAATTCAGAGATGATGAGTGATTCAGGGTCTCGCTCACGTTTCAAATAAAAAAGTTGGAATATGTTTCTTGTTATACTAATTATTGCTTAACTTAACACTTACCATAACGTTCACTCCTTCACCGAGCACAAACAATGCCATCAATTTTTTGATATCACACAACGGCCACATAATATTTGCCAGAACTATCATGACAGAACGATCCTTTTTTGTAAAGAAATTGATCGCATCCAGTATACAAATAGCTACCTCCAGACAAACGAATGAACAATCCATCAGAACTATAAGTCCAAAGTAAGGACTTAGATTTTCACGCAGTATTACGATTATCTTATTGTAAATGGCAATATAAAACTGAAATAAGCGATCCCTCTGGGTAATGGAGTCCAGATTCTTCGCTATCCACACTAGACGATCCAGCTGCAGACGAACGATCAGTAGCAAACAATCGCACAAACCTAACACAAATTCTGTTCCCAGATCAATGTACATGTATATGATACAAGTAATATACACCGGAAGAAACGGTGTATCGTTGATGTGATCACTGACATAGTAGAAGTGAAAGAAGACATGAAAGATCACTCCATTAATCACGATCAAAGTTACCAACATTTTGACTAGCCCATAATTAGTGGCCACACCGGTAAGATTGATCAAGCTAAGTTCATTTTCGTACAGTGCATTCATAGCGGCTGCCAGTCGATGGCGCTGCCGAAACGTTTGCCATGGTAGAACACACAAAACAAACCCGATCGTTACATTGTGTATGATTAACACAAACGACCAAATATTACCTTCGGTAGCTGTAAATGCATCATAATTAAAAATGCTTCGAACCAAGATATACCCACTACCCAGTACGGACGTCCCAAAGAAAAGGACGAGCTTCAGCGTCGCATTGTGGACACTTTGGTACGAAGGGACCAAATTGTCGTCGGTGTATTTTTGTACCGAAAGCAAACCAATGAGTCGCAAACAGCGGAATAAAACGCTCAAGTTGTCGCACACGTGCATGCCTTTCTACTGAAGAACAATACGACGCATTATGAATTTGTTTGTGGGTCAGTTTCTTAATGATGTAGGTTTTCTCGTTGATTTAATGTTTTATGAGACTGTCCTATTCTGGTTCGACCAATTATTGCATAAATAATTTCTCTAGCATCAACGCTACAAGGCTGAGTGGTTGTTGAGGTGCTGGAATTAGTGACTAATTAACACGTATTCAGTTATAAAGCGATTCATCGAAAGCATTTGTCATTCAGAAGAATGACATATGTTTGATCTTACAAATCACATTTAAACTTGTCCAACAATCAAATTTAAGGTTAAAATATGACTGTGTTTATACTTCTTACGACAATCTGCTCAGTTGTATATTAATGTAAAAAACACATTGGCTTGAAAGTATGCAGCTAATTTTCTTCTTGATTTAACGATCTATTTTGTCAAGCCGGACATCTAATGGCTTACGAGACTTGATGATCCAGATAGGATTTGAAGGTCGCTGTTGTTGTCGCCTCTCTCACCGCACCGTGTTTGTACCTTTTCTTGCCACGATCATCTCACACTCCATGGGAGTACAAAAGTGATCCTTAGGCGTGTTATTGCATACTTTCAAGCATTGCATACGTGCCAAGTCAACGCTGAAAAATCAAACATATTTAACTGAAAATTATGTTATCTACAATAGCTTAGTAGCAGCAGCGATTTTAGAACACAGTCAACGACCATAACATGTTAAACACACCGATTGTCGTCCGACCACCGATGTTGAACAGGATCATGCATAGCTAGTACTTGGACGGGTCTCACTTTGAAAAAAAAAACATGTGCCGTTGGTTTTGGAGTGGACTGACTCCACAACGACAACGGCTCTGACCTTACCACAGGCAGGAAGAAGAGATTGAACATTGTCTATAATGTTAGTGCACAGTCAATTGATGACTTTACGATCAGGTTAGTTTTAATTGGAATTTGCAGGCAAACTAGGCACTACGCAAACAAATTTAGTAAATAAATAATAATAACAATGTGGGTTGTAGGATGCTTTCAAGAGTATAGTAGGAGTTCTTCTGATGTAGTGGAACAAACGCAACACACTATGCTGACGTAACACACAGTGTCCTAAAGTAACAGCTATGACACTGAAGCTGACACATCACAATTGTAAAAATGAATAATTGAGAGTCTTGATGCAAATAAGATAAGATCTATGATTTGTTTAAATATCATTCAGGTTTACAATTTTGAAGATTCAATTTTACACTTACCATCACGTTCACTCCTTCGCCCAGCACAAACACTGCCAGTAATTTTTTGACATCATTCAGGGGCCACATAATATTTGCCAAAAATATCATGATGGAATGATCCGTTTTCGTAAAGGAACTGATCGCATCCAGTATACAAATAGCTACTTCCAGACAAACGAACGAACAATCCATCAGAACAATAAGTCCAAAGTAAGGGCTTAGATTATCCCGCAGTATTACGATTATCTTATTGTAAATGGCAATATAAAACTGAAATAAGCGATCCGTCTGTGTAAAGGAGTCCAGATTTTTCGCTATCCACACGAGACGTTCCAGCTGCAGACGAACAATCAGTAGCAAACAATCGCACAAACCTAACACAAATTCCATTGCCAGATCAATGTACATGTATATGATAGAAGAAATATACACTGGAAGGATCGGTCTACCGTCGAAAATGTATCGAAGATAGTGGAAGTGGAAGAAGACATGAAAGATCACTCCATTAAACACGATCGCAACTACTAGCATCTTCACTAGACAGTAGTTAGTGACCACTCCGGTAAGATTGATCAATCTGAGCTCATTTTCGTACAGTGCATTCATAGCGTCTGCCAGGCGATGGCGCTGCCGAAACGTTTGCCACGGTAGAACACACAAAACAAACCCAATCGTTACATTGTGTACGACGTTCACAAATGACCAAATATTACCTTCGGTAGCAGTGAACATTTCGTAATTTATAATACTTCGAACCAGTATGTATCCACTGCTCAACAAGGACATTGCAAAGAAAAGAACGAGCTTCAGCGTCGCATTGTGGACACTTTGGTACGAAGGGACCAAATTGTCGTCGGTGTATTTTTGTACTGAAAGCAAACCAATGAGTCGCAAACAGCGGAATAAAACGCGCAAGTTGTCGCACACGTGCATGCCTTTCTACTGCAGAACAATACGACGCATTATGAATTAAGTTGTGGGTTAGTTTCTTAATGATGTAGGTTTTCTCGTTGATTTAATGTTTTATGAGACTGTCCAATTCTGGTTCGACCAATTATTGCATAAATAATTTCTCTAGCATCAACGCTACAAGGCTGAGTGGTTGTTGAGGTGCTGGAATTAGTGACTAATTAACACGTATTCAGTTATAAAGAGATTCATAGAAAGCATTTGTCATTCGATCTTACAAATCACATTTAAACTTGTCCAATAATCAAATGAGATAATGCTTTAAGTTTGAAATAAGACTGTGTTTATACTTTCTGCGACTCTTTGTACGTAACGCAGACATTTGGCTTGAAAGTATGCAGCAAATTTTCTCTCTCGTCATCTTCTTCGTGACTTAACGACCTGGTTTGTCAAGCCAAACACCTAATGGCTTACGAGACTTACGAAAGATTGATCCAGATGGGATTTGAATCCTAAGTTCTGCTGTGTGAGAGTTGCTTTCGCCTCTTACACCGGACCTTCCCTTGCCCGTATCACCTCACATGCTATGTGAGTACAAGAGCGATCCTTAGGCATGTTAGGGCATAATTGCCGAGTCATCGCCGAAAAATATAATATATTTAACTGAAAATTAAATTGTCAATTGAAGCTTAGTATCAGTAGTGGTTATAGAACACCATAACTTGTTGAACACAACGGTTCTCGTCCGATCACCAATCACTTAGGCGGGTTTTCACAGCGACAACGGCTCTAGCCTTACCACAGCCAAGGAGAAGAGAATGAATTTTTTCTATATTTTTAGTACATAGTCAATCGATGACTTTACGATCAGATTAATTTGAAATTGAGTATGCAATAAATCCCGCGAGACAATCATTGTTAGTAAATGCATACTAAAACAAACATAGATTGAAAAGAAGCTCTCGAGTAAGGTTGTCGAACGCTTTCAGACGAATAGTAGGTATTCTTCCGCCGTAAGTTTACAAATGTAATAAGCTCAAACAGCTGTAACTCTGACATTGTCGCTCAAATTTAAGATACGGAAGATTATAGACGTTTTAAAAACAGGATAGATTCAAAACTTAAAAAAAAAAAGAATTATTGAGAGTCTTGGTTCAAATGTGATACATAATTTGTTAGAATATCATTCTAGTTAAAAATGAAAATAAAAAGTAAAAATGATTAAATCTAACACTTACCAGCATGTTCACGCCTTCGCCGAGCACAAACAATGCCATCAACTTTTTGATATCACTCAACGGCCACATAATATTAGCCAAAACTATCATGAAGGAACGATCCGTTTTCGTAAAGAAACTAATCGCTTCCAGTATACAAATAGCTACTTCCAGACAAACGTAAGAACAATGCATCAGAACTATAAGTCCAAAGTAAGGACTTAGATTATCCCGCAGTATTACGGTTATCTTATCGTAAATGGCAATATAAGACTGAAATAGGCGATCCGTCTTGGTAAAGGAATCAAGATTTTTCGCTATCCACACTAGACGATCCAGCTGCAGACGAACGATCAGTAGCAAACAGTCGCACAAACCTAACGCAACTTCCGTCCCCAGATCAATGTACATGTATACAACGCACGAAACATACACGGGTAGGAACGGTTCATCGTCGATGTGTTGACTGACATAGTAGAAGTGGAAGAAGACATGAAAGATCGCTCCATTCACCACAATCACAATAACCAACATCTTCACTAGGTAATAGTTAGTGACCACACCGGTAAGATTGATTAAGCTAAGTTCATTTTCGTACAGTGCATTCATAGCGGCTGCCAGGCGATGGCGCTGCCGAAACGTTTGCCACGGTAAAACACACAAAACAAACCCAATTGTTACATTGTGTATGATGAACACAAATGGCCAAATATTACCTTCGGTAGCAGTGAACACTTCGTAATTTATAATGCTATGAACCAATATATAGCCACTGCCCAACACGGACGTCCCAAAGAAAAGGACAAACTTCAGCTTTGCATTGTGGACACTTTGGTACGAAGGAACCAAATTGTTGTCGGTGTGCTTTTGTACCGAAAGCAAACCAATGAATCGCAAACAGCGAAATAAAACCCGCAAGTTGTCGCACACGTGCATGCCTTTCTACTGCAGAATAATACTGAGCTAAAGGAATTTTGTGGGTGGTCAGAGAATTCACTTGTAATACCTCCCGGTAGCAGATATGTTTTTCGATGATCTAGTTTTTATCCGCGCCGATTTAATGTTTCATGCGACGTGTCCTTTCTGGTTCGACCAACTATTGCATAAATAATTTCTCTAGCATCAACGCTGCATGGCTGAGTGGGTGGGCGCTCCTTGCATTGGCGTTTAATTAACATGTATTCAGTTATAAAGAGATTCACCAGGAACATCGTCATACTGAAGAAAACTTTTTTGATCTTATAAATCAAATTTAAATTAGTATAAACATATGGAATTTGAACTCTGGTTCTGCCGTGTGAAGATCGGCTATGGTGTCTGCAGCACCGGTCCGTTTTTCTGTAGTGAGGATTTACTATTCAACAACGTAGTATCAATAAGTATCGTTAGCCGTAAGAGGACCTGCGTGACCTTTGCAGATCGGTAAGCCAAAAAGAACAGGAAGAACATATTTCATATTTGACGAGTACATTGAATCGATGTCTTCGCGATAAGATGAATTTAAAGTTGATAAAAGTAAAATTTGAATATAGTGAATACCAGATCCCCAGCATGTTTATCTCATGATAAACATGAATAAAAATTTCTGAGATTAAAAATTTCTTCACTGCTTGAAGGATGCTTTCACGAAGGAAGCCCTATTGTCCTATTGAAAACAAACCCAACAAGTTCAAACAGCTGTAACACTAAAGTTGCAAATAGTTCGAGTATGCTTCTTGTTACACTGAATATTGAGCAATTTTACACTTACCATCACGTTCACTCCTTCGCCCAGCACAAACACTGCCAGTAATTTTTTGACATCACTCAAGGGCCACAAAATATTTGCCAAATCCATCACGATGGAACGATTCGTTTTTGTAAAGAATTTGATCGCTTTCAGTATACAAAAAGCGACCTCCAGACAAACGTAAGAACAATGCATCAGAACTATAAGTCCAAAGTAAGGACTTAGATTATCCCGCAGTATTACGATTATCTTGTCGTAAATGGCAATATAAGACTGAAATAGACGATCCGTCTGGGTAAAGGAATCAAGATTTTTCAAGAATCAAGAAGCTTCAGCGTCGCATTGTGGACACTTTGGTACGAAGGAACCAAATTGTCGTCGGTGTGCTTTTGTACCGAAAGCAAACCAATGAGTCGCAAACAGCGGAATAAAACGCTCAAGTTGTCGCACACGTGCATGCCTTTCTACTGCAGAACAATATGGCGCATTATGAATTTGGTTGTTGGTCAATTTCTTATTGATATAGTTTTTCTCGTTGATTTAATGTTTTATGAGACTGTTCTATTCTGGTTCGACCAATTATTGCTTGAATAATTTTTCTTGCATCAACGTTGCAAGGCTGAGTGTTAAGTTGCTTGAATTATTGACTATTAACAAGTATCCAGCTATAAAAATATTCACCGAAAGCTTGCCATGCAGAAGCATACTTATCTTTGAACTTCTTTTTCTTGGCTTAACGGCTTATTTTAGGCCACCTCGGCCATCTTCTGTACGCCTTCTGTTCATTTCATTCTCTCCTGTGATGTGAAGTTCAATGTGAAGTCAATGAAGAATAAGTAGTGGAATTAGTAGGTTCGACGCTCGTAAATATCGCGGTGTCTCCCTTACTTTGTGCTCTTTTTAAAAAATTTGAATACATTGTCCTTTCCTCTGTCCTTCCTTGTGTGTTTAATTACATCTCTTCATCAGCATGGCTTTATGCCAAAATGTTCTTTCTCGTCTCTTGTGCTCATGTCCCTTGTCGCGTCAGTCTATCGTTTGAAGCAGCATGCGAATTTTTCCTGATTCACCTTTTTCTTGCCAAACTAAATAGACCCGGCCCTGTTCTAACTCGGTAAAGTTCCTATCTTCATGGTAGAACTTACAAAGTTAAAAGTTAAAACATCTTCTAAACTCGTTATCTGATTGTCGTCCTCTTCAAAATTTCCTCGATTCTATTTTCGCTTTGTGCTGTGCAAATTGTCTATCACTGTGTCTGCAGAAATGTTACATTATCCCGTTTAGTCGTTCTACCAACATGATCCTTTGGAAACACATAATTTGTGGCATCGACATAAATTTTGTTTCCTTCATCAAGGAACTCCGTGTCTGGTTAGAGGCGAAACATACGTTTAACGAACATTTGGAATATGCTCAAAGCTTTTCGTATGTTTGTTTCTCGTGACTCATTTTTACTCGCATGTCCGTAATCCTTGATGTTTGAAGGCCTGAAGGTCAACAACCATAACATGTTGAACACACCGGTTTTCGTCCGATCACCGAAATTGAACTGCATTGTGGATGGCTACTAGTACTTGGGCGGGTTTTCGCTTGGAAAAACCATGTGCCGTTGGTTTTGGAGTGGTCTGGCTCCGCTGCGACTACGGCTCTGTCCTTACCACAGTCAAAAAGAAGAACATATTCTACGTTGTTGGTACATAGTCAAATGATTGTCAATAGATCAGATTAGTTTAAAATTGACTTTGCTGCAACTATTGTAGCAAACTCAACTAAATCAAACAGCTCTCAAACTGAATAATTCAGGCTTACGGTGCAAATGAAAATGTTGGAATTCTTGTCGTTCTAATTATTGTTTAATCTAACACTTACCATCATGTTCACGCCTTCGCCGAGCACAAATAGTGCCGCCAATTTTTTGACATCACTCAGCGGCCACATAACGTTCGAGAGAATCTTCAGGACGGGGGGATCCTGTTTCGTAGCGAAGTTTATCGCATCCAGTAAACAAATAGCCACTTCCAGACAAACGTAAGAACAATGCATCAGAACTATAAGTCCAAAGTAAGGACTTAGATTATCCCGCAGTATTACGATTATCTTATGGTAAATACCAATATACAACTGAAATAAGCGGTCCGTCTGTGTAAAGGAGTCCAGATTTTTCGCTATCCACACTAGACGTTCCAGCTGAAGACAAACGATCAGTAGCAAACAATCGCACAAACCTAACACAAATTCCATTGCCAGATCAATGTACATGTATATAAGACACGTAACATACACTGGTAGGAACGGTCTATCGTCAAAAATATATCGAAGATAGTAGAAATGGAAGTAGACATGAAAGATCACTCCATTAATCACGATCACAACTACTAGCATCTTCACTAGACAGTAGTTAGTGACCACTCCGGTAAGATTGATCAATCTGAGCTCATTTTCGTACAGTGCATTCATAGCGTCTGCCAGTCGATGGCGCTGCCGAAACGTTTGCCATGGTAGAACACACAAAACAAAACCAAACGTTGCGTTATGCACAATGTACACTAATTGCCAAATGCTTCCTTCTGCATCGGAAGGAGCACCGTATTGTAAAATTCTATAATACACTAGATATCCGCTGCCCAATACGGATGCGAAAAACAGAAGGACGAACTTCAATGTTGCATTGTGAACACTTCTGAACGAAGGGATTGAATTGTCGTCGATGTGTTTTTGAACGGTAAGCAAACCGATCAGTCGCAAACAGCGTATTAAAACGTACAAGTTGTCGCACACGTGCATGCCTCCCTACTGGCCAGTCACATTGAGCGGGATGAACCATGGTAGTTGTTAGATTGTTCATTCATAATTTCGCAGCGAACAAATATGTTTATTTATATTCGAGTTTTTTTTTTGTGACAGTTTTGTGAGACGGGTCCTGTTGTAAGCCGATTAGGGATTGAATAAATTATTTCACTAACGTCAAAGTTATATTGCTGACTGGTAAACTGACTGTTTTCCTCACCTTCATGATAGTTAGTTCGTACTCAGTTATAAAGAGATTATACGACGATTTTATGCATAGAAATACTCTTGTGTTTAGACCCTCAACGACACTTTGCTTAGTTAGTCGATGCAATGCGCGGCTGGAAGTATGCAACATTTTTTTCAAGCTTCAGCAACGATCTTCTTAGAAGCTATGGACGTACATTAGGCATTAAATAGTTGCCCAGTCCTTGAATAAAAAAATGACTACGAGCTGAAAATGGTGTTGTTTGTAGCAGTACTAACAAAACATAAGTCATTATACAGGCAAATTATTACATATTCTTAATTTTTGCATCATTTATTTATGAAATACTTACCATTGTTTTGACACGTTCGCTGAGTAGAAATAATGCGATCAATTTTTGAACATCTATCAACGGGCAAATTATATAACTCAAAACCACACCGTCGAACATTGCTCTACTCACAATAAGACGATACAGGTCCAGTATACAGATCGCTACTTCGAAGCACACGTACGAACAGTGCAGCACAATCAATAAACCGAAATAAGGGCTCAAGTTGTTCGCCAGTAGAATGAGAATTTTGTAGTAAATGGTAGCGTACAACTGAAGCAAACGATCAGCCTGAATACCTACACCAAGAGTCTTTGCAATGCGTACTAAACGTTTCAGTTGAAGGCAAGCAATTAGCAATAGACAATCGCACAAACCAAAGACAAATTCAATCCCGGCATCAACGTACATAAATATACAGTTGCCAATGTATATCGGGATAAACGATTTCTTAGAATGGTAATATGTATTGATGTACAGTATTTGAAAAAGGAAATGCGCCACTATTCCTTTGCATACGATTACGGACGCAAGCAAGCTGACAATGTGATAGTCAGTGGCATTGCCAGTAACATCGATTAGATTAATCTCATTCTGGAGAAGAGCGTTCATAGCGTCCGCAAGTCGTTTTCGCTGTCGGAAAGTCTGCCACGGAAGAGAACAACATACCCCACAAAGGGTAAAATTATGCACAATATACACCAATGTCCAAATAGTTCCGGGATCGATCTCAAGCACCATCAAGGAATTATCTTTAATGCTCCAATAAATTGAATATCCACTGCCCAGCACGGCTGCAACGAAGAGTATCACACACTTGAGGGCCGCATGGGAGGTACTTTGAAACGTGGGTTTCGTTGATCGATCATTGCGTTGAATCTCTTGTATCGAAAGTAGACCCAAAAACCGCAAACAACGTATTAGGACATGCAGGTTGTCCGTGACGGGCATGTTTATTAGTTACTGAAATGAACACGGAAGTAATACTGACTGTTATACGAACTGTTAGAAAATTCCACTACGTGTTTGTAAGTGGGATACGAGGACCCGTAGAGCAAACACATAAATTCATTAAACATTTACCTCAACAAACACGTGGGAAAAATAGAGCCAGCTGGTCGATTGATATAATTGCATTGTATTTACTAACGTTATTAATAGGACCGGGAGCATTCAAATAATAATGAAGATCTAGTACGAAGTATGCTCAAATCCATTTTATTGTAAAAACCTTGACCGATTTCTTCCTAAAAACGTTACTGACATGCTAATCTTGGGTTAACGACCTACTACTAGGAGGTCAGGCCAGCCGTCAAATGGCTTACAATACACGCTGATGCCACTTAGTTGGATAGTCAGTGCTCACTACGGAGGGACGGTCCCCGGATAAGCTTTGATCCCCAGTTCTGCCATGTCAAGATCGGCTTTCGCCTCACCGCCGGGCCACCCTTTACATGATTAACAGAATTTACATATAAATAGTTAAATTTATCCAGGAAAAAAATTCTCTTTAAAGTAATCAAGTATTTATTTTCTCTTTTATTACAGAATAGCGAATTAGACTTCTTGGAGTGGTCTCCGATCAGTAATGATATATTTATGATCACCGATAATATGCCCACGGATACGCTGTTCTCTACACTAGCCCAGTATCCGTTTCCCGATTCGAGAGAGATAGGTAAGCGCACGTGCAAAGCGTAATCCCAAGAACTTCAAATTGAACTAATTTGTACTTCTTGCAGCTCGTGGCGCGGGGCGGGCCGACTTCATCCAGCCCAGCTTGGGCCCGCTACAGCCAAACCTAGATGATTTGATGGATTTGGATCTAGACTTTCTGAACTTCTCGCGACTAGCCCCAGTACCGGAAGAAGCATCAGACGATCTGCTGAAAGCGATCGATTACAATTATCCACTCGGTATGTACACCACCCAAACCATTTCGCAGCTCCGCTTGCACTAACTTACTTTACTCGTCCATTTTCTATCTCGGAAGGGTCCAACCAACTAACCAACACAGGTAGTAGCATACAGGAAACGCCGGAGACACTGGCAGTCTCCGGCACCAACCAACAGACGAACCAGCCGCACCAAGCAACCGGCTGTATACAGCAGCAGCCACCGCCTGGCATTCAATACTCGGCAAAGATCTATGCACAAACCTTGCAACCGTCGGGTGGCGGTGGATCATCATCAGCCTCCTCCTCGGTACAATCTTCCATTGCCCAGCAGCTTAGCAACGCAATCGATTCGTACCTGTCCGATCAGCTTATTGGTGGTGCTAGCCTGAGTAGCAATAGCCAGACGTCTGCGTCTCTAGCCACATCGCTCGGTTTAGGTCAGGTGGCATCGGCTCAATCACATCAGCAGCATTCGTCGCTTGCCAGTGGTAGTGCCAGTAACGACGAGCTGGCGCGCAGTGTTAAATCCAAATTTTCCCGTGGATACGCCAAACACAACTACGACCCTAAATACCCACCGACGCCCCATCAAACGATGGCATACAACATGGTTTCGCAACCACACATGGGACAAACGGGCGCAAATAGTGCGGTCCTTGGGACATCCAGTCCCTACGGTAGTAACACTTCCGTTGGTTTCCAGAATGTGATTTCTTCGTCTGCCGCCGCTTCCGCATCCTCCTCATCCTCCACTTCGGGCATTCTTCAGATGGGTTCGGGTACCATCCCATCATCCCTAACGCCCAGTAGTATGCAGCTACACTACAACCATTCCGCTTTGCAGAACGCAACTAGCAATCCTGTCAATCTCTCCAACAGTCCCGGTGCATCCAGCGCTGGTGGTAATGGTAGTAGCAACATACGGACACCATCACAAATGGGCGGCACTGGTGGTACATCTGTGGCACAGCAACCGAACGTGTCCGGCGGGTCGGTAATGCTCATGCAAAGCCTCAACTCTAAGCTGTTGACACACAGCCAATCGCTGCCGGTACCGGCGTTGCCGCAAGCAAAACCAGCTCCACCACAACCCCGCTCAACCTCAATGCCGACCGGGCCAAACTATAACCAAATGTTGGCTTCGCAGCACTCTCCGCCCGGTAGTCTGCATGCATCACAGTCGGGAAGTAGCTACAAATCTTACCACGGACACCAACCGCAACCGTACAAGATTCCCTCGCAAACGGTCGGTGCCGGCGGTTCGTACGCTAGCGGAGTGCGATCAATGCGTCACTCGTCCCCGCCGCACGGTACACTACTGCAGGCTACATCCGGTTCCTCGGGGGGATCCACGGCAATCGGTATGAGCTCGGGTTCCGGTGCACCCGTCGGACTATCGAACGCTTTAGAGCAATCGCAACAGCAGCTGCAAGATCTTCAGCTTCAACAGCAGCAACAGCAGCAACAATCGATTATCCAATCGGGTGGTGGCCTTCAGCAGCAACAGCAGCAAACCCAAGCCAAACGTCATCCACCGCATCCCACCAAAGAAATGTTCCGCTCGAACAGTCTTCCGATCAATGCAACGTTTCCGCTGCCACCGAAGGAAGCGGAAAACTTTGCCATGCCTCGGTACCATCAGTCCACACAGAAGGCCAACGCGAAGTTGCGCACACGCAGCAACTCGATGATCATGAAGCAACAGACGGGTGTTATAACGGGCCCGGGCGGGATGGGAATGGTGGGATCCGGCAGTACGGCAATGTCCGGTGGTGGTGGAGGAAACTCGCAGCACATGTCGCCGACACTGCACGCCACCTCCAGTGAACCGATGCTCAACGTTACCAATAGTGCGCTGCTTGCCCAACTTTTAACCACTAATAGTAAGTATCCGTTTCCCTAAAAGTAATAGTATGTCCCTAAAAGTAATATGTCCTAAAAAGTAAGTACAGTATCCAACCTACTAGTAATGGAAAATTTCATATCGCTGCTGGAGACGCTTAGAATCTAGTGCGAAATCTTGAATTTATATCATGATTTTGTATCTCTACAGGCCAATCCAATGTCCGATATCCTGAGACAGAAGGACTACGAAAGCGCGTTTTTCTTCCCCAAAAAATGGGAATTGTCCTTTGATCCCTTTCCCTTCCCATAGATATTACGCACTATCGTCTGATTAGTGAATTGGAGTCTGTTATGTTTATCTATTTTTACATCTTAATTTTTTATGTTTGTTTTATACGTTTGCAACGATAGTGTTGACAATGCGCGGGTTGCTATTTTGGCCTAAGAAACGACAGCAATTGCTTTAGGAGATCCTAAAGTCGTAACTGGCGACCTTGCCGTTGGCGGAATGTCTGGACTCGTAGCCGCAGTAATACTTACAGGATTTTTGTGGCTTTCGGCTCCACGCGTATTATAGGCGTCAGGGTCGCCAGCGACAACATTAGAAGAATTGTGAAGCTAGCTATAAGATTAGATTTTAAGGAATGCGGCCTGGCCGTCATTACGAAGTAAAAAAAAAAACGCTAATAGTAAGCATGCGTGATGGAAGTTAACTGGTTCAGTTGGAAACAGGAACGTGATACTTAATTGTGCGTTTTTTTCTTCTCTCAATTCCAGACGCAAGTACCTTACTGAGTAAACAATCACACAGTACATCATCAAGTGCCATAAGTACCTTAACGCAGTCTTCGTCGCAACATCAGCAGCACCAACAGCAACAGCAACAGACGAGTCTGTTCCAAACGATGTCGATGGGAAATACCATTTCTCCATCATCCTCACAGCTTCAGTTGCATCAGCTGCAGCAACAACAACAGCAGCAACAACAACAACAGCAGCAGCAACAACAACAGCAACAGCAACAACAGCAGCAACAGCACCATCACCACCAAATGTCCAGTGCAACACCCGGTCCATCCAGCAGCAGTACGATGCGACCCCAAACGAGCCACAGTTCTGTGCTAAACTTTGCCTCCTCTACCGGCATGTCGCTATCGCAGCAGAGTCTTTCACCCGATTCGGCACACGACACGGACGGTCCCATGTCGCCGACCAGTTTGGGTGGTAGCGGCAGCAATAGTGCAGGCGGAGCCGGTAGTAAGTTTCCGCGCAGCGATAGCCAGCGTCGTACCGGGCACATACACGCGGAACAAAAGCGTCGCTACAACATAAAGAATGGGTTCGATACGCTGCACTCGTTGATACCGCAGCTGCAGCAGAATCCGAATGCGAAGGTTAGTGCCGATTTGTTGTTGGGGTGGACAGAGATTCCTGTATTAATTATACCCTTTCGTTCTTCTCTCTTCTTCCTTCTATACGCAATAGCTAAGTAAAGCGGCCATGCTGCAGAAGGGTGCCGATTACATCAAGCAGCTGCGCTCGGAACGCACGTCCGCTAACGATCAGATGGATGCATTGCGCCGGGAGATTGATCAGTTGAATAATTCATTAAAGTAAGAAAGCGCTTTAATGCAAATCTCGACTTCACACTATTCGACTATTCTTTAATCGGTTCCCCATTCGTGATTGTAGCAACCTTCATACCGCACTGCCTGCCAGTGGGGCACCCGTGTCCCGCCAGCGAACCGGTCGCGTGAAGGAACTGTACCACCACTACGTCCGACAGCGAACGCTGGAGAACTGGAAATTCTGGATCGTAAGTCGGAATGAAAAATGTTTTGCTTTGTCACTTCAAATGGCATAATAACCCATCTCACCGTGTTACAGTTCGGGTTGATCTTCGAACCGTTGCTGAATTCCTACAACCAGACGGTTTCCGTCGCGAGCATGGATGAGATGTACCGCACTAGCCAGCTGTGGGTCGATCAGCACTGTTCATTGGTAGAGCTAAGGCCTGGTAAGGAATGATTTATTTGTTTTACCATTTTCCGCTCGATCATTCGTTCTCAGTTGTGATTTATTTTTGTGTAGTCAAATCATATGTCTATGACATTTTTTAGTGTTTATGCATAGAGGTTTTTAATTTCCGAGACTACATTTGCCTCTCTAGAATTTTTTTTTAAATAGAATCTGAAATTTCTACGCAAAAAATATTAGTGAACTTGCTGCATGACTCGGGATTATTGATCCATTTTAAAATTCATGAACTATAAATCAATTCCATCCATATTTATCCATTTATTCAACTTTTTTTCACTCTGCTATAATCACGCCGGCCATTGAATGGCTGGCTTTACTAGACTTACTGATAACCACGTAATTGGATCGCTTTACTTACTTTTCTGGCGCTACAACCGCTTCGCGGTTTAGCCTGCTGCAGAAATCCCCTAAACCGCTCGCAGTCCAGCGCCGTCGTCTGCCAGTCCATTATTCCAGCCTTTCTGGCGGAATCATCAATTACATCTTACCATCACAATTTGGGCCTACCACGCCTCCTCTGTCCATATGGACGACCTAAAAAGACTTTACGGCTTAGGTCGTACGGTGAAGAGTGAGAGTTCATCGTACAGCTCGTAGAGCTCGTCATTGTAGTGGCTCCTCCATATACTGGGCCACATATACGGGACCAAGAATCCTTCTGAGCATCTTCCAAGCTTTCTGAAATCAATGTTTAATATTGTTAACATATTTCTACTCTCTAACCGACTTATATATACCCTTCATTTTAACCACCTGTCTAGTCAAACATCCCATATCAATTGCACGTACTTCTATATCGTTTTTGGATGAATCGCTAAAGTATTGGGTGTTTACTGTATAGTTGGTCGAGTATTCGCATGCGCTATTCTCAAAAAAAAAAAAATATCGCCTCACCCAATCATTTGCTTTTCCCTGTATGTTTTTCTTTAATTCCCTGTAAATTAAAAAAAAGTAAAAATTTTGAGGACTAATCCAAAACTGATAATATGGCGTCCAGCCGTCACGCATAATAATTTAATTAAAATAAAAAATTAACTAATGAATACCTATTGAAAAAAAAAGGTTAAACAAGTGGAATTGATTAATAAAATCTGTTCGGTACATTCACGCCTGGGAATGCTTATTGTGCTTGGAAATCACTCATTTTTCAGGATTGAACGGAAAATCATTTTATTGAAGTGACACTCCGCACTATTAGATAGAAAGATAATTTTTAACATTATCCTTTATTTTTAGCTGTTTCTAATCAGCTACGTCAGCTGTCCACGACGACGGATGTCCTGTCGGATCCTCCAAGCTCACTGCAGGAGGAGGTACTTAAGGCGATCTCCAATTCGAGCAGCAACTGTCTCGTGCCGCGTGGCTCCGGAAAGGGAAGCAGTCGTGGTGGCAGTAGCACCGAAACAAGTCCCCATCGATCATAATAGTTTGTTGCTTGTTTTTCCCTGTCCTGTTTTTCTGTTTTTGTTTTCCTTTATCCTGTTTTTTTTTTTTTTTTTTGTTATAATATGGAACACAATTTTGAAACCTTCAAGCATAAAAATAATGTTCAAAAGAGTGCATCGAAGAGAAGGTAGGATTGTTTTGGTACTATGTTTCTTACTACACTAAAGGCGGCAAGCTAGAGCATATTATGAAATTAATCACTGACACACACACACACGCATAACTGCTATTTTCCATTTTCTTATCGCCTGACGTGATAAAATACGCTCAAATTACGGATAGTAGTACACACAATGTAAGAAACAGTGCCTTCTGCAGCGGTTCGAGATTAAAACCTAAGGATGAGCTCCCAATCAAATCAGGTGTTTGCAATGCAATAAAAAATGACGTTACCATAATCTCAGTGAAGTGGCAAGTCCACAACTCCAGTTGCTGACCATGTTCGGATCACCGACCGACACAAAAAAAAGTCTAATTAGTCTATTCGCTCGTTGTTTGTTGGTGTTGAGGTATGAGTTATGAGTTTTTATTATCTAAATCTTACCAAACGTAAGCTTTTCTATCGTATCAATTTTTGTTTTGGCACACCATATAAGCTCCTTTTTCTACGTTTACGTTAAGCCTGTCGTCATTAAATTTTTGTTAAGAGTTGTTAGCATTCTTTCCTACTCTACTCTCCTTCTTTTACTTTATGTTCTTGTTTAAGCGTACTTTGCTTTAATGCGTTCATTTGTCAACTTGTTTCATCCACGAACGAGCGTTAGCGGAAGCGAATAATTTGTCCTAGGCTACAATGTAAGCGATAATATTAATCTGTTTTTTTATAGCTTTAGACATCGTTAGTAGATTTAGTGATTTGTTGGATATATTGCGAGACCGTTGCTGTTATAAATGTATGTGAAAAGTATGGTGTATTGCCTTATATAGGATGTGTACATTAATGCTCGGCATTAACATTTTGAAACAGGTTAGGTGAACCCTAGCTAATTGGCTATATACGCTACGCTATACAGTCGAATGTTTTTATTTTTGATGTACGACGGAGTTGATCTTATCTAAATAACGCTTTGATTTTGCATCCATGCTCGTTATGGGTCATGCATGCTGGTAATACAAAATCAAAGAGAGAATACAAAAAGGCTGTTGTGTTTGCGGTACATCACACTTTAGTTAGGGTCAAACACACACACACACACACACACAAACAACACCACATTACATCAGGCTCATGCAAATATCGTAGCTCCCAGGGGTAGGGAGCAGCTCGAGAAAGTACAATTAGGTTCCGAAATGTTAGACAGGGAAAAATAACAGTGTATGGTGAGATTTTGCTACAATGTAAATGTGAGTAGTAGAAGATAAAAAAAAAATTAAAACGCATTGAACTGAGATAAATGGGGTGAATGGGGAGTTTCGTTACTATTGTAACTAAAATTCCCATTCAAACCCTCTCAAAGCAACTAGTTTACAGCAAAAAAGAGTTTATTGTGCGCTTCGATCGCTTATTGACTTGAGAGCGTCCGAAATTGCTCACACTTGAGCGATATTATGCTATAAATGTACCTTCCAGCCCTTTTTGTGTCCATACATCATCATATTATCCTTATTTAAAATGAGTGCTCTTGCTACAAGCCGAAAGCGCTTCACTATAGTAAGGTTGTTGTGCAGTTGAACAATCTCGTCCTTGTGGCATTTTCCACGTCTTGGGCTAATGTTTAGTTAGTGAAACCAGCGAATACAACTAGTGTTGGGTCAGCTGTTGTGACTGACCGGAACGATCCGCTCACGCTCATCTCGGAGAGCGGTATGCACTAGCTCAACATTGTGCGTTATGCGCTGAGACTTAATGGATATCGAGACCCATAGAAATAAAGGTAAGGATTATCCTGATCGTCTCTGCTATCATCTGTTTCTACTGGAGCGCATCAGGGAGCACATCTATGGTGTTCGCGATGGTCACCTACACCCCAACCTGGATATTCATGTGGATTTTCGCGACTTCTCCTGCCGTTGAGGCCCCTGGCGGCCGCCTGCTGAGGTTAATCCGCCACTGGGTGTGGCTCTGCTTGATCTCGGGACATAGTCTTATCCGCTTGAGGTGAACCTAGACAGAAACCATTAACTAATAAGTGAAGAACTCGACTTCATCAAAAATGGGATGTTCAAGATGCCATTACGGGAATGAGCACCAGCATGAACGATGAGCGGATTCTTCCCACTCATGATGCCAATGCTAAAGGGAGCAACTTTATAACTGCAGGCTGTATATCGGCACTGCGCTCAATCAAGTAAATGTCAAAAACATGCTCAAAATTAAAACGATTTATTTAACACTATTAAAACGAACGACACTATTAAAAAGAACAAGAGTTAACTTAATTTTCATTACCATATTGCATCCATATAGAAGAAGCTGACTAACCCGGGTGTTGCCCATTTGTTTAGAATATCAGGTTTTCCAGAAATCAGGTTTCCGTGACTTGGTTAACTGACACATGTAAGGAATCGTTCGTTGTAAGGCTAATCCTTATTAAACTGATCACATCATTATCCTCCCAACTCGATTCAGCTCCGCAAGTCGACTCAATCTACTCTGATTTTAAATCGGCTTTTGAGTTCCCCATTCCTTATTATTAGATAAATTGTCACTTCTTGGAGTCAATTGCCGTATTGTTTCATTGTTGTGTTCCTTTTTATCTGATGAAATCGATCCTCTCTTCCCCTTTTTCTTTCGGATCTAGACTACCGCAAGTAAGTGTCCGTAGCCCTCTGTTGTTTGTCCTTTTTATTAATGATCTCTCCTATACGCTTCAAAATATCCTTGATTGGTTTACATCCTGGTGTTCTCGTAATTCCCTTACACTCTGTCCTGTTAAATGTAATTCCATTTCATTTAGTCGTTCCCGAAATCCTTTCATGTTCCCTTATGGCGTTCGTATGTTCCTCAGTGGAATCGGTGTAAATCGTGTTTCGGTCATCAATGTCCCAGATTTTTGGATTCACTATGGTCTTAGTTCTTCGGACTTAATTTGTTGAAACGTGTGGCCAGCTATTTTTCCGACCCATTAGAGCATCAAGGTTCTGTTCTGCTCGTTGGCCAGGCCATTGCTGGAGTACTATTCAATTTTCTGTACCTCGTATTGAGCGGTCTTTCATCAGGTTTTCCACTACTAAATGGCTGGGTGATTCGGCCTCTGTTCTACCTCCTTACGAGTCCAGATGTCAACTGCTAGGCTTACGCTCTCTGCAAGAGCTTACTAGCTCAATCCTCTTTCTTCGTTTGCAATCTTCACAATCTCCTATATTCTCCTGCTCTCCTATCCTCTATCCACTTCTATGTACCTTCCAGCCCTCTTCTCGCCCTTGTCCTCCTTTATTTATCCCTAATAGGCGCTCTGCGGATGGTCGGAAAGATCCTCTGCTTCGTGCTATGGTCAGCTTTAACTTTGCGGATCACGGCTTTGATTTTCATTCTTCCTTAAACTCATCCAACCTTAATAATAATAATAATCACTCCTGTATAAAAGCAGCTAACTGGAAATTACTCCAGTTACTACTCGTGTTCATGGTCGTATCATCTCCGGACTAGAAATGCTCGCCCATTCCTGGAACATTTTTTTCATTTTCAATTTCCAACTGACGAAACTGGGTGATAATCACAAGGTATGTTACGATCGAACTAACAACCTGTAAGCGAAACGATACTCTTGTTTAGCAATACTTTAGAACAATGGAAAACCCCATCAAAATGTGCTCACCATATAGTTTAAACTGTTGTCGATGGGAAACAATCCGTACACGGTGAAACTAATGTCCTGAAAATGGCACTTGATGAGCAGCTTATCGATCATGTTGGCCAACCGTCTATTGCGAAGGGAAGTAATTCCGCAGTGTTGCGTTAGTTGCGTTATCTTTTTTACCTTAGGCGTGAAAGATAACATGTTTAATTAGTCAGCTAAAGCCATTTCAGTCGAAACAATGTTCTTATCGCCAAGACGCTCTTTGAATTCCTTCAAATTAAAATCTGCAGCTTAGTTTTGAAAAACTTGTTTTTGTAGATTTTTAAGTTGCGATAACGCTGTGTCCTGGCAATCCACCCTGGACTATCAATTGTGTTTTGCATCATATTTATAGAGCGTCGTTGTGAAACATCTTGCTTTTTTAAGTTTTTTCGACTGTTGAATTTGTCTCGTCAAAGATCGATACACAGTCTATTATTCATTCCAATATTCTCATAGCCCAGACGTGCCTTCGTCCCAATTCTTCGTATGTTTATCAGTACATGTTTTAAGAATTATTTTCCGATGGTCGCTACCGCAAGTCGCTTTAAGTAAATGTTAAAGCACATGAAACATTTCATTTCCATATTTTTCGCACTTCATAATCGTACTTGTCTTTACTACACTCGCTAATGTGTACGGTAGATATGATCCGATGTTTTAAAAGTGGTTAACGTTTCATCCGATAGGACTGGTGTCAAATCCCATCCTGAACGTTTCACCGCACATTTCTCAGTATGATTGACCATTCGGCTTTGATTAAAAGAAAAGTCCAGACGGTTTAAAATGGCAAAAAAAAAAATCCCTGGCAGGTCCTTCACGTCTCATGGTCGTTTGATAAGTAGATAAAAGGATATTTTTACCCAAATACAATTGTAATGGAGACGCCTAGTAGGTTTCGTGCCATGTAATGGAACATTTGGATAATTCACTGGATTATTTAAAGTAGAATATGGAATATTGCAAACTTTTTGTGGAACATTACAATTATATAATGGAATACTCCATTATAATTCAGTTAGGAGGGATTGTAAGAGATTGTACTATTCCACTACATGGAACGAAACCCTGTCACTCAGGTACTGGATGGATCGCTAGGACACAGTGTCCTCGTAAGAACATTTTCGAAAATTACCAATCAATCAATTACCTTTCCCGCAACCGATCCTGCTATAGCCAGCAATCCCACGACAAGCGCACTCCTCCATCCCACCATCAGCAAGTGGTCAAAAATGTACAAATTTACCTTCGGATTAAACTGAAAATCACTGTATATGATGTCGAAATACACTATGCACGTAATGGAAATGATCCACGACGCACTAACGCCCAGAAACAGTACCGCGTAGATACGATTAACGCACTGGACGCACTGCAGCAGATCATCCCTTAACTGCAGCACCGCACAAAAATCGCCCACACTGTCACGATCGATCGCGTCACAGCACATCCATCGCAAACGGTCAGCACACTGTCCTATTGCGAACAGTAAAAGCAGCACATGAAAAAGGTACAAATCTGTCAACAACAGCTCCCAACGTATCTGTAGTACCAGATGTATGTCGGGTTGAAAGTTGCGCAAGAAAATGAAACAATTATACACGATACAGAGCAGCAGGGACAGTAGGGCCAGCACACGGTACGGTGGTTCGGAACGTTCTTTACGATCGGCCGCCAACCATGCTTCAATCGCGCGTTCTATACGATCGAGCAATTGGACGAGCGTTTCGAAGCTGGATACGTTCAATCCATTAGCAATGAGCATTAAAGTTATCACCAGCGTGTCGACTGTCGATGCAAGAAGCCACATGACGTACGATAAGAAGTTTAAGAACAGCGAGTACCCGGTAAGGATGGTTGCCCGTAAATATGTCACGACAAGAATCACCACCAGTGCAAGGACTATTCGAAACAGATAGGAACGAAATCCTCGCCTTCTCGTTCGCGGTCTTGCATGCTCAGGAACGTAAGGAATTAGTGCACACCATTTGAAGAGCACTAGAAACACGTGCAGATGGCGAAAGATACCCATTGCTAGTGGTACGCAGCGAAGCAGAAGCCCTCGGGCCGTGGAAGGTACGTACAGTGTGGCACAAAGCAACTGCAACTACGATAGGGTATCTCGAGATTTTTTTTACGATTTCTCATAGAGTTTTGCTCTCTTGACGATGTTTTTTTTTAGCGCGTGACGATATAAATTTGTTTTGAAAATTAAGTTGGAAATTTTTTAATTAAATAAATTTGGGCATGAAGAAAAATATTTGTTCACGCGCCAAAAAACCTCGGAACAAGAACAAAAATATATGGACGCTCGTCAAAAAAACCTCGGGACGCAAACAAGCTCCTTCATGCATTTGAACAAAGCAAGTCCATCTAGCATTTAAATATGTGTATTATCTTTGATATTTAGTAGCGTTAGCAGAGGCAGATTTACCCCGTTCTGAGGCGCCTACGCGGAAATGGCGTTGGGCATATTTCATGCCCTGGGCCCTGTAATTCAACATCTCTTTCGAGTTCGGGCTGCCCCACGTGGCCGCTTATAGGAAGATTCGTTTCGGAGTGTTAACACTATTTTTTTAATAACACCCATAGCAACACCCCATTACCGTGAGCAGATTACAATTCTGAATGCTGTTTATAAGAACCGGTGCCATAAAATTTTTCTTCTGCGGCAGATTCTCCAGAAATGCCAAAAGCACCAGACCACCAAGCACCGAGCTCTGCTCATTGTGTTTAAGCCGTCTGCTGCTTAATCAGTCAAGCAGTCAAGCTGGAGGCTCTAACTGTGAGAGAGCCCGACTCCGAAGCAGATGAAGATGAGATGAGGCTTAGATGAACACAGCGAACTCGCTGGCTGGATTAGGTGCAGTCGAACCTCATGTAGATCGGTGTGAGGAATGCAGTTCCTGGACTGAATTTTCTGGAACCAAAAAAGAGGCATTAAAGCGCTGTATCTGGGAAGTTTTGTCGTATTGTCTGCTGCCAAAATTTTTCCACAATTTGTAACGACTTAACTGATTTACCAATGAATTGGGCAACATTTTGACTACTTCTCATCCAGAAACACTGAGAATGAAAAACAGACGGGATCTCATAAGTATTAAACTTCGTAAAAATGTTCCCAAATATTTCTAAATACCCGTTTCGATTAATCATTTGCACCGTTTGTAAAAAAAGACGTCATAGGTTTTTGAGTCCTTTTCTCGTTGATCAGCACAGCACAGCTTAGGCAGTTGTGTCGGTCATTGCTGTATGGGAATTGAATAATTAACTACCACATTTCCTCCCTCCTGTTAAGCCACTTAAAAGATAAAATCATTTAACGTGGAAACCGTCAACGTCCACAATTTTAAAACGCTTCAAAACAGAACAGTTTAATCTGGGTCAAAGCTATAATTTATTTATCGAAAGACGCTTGCGCTGATGATTAATGTCCGTTTTATCTAAAAATTTAAAGAGACGTATCCCGACATCACGATGAAGTGTATGGAGTGAAGATGGAGCATTTTTTACGAAAAGACACGCACTCCTCACGCTTTTTCTCGCTCTCTCTTCTCTCTATACACAATTTGAAAAAAATTCGGAGCAGCCTGCAACTTATTGGATAGAAATTAGTCTAGAAAACTTGCTACGGACAAAAATGTTGCTGTTTTTTTTTTGTCACCGTCGTAATGTAAGTCATCTCCTATAGCGGTGTGCTTCCATCACCACCGTACCTTACACCGGTTGGCTTCGTTCATCGCTCATCGCTCTTTGGTTACTGCTGACCGTTGGGTACCCGAACAGGTCGAACACACCTTCGTGCGGAAGTAACGAAAACGTGAAGCTTCCGTAATACCGCGGTTTGATCATTATGAACGGTATGAGCAGTCCGCGCGTTTCTCTCTTTCGGTTCCGCCAACCGTGCGGCCGGTACATGCTGTGGTGCACATCGTCCCCGCTGCTGTCCAGCAGTATCCGCGCGAGTCGTTCCCGCTGCTGTGTCTTTGTGTACTCTTCTTCCTCGTCCGAATCATCCAACTCCCGGGACGAAAGGGATCGCTGCTCCGGTACGGTACTTTCTAGGTGGTCATCCTCCTCTTCCAGCTTCACGTACCGCGGTTCGGCACCGGCACGAAGAACGGCTGGCCTTCGGCTTGGTCGCGTAAAGCACGATCCGGCCGGTTCCTTTAGTACCATCAACGATAACGGTGGTCCGTTTGGTCGTGATTTTACCCAAACTTGGCGTGTGTTTCCACCATATGGCAGGGCAATGCTGCTGTTGCTGGTGCAAGGTATGGGTCCTGGTGGTGGTGCATAGTTCCCTAGGTACATGGGTTGTCTGCGCCGTTCTAGTTCATCATCTTCACTTAGCACGAGCAGTATACGGTTATCGCCAAACACGGACGTTAGATCGTCGCTCGTCATGTACAGGTACGATCGCATCGCACTATCCGCCAGCAGCATCTGGGTGCTTTTGCTGATGGCTTTTATCTGGCTGTCGATGTACGCTTCACGTAGCTCCAGATTCCGGCGCACTCGCATGTTGACCCCGATCTGGCGTGCCGTACCGAGGCATGATTGTGTCGTCGGTTCTTCGCCGCTGTCATGTGGGGAGCGAATAAAAAGGCGCAAGTTTTAGTATGCGGAAACCTTCGTATCATATTCAGAGTGGCTACTTGAATCACGATTTGTTCTGTTTGTTGTTCGGTTGTGAGGAAAAAGGGAATTTTAAGCGGTTTAATCAATACTTTTGAAATTTATAGAATATGTCGTGTTTTTTTTTTACGCATTCACATATATTTTTGTTCTCGTTTCGAGGTTTTTTAGTGAGTGAGAAGTATTTTTATATCGTCTTGTAAAATGTTGTCTCTTAAAATCTAGTCTTGACGAAATATGTTCGACAGATTGTCGATAGAATCGATGGAGACTAGTGAAAGACACTGTAAAACAAAGGAATAACGAGCGAACTGCGAAAAAAAAAGCCAACTCGACTTGCGCACGTGATTTGTGGGTCCCAATGTAAGGAGACATTAAGAAGAAAACAAGCGAGCCAGAAAGAACGTGTACGCACAACATACCCGAATTATAAACTAAAAGCCATGGTGAATGAAAATGCTTTGCTAATGCTAACCATACAAAAGTATTACACAAATTAATTTTCCCGGTTTTTCGGCGAACCCCGATTTCCGATCTGCCACCATGCCATTTGAGTGGTGACCCTGCTTACTGCTACAGCACATGTACATGTGCTGTTCTGGGGTTTTGCGCGGGTTTGGAAGCGCGCCATTTGACGCTCCGTTTGACAGATGTACACACCTCCGTCCAGCAACAATAACAAACCAACACTACTTACATCCATTTGATGTGGTTTTTAACTTGTTTTTTTACAAGCCCGATCCCTTCCAGCACGTTCGTTACGTCGTAAATGCGTCGCTTCTGACGGTTGGACAGCGTCGATGAAACCTGCAAATTGAGAAGAAAAAAGCCATTGTCAGAATAAAAAATGCCACACACTTTTGAGTAGCTTCTTGCTTATGCTCGGGGTCATACATCACGCAGATACAGCACACCGTCCGGTGTTTCCCGCAGCATCTTGACGACGCTGCGCGTCAACATGGTCAACGATTTGTCGAACCGTCGGCTGGATGTTGGTTCAAAATCCCCATCATCTTCATCCTCCGGGTTCGTTGAGCGATCAGCAATATTGGAGGACTTTTTCTTCACAACACGGATTTTCCTCCGTTTGGGTGGTTTTTTCTCGCTCATGATCAAACGGCCGGTTGTGGGGAGAGAAGCTGGCGGCTTCGTTAACGTTTGTTTACCTTCCCTGCCTACCCTGTTACCTTACATACGGTGTGTTGTGCCGTGCCCTATCCGTCGCTTTGTACCTTCGCACGAACATTTTTTGAGATTTGGTACTGGAACTGCTTATCTTCGTGGCATGTTGTACTGTTGATGGGAATGGAAAGATAAAGAAAACGAAACATCTTTAAACCATTCATTCTCATTAAGGAACGTATTTCAATCCATTGCGACCACCCCCCGGGATGTGCTTCTTCTTCGTCTAATCTTTGACTCCGAATTTGGGAGTGTTTTGTACGGGCATGTAACAGGACTGCACAAGCGGGGGCTTCGCATGGAATGTGAAAGTTGTCCCAACGTTCATTAATCGCACTGCAAATGAACTCTTACCAACATTCGCCTGTCGTTTTACAACGAATCGGATAATACCGCCAACAACGGAATGCTTGTTGTCACACTGTTGTGTTGTCCCGCCAAAGCTGGTGCTAGAAAATCCGCCATTGGCTTTTTTCACTTGTCAAAGCTTTGGTGTGCTGTCAAATGGGGGCGCCTTGTGTGTGTTTTCAAAATAGAAGTGCTCACACACACAAAGGCACAGATGCGAACAAAATAGAGAAAAATCGGAAAACTGACTGCACGTAGATGCATCGTTTCTATATTGTATTTTAAAATTTAATCATTTGAATTGCAGTTCGAAATGAAACAGGAATATGAAAAATATAACATTTATTGCTTTACCACTGTGCTACGCCAACCACTCGAATTCGATTATTTTCGGGCAGTTGCTGTGTAGGCAGTTCAACCCGGCCGTATAAACCAATGCACCACACTTGACAGCTGTTTGTATTTACGATCGGTGTGCACGTTGTTCTCCGTCGTTCTGCCGTGTGTTTCTCGATTTACAGAATAGAAATCCACATTTCCGATCCTGTTTTGAATCTTATTCGCTAAAATGTCTAGTTCGGAGAGTGACGATATGTCCGATGTGGAGGAGGCAGCAAGAGCTGCAGCTAACGGGGACGGAGATTCGTCCGACCAGCAGGGGAATGGTTCCGGTACCGGCGGTAGCGATGACGATGCCGAGAAGAACGAACCGACTGAGAATGGTACCGAAAACAAACAAACGTGGGAAGATTTGGTAAGTTGGAAGCTGCTCTTGTCCTTTCTGTGTTTGTGTATTAAGTGATAATTCCTCGCCATAGGGACTCATTGACATACTTTGCCAAGCGTGCCGTGGTCTCAAGTGGAAAGCACCGTCCAAAATTCAGCGCGAAGCAATCCCCCTCGCACTGCAAGGCAAGGACATCATTGGGCTGGCGGAAACGGGTTCGGGTAAGACGGGCGCATTCGCGCTACCCATCCTCCAGTCGCTGCTGGACAATCCGCAGCGCTATTTTGCCGTCGTGCTAACACCAACGCGCGAGCTCGCCTATCAGATATCGGAACAGTTTGAAGCGCTCGGTGCGATGATCGGTGTCAAGTGCTGCGTCATCGTCGGCGGTATGGATCTGGTAACGCAGGCAATTCAGCTTGCCCGCAAACCACACATCATCATCGCCACGCCCGGCCGATTGGTGGATCATCTCGAAAACACGAAAGGTTTCAATCTGAAAGCCATCAGATACCTCGTAATGGATGAAGCGGATCGCATCCTAAACATGGACTTCGAGGAGGAGGTAAACAAAATCCTAAAGGTAATGCCACGCGAACGGCGCACATTTCTGTTCAGTGCCACCATGACGAAGAAGGTGAAAAAGCTCGAACGGGCGTCCTTGCGCGATCCGGTCAAGGTGGAAGTGTCGAGCAAGTACCAAACGGTGGAGAAACTGCTTCAGTACTATCTTTTCATACCGGCCCGCTTTAAGAACGTTTATCTTGTGCACGTGCTAAACGAGCTGGCCGGCAATAGTTTTATGATTTTCTGCAGCACTTGTAACAATACGGTCCGCACGGCACTGATGCTCCGTGCGCTTGGACTCGCCGCCGTCCCACTGCATGGTCAGATGACACAAAACAAGCGTTTGGCGGCGTTGAACAAGTTCAAATCACAGGCCCGCCAAATCCTTATCTCCACTGACATTGCCTCCCGCGGGCTCGACATCCCGCACGTGGACGTTGTGCTTAATCTGGACATTCCGATGCACAGCAAGGACTACATCCATCGAGTAGGGCGTACCGCACGTGCCGGTCGTGCCGGTCAAGCGATCACGTTTGTCACGCAGTACGATGTAGAGCTGTACCAGCGAATTGAGCATTTGCTCGGTAAAAAGCTGCCCGAATTTAAGTGCGAACAGGACGAAGTGATGGCACTGCAGGAGCGGGTAAATGAAGCACTCCGGACGGCACGCGTCGAGCAGCGGGACATCGAGGAGCGGAAGGCAAGCAAATCGGGCAAGGATAAGCGTGGCGGTGGGGATGATTCCGATGCGGAAGATACGGAACAGTTTAACGGTGTAAGGAAGCGCTTGAAACCGAGCAATGGGAAGGGTGGTAAGGGAGGAAAGGGAGGTAAAAAGCCACGACGGAATTGAGGGCCACTAAAACGCGCCTTGATAAATGTACAGTATAAGCAAATAAACACAGGTAGCAAAATATAAAACGGATTTTCATTTATATTACGAAAACAACCATTAAATTAAACTTACTTTATTTGATCGAATTTTCATTTCTTTTTTGTTTTTTGTTTCGTTTTTGTTTCACGTTCCAATAATCCATTCGTTAGTAATGTTTCTTGTGTTGTTTGAGCAGATTCGCCAGCAACGTTTGTCTCAAAATGCCATCCGATTTTGTTTATTATCTCCTATAATCAATTCCATGTTAAACACGTGCGTGCGTGCCCTTTTTTAGATAATAAAAAAAACGAAACTGGGACCGATTCGGAAACACAATCGAACGAAAAAGGAACTGTTGGTTTTTACGCGCACACGCACGCACTCACGTGCGTATTACATATTTTTTATGGAAAAAAAACACCTTCAAGCCTGCTGCGATCGTTAAGGATTGTTTCCTTAACAAACACCACGTGTGTTTTTCATCGTGCGTTACAGTAACGCATAACGCGTAACGCCCCACATCAGGCGGATATGATGATTTTCAATTCTTTACTTTTTTCTCTAACAATAAATAACTAAATTTTGGCCATAATGATAAAATAAATTCTTGTTCTTTGTTCTGCAATTTCTTTTCCTGTTATTGAACATATGTTGCACACGCAATAAGCTGTTATTTCATTCCTTCCTTCCTTTTTTTGTAAGAGAGTCAATTTAATCCAGATATTTCGTATCAATATATCACGCTAAATAAGAGTTCCGGGTAAGCAAAAAATAAAAAAAAGTTCTACAATTATAAGAAAAATTCCATATTTCTTGCCTTTTTGAACACTAAGTTAGCTTTTTTCCTGTTTGCTCGTAAGAGCAAATCTACAAACACGAGTGAATGTGTGTGTGCTTTAAACACGACTACATTATTACATTATTAGCGTTGAAATATTCATTAAGTATCCTGCGAACACCGTGTTTACACAACACTCTAGTCGATCCCGAAGGAAAGTGGGAGGAGAGTGGGATGATGATATAGAAAGATCGAAAATTATGCTCATTGAACCCGCGTGCCCAGCACCACCACACGATGGGGCACTACTACTAACTGTTCGCATCGATCAATGTATGTATATGTATTTTTATATATGTACTAGCTCTACAAGAGTGATTGAATAGAGTGATTGTATGTAGGTGTGTGTTTTTCAGTTTTTTTTTTCGTCCTTCAAATATACTAACAGTTAGTTAATTTCAGTAGTGAAACAGCAAAAAAAGGCACTCTAAGTGAATGAGCTGCTTCAGCTCAACAAACGGCCGGTCGTTGCGGGCGCGATATTTCTCTCTCGATCTTATCCATCCCATCTCCATCAGATCCTATCCACACGCGCACGTCTAGTCTAATTCTAGCCTAGTGTTTGTTAAGCCACTGTGAGCTGTTTTGATAATACTATGCATTTTGCTCATGTGTATGTGTTGTTTGTTTCAATTTAAACCTCTAGTTCTATATAATCTACCGTTGCGAGTAGCGATTTGCCTCTCCTCCTATTGCCTGCGATTTTCGGCGCACTGTGAGGTTTGTTAAATCCTTTGTAAAATGTAACTCTACGGATGGTTTGTAAGATTTCTGTACTATTTCTACGAATCGTTCCTACGTTTTCTCATTGTCAGAGAATGCTGTCGAGTTGAAAACGGACGAGAAGAAGAAAGTGAAAAGAAACAAAAAAAACCTAATGCACACGCGCACACTGTCGTGACCGCAAAACTATACTTAAATCACCATAAAACCTAGCATGTTTCGCGTCCTTATGTCTAAATTCAAGCGCTCCATTCTTATCGCAACTAGCCTAATATCGGCTTGATAAACAAATTGAAACCAAAACACTCCTCTTCCCACTACACCATCGTCGTCGTCGTCGTTGTCCTTCGTCGCCGAACGTCGTTAATTCCATTTTTAAATCACAGATGCTACATTTTTTAATATGCATTTTGTTTGGCATTACTTTTTGCTTGTCAATGCATAATAACTTGCGACACTAATGCACGGTAGTAGTAGCAGCAAAAGTACGCCACCCGACGAAGTATCGTCTCACGAAACGCTGTACGGTAGCAGTGGGTTAAAGTTGTCGTACAGTTCCCGTTCGCTGGTAGCATTCCGATAGCCCCAGCTTCTCATTGCCGCCACGCAGCTGTCCTGTATGATTTTTACCTACGGCAGAGTATGGGAGAAGAGTTTACATTTACAATAATGCTTTTATAAAAATTTGGTAACCTTCGCAAACTACCTCCTCGAACGTTAGATCCTTCGTCCAGTGAAATGGGGCCGATTTGGAATCGCGATACGTTGAGCTAACGCCACCGACGTCCTGCTTTGTGTGCGTGTCGAGAAACAGTTTCACCTCCGGATGGTATGGAAGCCCGTAGAACTGCAATATTTCTTTGGTCATCTTGTATGGGTTCAGTGACAGGTCCTCGTACCGTACAACCCTGTAATGGTAAGAGAGTGAGCAATTTGAAAGATTAGCTTGCGTTTATTGTACGTCCGTATGATCGAACTGCAATTGAAAACATTCATCTTTACAACATCCTAAAGGTCCACCAAGTAGAAGAGAGAATGATATCAATAAAGTGAATTTAGCGCTAGATCGGGGTTCAAATCCCATCCGGATCGCTATCGTCGGAGCGGCGATTACCGCAAGATGTTTATCCATGTTTGTGGCACAGGTACCAGGAACCAGGTGCCAGGTTTTGTGACCAAAGCCGGAGGACAAAAGAAGCAAAGAGGAGAAAAGATTCTCGACCACAAGATTACGTTCGCACCGACGCTTTCTTGGTCGACCTGTAAGCGCATGTTTTGGGAACGAAATTCAGCCGTTAGCATGGCACCGGCAACGGTAAAGAACGTATTGAACAAGAATCTTCGGTACTCTTCGTACAAGCACTGCTCACCGAGAAAGGTCGTGAGAAGCTTCTGAAGAATGCAAAGAAACTGCCGAACACGTTGAAGCTTCCGGTTAACCTGGGATCAGAAATTAAACGTCCTGAACAACCGATGGCTGGTCAGATAAAATTTCCCCAGACGGTGCTGGTGTTCGGGTTCGGGCTCCTAACTCGCTGGATTAAAATCCTCTGGATATTGATGTTTGAGGCACAGTTGAGTGTGACACTAACAGATCATTCAGTAACAGCCTAAGGCGTAACTAGTGGAGAAAATTAAGTCCGTTTTGGCGATCCTTCCCAGGGTCTATCGTTTTTCATAGCCCTATTGATAAAATTGCCTTAATAACCACTGCTAAGGGTTTTTTTAAGGAGATGATTTTCTCCTTGAAAAATAAACTCCTGTTTCAGTAGGAGATATAATTAAATTATCAATACAAATATGATATACTATTCACTCACAACTTACTTCACACAACTTACATTTGTCAAGGCTATTTATCGCTCATTAGCAGAGGTTTGTCAAGGCATCGCATCACAACATTATGCGGAAAGATTCAACAACTAAAGCTCATTACCAATAATTAGAACCAATTTGTACACAGCAAAAACGAATGCACCAAAAGCTCACTAAACGGATGTAACAAACAAACCCAAAAACAAAACACCATTCCTTTCCCATCCGACACATTATCTAAGGCATCGTGGGATTCGCTAAACTCACCGGGAGAGAGATCGCTGGTCAATGAACTATCAAAAGCGCGTCAATATCGAAGCTGCCGGAAACTGTTCCAGAAGAAGTGGTTACGCGCGGGTTAGATGTAGCCAAAATAATTAGAAAACATTATGAAGAAATATTTCATCCCCAAAGACGCAACATAAGACGACCCCCACACACACATCCACAAACACCCCACGGGATCTTTCCCATTTTGTTCCTCCCCGTTTTAGCCTTTCACTTTTTCGGTCGATGATGAAGCCAGATCGCGAGCCTCTCTCGACCGTCCATCAGCGCAAGTCATCGAGCGTTTGGTGCCGAGATAGTGTGGCATTCCAGGTTGACGAAGTTGTCTAGAGCATCACACGCCATCGACGGGAGCGCGCTTTGATTACTGTCATCAAATCGAAGGAAATGGAAAGGTTCAAGCAAAACGACTGGCTTCACGTCTCTTTTCTCGGCCAGGTGTGCTGGGAACTAAGCGCACATTATAATTTAACTCTTGCACATGGGCATATAATCAATCTGTCGGTCGGTGTCGGTACTATGCATTCAGGTGACTCTGTGGCACCCCCAACATCACACCAACACACAAATACTATGCCGTCAATCAGATTCGCATGCAAATCGTGTCGAAGCACGAGTGCCGCCGGGCCGGGGATCGGGAGGATCGATCCGATCCGTTAACTGAATTGTTCGTATTGAATGACTCTCAACAGCAAACGTGCTGCGCGTCATTGCCATTGACTAATCCTATCCACCTGTTAATTGGAAGCACGTCGGGAGCAGTTTGGTAGAAAGCTAGCCGAAAACTTTCGATTCCATCGCCACAAGTGCCAATAGAGCAGAGCAGGGGTGAGCAAGCCAGGAAGTTTCAATTGAAGACGTTTTTAATTTTAGAACCAACTTCATGAGGTATGAATGATTGAACGAATAAGCTAGATGGATTTACATTAATTAAGCTTGAAAACATCGCCCAATTTTAATAAATACGTGAGAAAATAAATGATTGTTAAAAATATCATACTGCATGCTTCTCATTTGTAGACTTTCCTTCTATAAATCGGAGAGATTCTACTTTTTTGTGTAGCTCTACTTCTTCTGTATAGCTCAACAACCTCCGAGGTCATGCCGGCCAGCTAATGGTTTGCGAACCTAGTTGATGCCACGTAGTTGGACAGTCAGTCCTCATGAGAATTATGAACTAAGTGATCCTTTGGATGTCGTGCTCTTCAACAGCCTCGAGGAGACACTAAAAAAATACTAAAGCTTTTGTAAAATACTAAGTCTTCTGATATAGTATCAGAATTGGTAGAACTACTAGAACAACTTAAATAGGGAATATAGCTTAGGAAGATCGGCGACGCGGTCACCTGTCACCACCGGACTGCTCTCTTTTTATGTTACGGGACACAATAAAAACTGTCGATTAAGGTAAACTTACTCTTTTGTAAGATAAATACTCATTATCTTATCATGATCATTATCGGAAGAAATTTACTATTTATTTTAAGTATGACAGCTTGCGCCGTATTATCAACACAGCATAGGGAAACAGCATGTGATGACTATGTATAAATATAAAAATATGTATAAATATATAAACTAGATAAACGGGGCATTTCTTCCCTGTTTTTTTAGCTGCAGAGAATTTTTAGCTCCTCCCTGTTTAGCTCATAGCACAGCCTTAGTTATGAAAAGATTCTGACAATGTAATCTGATCGTATAGAATCCGATAACCAAATGTATGTATGAAAAAAGAGCAACATT